>NC_139623.1:88669128-89154128 GCF_964638095.1 Poromitra crassiceps | reverse complement strand
AAATGCAAAATAATGGCATTTTAAACATGCGATACAAAGATGTGATTAACCGCGATTAACTATAGTTAATAGCAAGATTAAGAAAATTAATCGTTTGACAGCCCTAATATGTATATATATATATATATATAGAGAGAGAGAGAGAGAGAGCAATTATATATATATATATATATATATATATATATATATATATATATATATATATATATATATAATTGCTCTCTCTTTCTCTCTCTCTCTCTCTCTCTCTCTATATATATATATATATATAATATATAATATAGTATATTATATATTATAATATATAATTGCTCTCTCTACTTTCATTTGCAGATATATATTTCCCCCTGCTGCCCCGGTCGCTGCGCCACCCTCTGCCGATCTGGGGAGTCGTAGACTAGCACCATGCTTCCTCCGACCGACACATGCGCAGTTGCCAGCCGCTTCTTTTCACCTGACAGCGGGGAGCTTCACCGGCAGGACGTAGCATGTGGGAGGATCACGCTAGATCAGGGGTGCCCACACTTTTTCAGCTTGGGAGCTACTTTTAAAATGACCAAGTCAAAGTGATCTACCAAACATATTTATTTATATATATATACACTGTATACAGTGGAAAACAGTGGAACAGTGGAAAAACAGTGGAAAAACAGTGGAAACAGTGGAAAAACAGTGGAAACAGTGGAAAAACAGTAAAAAAAAAAAAAAAAAAAAAAAAAAAAATTTTTTTTTTTTTCTCCCCTCAATGCCATGCGATCGACCACACTACCTTCGCGATCGACCGGTCGATCGCGATCGACGTATTGGGCACCCCTGCGCTAGATGCACCAATAATAATACTCTTTATTCTCTATTGCTTGAAGATACATGTAGACACTTTATAAGAAAAAGTATGTAGGCAATATTTAATAAGAAGTAATATATCTGTGTACAAGCAGTTACAAAACAGAATATACTGTATCTTCAATCTACTACGGGCAAACTCCAAGTAGCTCCCCTTTTTTTCACTTTGTATACTAATTGCCTTTTGAGCTGCTTTGGTCCACACTTTTTGTGATTTCCTAAGAAAAAGTATGACCATAAATCAAAACAGTATACAAAAATACAATGCGAGGGAAAAACTACACCAAAACCAACTATGCATGTAGTATCCATGGCATCAGCATTTATTAACATGGCATTGACTGAATATACTGTAGATTTCAACCATTGACATCAGGAAATCATAATTTAACAAACTATATATTTAGGCAAATGCTTACTTAGTGCACAATCCCCTTGCCTGACATCATAATTCAGGCTCCACCCACGCTCCATCCCGCTAAGCCCCCACTAAAAAGAGCAGTGTACAAGGTGGCTTAAGTGCGCCTGTCTTGTTTTCCTGGCATAGCCTAATGTAAACTGTCCCAATCAATCAACTGAGTGATGCGGCCTTGCCTTCTGACAGCAGGCTAACAGCGCAGAACCAGCAAATGGCTTGAGCACCTATAGTGATAGACCAAGGCGCTCAGTGTGAACGGGAGCCAGCCTCTCAGCCCTGACAAATTAGATTGAAATCCACTCCGTCACTCCAGCCAAGCCACCACACCCACACATATTGGAAAGTACATTACACAGAAGCCTGTCTTTTGGGAAACCAGGACTATTACCGGTATTCTTGATTCCAGATTTAATTTGTTCTTCTCCATAGAGACATTTTGGCTTGGATCGTAAGGAAAGCTACCGTCATTGCATTCCATTGCACACTTAGTTTCAACCAGCTTTGTATCATTACAAAATCAGTAGTATGCAAATGAATAATATTGAACTTCCCTCCTTGCCTGGATCGACAGCTCCCATTCATTCACAGAACTTCCTGGTCCAAATGATGTCATAATGATGTCACTTGGAGCGGTTTTGACTATCACTATCATTATCATTAATTGCTCCCTCTACTTTCATTTGCAGAACTTACTGTACCAAGTTCTGCGAATGAATGGGGAGCTCTTGGTCCAGGAAAGATGGAGGATTAAATATTGTTCATTTGCATAATGCTACTGATATTGTAATTATACAAAGCTGGTTGAAAATAGGCAAAGTGGTCCTTCAAGTGACATAGACACACATATGGACACATCAGACATACTGTACACCACATCCAACTGCATCCTAACCCTTATAACAGTTTATACAATTCCCAACACCAGACCAGAAACAAAGTCACAATGGCTACATATTGCACAGTTCAACAATACAAATCTAGCCTACCATTGTGACCAAGAGCCAAGTCCCGTTATTTAGGCCTGTTGGTCAGTAACTTTGATATCTGTTAAATCTACAGTTTGGACATCTGTACCTTCTACCCGATGGCATCAACTCCTAGTGTTTATGAAGAATGTTAGGGTCAGCCACAAAGCTGTGAGCCTGTATACTATTGCTTTTTGTTTTTCACAAATTGGCGAAGTATCATGTGTATGATGGTCTGATGAAAGCATTTTTTGCCAAAACTCATTAGCATGGTGTTTATCACAAAATATATATATATATATATATATATATATATATATATATATATATATATATATATATATATATATTATACTGTATATATATATACATATATATACATATACACACACACACACACACACACACACACACACACACACACACACACACACACACACACACACACACACACACACACATAATATATTTCATTCATTTGATAGTCCACAACAAGAGACAGCAAATATGAGAGGGGTGATCACAGTCTATGGGGGTGACATGCAACAAAGTTCCCAGGCCAGACATTTTTTACTTTTTTGAAAATCTGTTTTTTTCTCTCTAGAGCTTGTGTGGACCAGCGGTGCAGCTGTTTCCCACCAAGGACATTTCTAGAAGACAATACAGTAGCTGTAAAGACAGACACAAGAGAGTGACGAAAGGTTGTTTGTAACGAGTCAAGAATTCCTCTGGCTTGCCATACATGGGCAACATACGGCCCGCGGGCCGTATGCGGCCCGCGGGCGCCCCCTGTGTGGCCCGCGATGGAATTGCAAAAAAAAAAAAAAAAAAAAAAAAATTTTTTTTTTACAGTGCACCTGAACGCAACATGCAAGATACCCGCTGAATAAGTGTCCAAATGTTCATGTCATTCTGGCCAATACTCTTCTGTTATAGCATTTCAGTCTGGAATATGGAATAGCCTATCTTTCAATAATATTTATGACTAAAAGGCTATAATCTCATGTGTAAGAAATGTCTGTTCTACATTGAAGTAGAAATTTAAATAATTAACTTGTTGGTTTTTGGATTTATTTAGCTTCAAGAGTGCATTTTTGTTCTTGTGTGACCCTCAACACAGGCTTTGAGAATCCCGGGCCACTTACTGATACTTATGCTTAAATTAACCAACTCATATTCTGGTTTATTTCAAGAAAAACATTTCGGCAAGTGCAAATTCTAATTTTCTGGTAACTTTAAAATCTAGCAGCCATATTGGCAGGTGGTGAAAAAAGTTAATTTCAAGCCCTGCAGGGAGAGCAGGTGGTGACATACAGTAGGAGTGAGTGAGAAAAGGATCAAATATTGGTGGTTAAGACTGCATCACAACTGTTAATTTAAAATGAGTTATTCCTCTAAACCTGGCTTCAAATGCCCTAAATTTTTTGCGCTGGCGCCGTTCAGCCCTCAGCTAAATCTGGTAGCGAGGAAATTTTTTTGTGGCCCTTTCTATCATCAAAGTTTCCCATCCATGGGTTACGGCATGACAATATTTGTTCGGCCCCCGGCAACAATCTGTGTTTCTCATGTGGCCCCCCATGAAAAATAGTTGCCCACCCCTGTTCTACACAGATAAGCTATACCATCACTGCAGTAGCCGACAGCAGCTCTGTATGTGACAGCTTTGTGGAGGTGTTAGTGCAGTTAAATGGTCTACTACTTGTTCCATTGGAAAGTCCCTTGCTTGGTGGTGTCAAGGGAAATATCATGGATACTTGGCATTTCCCCAGGTTGTGTGTGTGTGTGTGTGTGTGTGTGTGTGTGTGTGTGTGTGTGTGTGTGTGTGTGTGTGTGTGTGTGTGTGTGTGTGTCATGGAGACGGATGTTGTCCTTCATTTTCCATTTTGCTGTCGGTTATCCAATTTGCTCTCCTGTCCCTCGCTGTCTTATGGTTAGTTCAGCAAAACCTTGATCCTTTTTGTATTCCCTATTCACCTTATGTTCCAACACAGGGGTCAGCCAGTTACTTCCTCTTGTGTTTACACTTCCTGTGACAGTAAAGTGCTAGTGACCAGGTAAAACAGACAGTGTTTTGAACACGAAGTCATAACACAACTGGGTCAAGTGGGCGTGGCTACATAAGGTGAATAGCTCCCAGCAGCCTACTAAACTACCTAACCTCAGTGGGTGGATAGCCTTTTATACAGCTTAGCTATAATTCGGCTTTTTTGCATTGGCGGCCCCAGGGGAATACAGTAGCCTAGTATAAATTCATATGAAGGATTAACCAGCCAGCCCCCATGTCAGTATAAAAATCTCTTAATCTGCAATTTCTGGAATATCCGTTGTTGCATAACCCTCAGCCACAGATTACGCAATGGATTTGCATATTGCACGCTCTGTGTAGTGTGTGTGTCTGCCCTTACTGAGAACCATCACCGTTACCGTGGCAGTTTAGTAGTCTGCACTCCGTGTCCGCCTGCCTGTCCGTCTCTCTCTGTCTTTCTGTCTTCACAACATGCTGTCTTCACAACATGCTGTCCTCACAACATGCTGTCTTCACAACATGCTGTCTTCACAACATGCTGTCCTCACAACATGCTGTCCTCACAACATGCTGTCTTCACAACATGCTGTCTTCACAACATGCTGTCCTCACAACATGCTGTCCTCACAACATGCTGTCTTCACAACATGCTGTCTTCACAACATGCTGCCATGCTGTCTTCACAACATGCTGTCTTCACAACATGCTGTCCTCACAACATGCTGTCTTCACAACATGCTGTCTTCACAACATGCTGTCCTCACAACATGCTGTCTTCACAACATGCTGTCTTCACAACATGCTGTCCTCACAACATGCTGTCGTCACAACATGCTGTCTTCACAACATGCTGCCATGCTGTCTTCACAAAATGCTGTCTTCACAACATGCTGTCCTCACAACATGCTGTCTTCACAACATGCTGTCCTCACAACATGCTGTCCTCACAACATGCTGTCCTTACAACATGCTGTCTTCACAACATGCTGTCCTCACAACATGCTGTCTTCACAACATGCTGTCTTCACAACATGCTGTCTTCACAACATGCTGTCATGCTGTCTTTACAACATGCTGTCTTCACAACATGCTGTCTTCACAACATGCTGTCATGCTGTCTTTACAACATGCTGTCTTCACAACATGCTGTCCCCACAACATGCTGTCTTCACAACATGCTGTCTTCACAACATGCTGTCCTCACAACATGCTGTCTTCACAACATGCTGTCATGCTGTCTTCACAACATGCTGTCTTCACAACATGCTGTCTTCACAACATGCTGTCCTCACAACATGCTGTCTTCACAACATGCTGTCCTCACAACATGCTGTCTTCACAACATGCTGTCCTCACAACCTGCTGTCTTCACAACATGCTGTCTTCACAACATGCTGTCTTCACAACATGCTATCTTCACAACATGCTGTCTTCACAACATGCTGTCTTCACAACATGCTGTCTTCACAACATGCTGTCATGCTGTCTTCACAACATGCTGTCTTCACAACATGCTGTCCTCACAACATGCTGTCCTCACAACATGCTGTCTTCACAACATGCTGTTTCAGCTGTGGAGTGTGCTGGACAATCAGCAGCACCCTTCACTACCTCTCTCTCTCCTGTGTCATCACCTTGCTCAGCACTACTGCTTCTTACTATGAGCACTGAGCTCTCTCTCTTTCTGTCTGTCTCTCTTGATTGTCTGTTTCCTGGCCGTTGTCTTCTGTCTCACAGCCAAAGTGCTCTGTCCTGTCTGCAGACATCCTCTTCATGTCTCTGTGCTTTTGTTGGATGAGCTGTCCGTCAAACGTGCCGTGTCTGCATTGTAATGTGTTTCCTCTGTCTGTGTTCCAGGTCCCTCCTCCCTTTCTTTGAGCAGTCAATATACCTACCAGCCATCTCATCTCAAACCTGAATCCTTTCATTCGTTGTTTTTCTGCATGGACCGTCTTGCTGCTGTGTCCGTCTTCGCCTTTCTGTCTTTCACCGCCTCTGCTAATATGACAGAACTGTCCTGCAGACCTGGGTCAAAACAGCATTTGCAAATAATTATAGTGTTTCTCATAACTTATAACAATGTAGATTCCGTTGTTGTTGTTTTTTTCAATATTTTATTTTTCAATTTTCAGAACAAACAAAAGCAAAACAAACTCAGGCACAAAGATATACAAAGAAAAACAAACACATACCAACATTACAATATGATGCTACCAGTCGCATAAGGTGCTTAAGTGCTTGTAAGGGATGCTATACATAAAATCCTGTGCAAGGAGTCCATGAGAGGTTAGCGCAGCGGGGCGAGTTATTCATCGTTTCTAACCTCATCAAAGTAGGCAAGGAACAGATCCCAAATAATTGAGAACTTCCTAAGTGAGTTGGTCCTCAGGAACCTGAGTCTCTCCATACGTACAACCGAAACCATGTCCGCCAGCCACACCCGAAAAGAAGGTGGAGAGTGGGACTTCCACTATTTCAAAATGAGTATCTTTGCGACCGTCGTCCCCTGCGTCTGATTGCTGCACAGCCGAAGATGGGGAGTTCCGCCTCCAGCTGAAGGGTTATCCCATAGGCCTTAGAGTACCAGTCAAATATTTTGGCCCAGAATCCGGACAGTGAAGAGCAAAACCAACTAGAACGGGCTAAATTTGCTGAAGCAAATTTGATTGTGCTTGCTCCCCCGTGACACTCCGCCCCCCTTGCACCGCCCCTGCCTTAGACCCCGCCCTCCCATCCACTATCAATACAGCCCCAATCGGCAATGTGTAGCTAGGACGTGTTTAGGCCGTTGCAAGGGTGTATTAACTGGATGGTATGGTGTGTTCGGCTCATCGGTATAGGGCATTCGTAGATCGGTGCTAGGGTGTACTAAGTAGTTGTGGGCGGGAAATGGGCGGGCCTTTGTGAGTACAAGCGGGAGGAGCCAAGGAAACCAGGGCAGAAAGAATTTTGATCGTAGAAGCTATGGTTCCAAACTTACAAACCAAAACGTAAAGAGGGCAGCTATAGCGCCACCGTGAGGTCAATTGGTATAATTTTTTAGGCCAGATTAGAAGAGTACTCTATGAACCTATGTACCCAATTTGGGAACAGTCGCTCTTACAGTTTGTGAGATACAGCTACTGAATGCTGCTATAGCGCCCCCTATAGGCGAAATGACACAATTTTATTTTTATCAGCTCAGAGTACATATGTGCATACCTGGACCAAGTTTGGTTCGGATTGGACAATGTGGTCCGGAGTTATGGTGGTTTTTGTGAAGTAGGCCCCACCCACCCCCGCCCCCTACAGGCCAAATGACACTTTCTTTTCTGAAATCAGCTCAGAAGTGTCAAGTGTCATACAAGAAAGAAGGCTGGCCATAATTCCAATGAATCAGCACTTCCTGCCGCCCTTCAAAATAAACCAATTTAGAAGGTACAGGTACTGAATGCTGCTATAGCGCCCCCTAGAGGCGAAATGACAAAATATTTGTCCTATAGGCTCAGAGTACATCCGTCCACACCTGTACCAAGTTTGGTTAGCATCGGACGATCTTTGTGAAATAGGCCCCACCCACAGAACTTTGGAGGTCGATTATATCGCAACGGTGCGGAATTTCAAAAAAACGCAAAATAAGTTTTGTGCGGGACAGTCCACACACGCTCTGTGATGTGGTTTGGTGAAGATCGGGCAAAATTTGAAGGAGAAATAGCGAAAAAACGCTTTTCAACAAAATTCAAAATGGCGGAAAATCTAGTTAGACGGAAATGGGCGGGGCCTATATCAGCAGATGCGGAATGACCCAAGGAATCCAGGGAAAAAAGAATTTTGAATGTAGCCCTTACGGTTCAAAAGTTATGGACCAAAACGTAAGGACGGCTGTTATAGCGCCACCATCTGGTCAAATAGTGGAATTTTCCCGCACAGAGTAAAAGGTGACTCTGTAAACCTACCTACAAAGTTTGGTAATAGCAGGTCATACGGTGTCTGAGCTAGAGCTAATTTAATGCCAACGATTTTGAAACCCTATTCAAGTGAATGGGGAAAAAAATCGTACGTTAACGCCAATATCGCGAAAACCGGCGAACGAAACCCTTAGCAATCCAAATGCACACGATTCCTCAATGAGCCGCACGTTTTGATGTCTCCCATGTCTGTGTAGTGTGAAAACTGTAGGAGAAATGGTGAAGCAAACTTTTGGATAGAAGAAAAATAATAAAAAGAACTAGAACGGGCTAAATTTGCTGAAGCAAATTTGATTGTGCTTGCTCCCGCGTGACGCTCCGCCCCCCTTGCACCGCCCCTGCCTTAGACCCCACCCTCCCATCCAGTATAAATACAGCCTCAAAACGTAAAGAGGGCAGCTATAGCGCCACCGTGAGGTCAATTGGTATAATTTTTTAGGCCAGATTAGAAGAGTACTCTATGAACCTATGTACCCAATTTGGGAACAGTCGCTCTTACAGTTTGTGGGATACAGCTACTGAATGCTGCTATAGCGCCCCCTATAGGCGAAATGACACAATTTTATTTTTATCAGCTCAGAGTACATATGTGCATACCTGGACCAAGTTTGGTTCGGATCGGACAATGTGGTCCAGAGTTATGGCGGTTTTTGTGAAGTAGGCCCCACCCACCCCCGCCCCCTACAGGCCAAAGGACACTTTCTTTTCTGAAATCAGCTCAGAAGTGTCAAGTGTCAATAGAGGAAGGCTGGCCATAATTCCTATTAATCAGCACTTCCTGCCGCCCTTCAAAATAAACCAATTTAGAAGGTACAGGTTCTGAATGCTGCTATAGCGCCCCCTAGAGGCGAAATGACAAAATATTTCTCCTATAGGCTCAGAGTACATCCTTCCACACCTGGACCAAGTTTGGTTCGCATCGGACGATCTTTGTGAAATAGGCCCCACCCACAGAACTTTGGAGGTCGATTATATCGCAACGGTGCGGAATTTCAAAAAAACGCAAAATAAGTTTTGTGCGGGACAGTCCACACACGCTCTGTGATGTGGTTTGGTGAAGATCGGGCAAAATTTGAAGGAGAAATAGCGAAAAAACGCTTTTCGACAAAATTCAAAATGGCGGAAAATCTAGTTAGACGGAAATGGGCGGGGCCTATATCAGCAGATGCGGAATGACCCAAGGAATCCAGGGAAAAAAGAATTTTTAATGTAGCCCTTACGGTTCAAAAGTTATGGACCAAAACGTAAGGACGGCTGTTATAGCGCCACCATCTGGTCAAATAGTGGAATTTTCCCGCACAGAGTAAAAGGTGACTCTGTAAACCTACCTACAAAGTTTGGTAATAGCAGGTCATACGGTGTCTGAGCTAGAGCTAATTTAATGCCAACGATTTCGAAACCCCATTCAAGTGAATGGGGAAAAAAATCGTACGTTAACGCCAATATCGCGAAAACCGGCGAACGAAACCCTTAGCAATCCAAATGCACACGATTCCTCAATGAGCCGCACGTTTTGATGTCTCCCATGTCTGTGTAGTGTGAAAACTGTAGGAGAAATGGTGAAGCAAACTTTTGGATAGAAGAAAAATAATAAAAAGAATAATAAGTATGAGAGATTCTAAGATTGTGCTTGCCTATCTGCAAGCACAATAATAATAATAAGTATGAGAGATTCTAAGATTGTGCTTGCCTATCTGCAAGCACAATAAAAAGCGTATGACAGTGTACCCTTTGACCCTTGACACCTATCACATAGTGGTGAGACAGAAGGGTAGATGTAGATTCCGTTGTTAATCGCAAATAGAATACTTTTATTAGGTAATGTAGGATTTTTATCTGCCTCCTGATAGGCAACAAAGGAATTGCAACAACATGGACAGCTGGCGCAGCTTAGAGTGGATTGTAATCGACACAAATAATAAAGTCAGATTTATATAACTAGGCTCGGCCGCTGTGTGGCCTCGCCCGTACCTCAGCTGCTGCGTGGCCTCGCCTGCCCTATTGACACGCGCAATGAGCGCACGCGCACAATGTTTTTTTTTTACCATTATTTATACAGCGGGAGTCTCCCTCTCTCTTTCCCTCAGTCCCCCCCCCCTCTCTCCCTCTCCCTAAAGGTCTCATTATGCTTTCCGCATCAGCGAGGAACGCGAGTGTCCGCACGGAAAAGTGACGTCAAATCAGCAGACACGCCCCTCCGCAAGGCTCCGTGCGGACGGTTTTCGACCGGCCGTGCGCACGCCGAATTTTGTAACTACGCGGACGCGGACACGGACGCGGCTGGGCGGACAAAATGGAGTTTTCAAGACTCGCGCTCAATTCCGCCTGCAGAAACCCACACAGAGTATATAAGCTCCACACGTTTCCTCGTCAGGATTCCGTGTCTCTCATTTCCGTGCGGCCGGCCAAAGCGTCAAGCATAATCCAGGCTTCAGTCTCACTCCCTCTACTCTCCCTCAGTATCTCTCCCACTCTCTCTCCCTCTCCTCTCTCCCCCTCTCCCTCAGTCTCTCTCGTGTGTGTGTGTGTGTGTGTGTGTGTGTGTGTGTGTCTGTGTGTGTGTGTGTCACAGATGACATCATCAGTGATGTCACAATGATGTCGCAATGGGCAATCACATAATTAAAAAATCCGGTTCCATCAGGTCACCCGCATGGGTGCCCTTTATACACCCTGAAAGTTTCAGCCCGATCGCACGTAACGACGTAAGACAGCATAGCTGTGGCCGAACACAGAACTTGAAACAAACATCGCCCACATACTTTTATTTTACTTTACTTTATTTCATTTAGCAGACGCTTTTATCCAAAGCGACTTACAGGTTACACAATTACAATTAATAAACATATCAGATAAGAACAAATTAAAAAGAGAAACATATGTAAGAGTCAAATGTAAACATTAAGATAAGTTAAAAACAACAAATGAAGCAGTGAAATGTGAAATGTAACAATAGCATTAACCCTTAAGGAGGACCCAGGTGTAGTCCAAAGAGGTGGGTTTTTAGCCTCCGGCGGAAAATAGGAAGTGTTTCGGCCAACACTACCGAAGGGGGAAGCTCATTCCACCATTGTGGAGCCAGAGCGGAGAACAGGCGGGAACGGGACAGACGACTACCAGGCGTAAGAAGTGATGGAGGGGCTAGGCGAGCGGTGGAGGTGAAGGAGCGGAGGGAGCGGTGAGGTGTTTGGAAGGTGACGAGGGATTGTAAATAAAGGGGGGCTGATCGGTGGACTGCCCTGAAGGCCAAAACCAAGGTCTTGAATTTGATGCGTGCAAGGACCGGGAGCCAATGAAGTTGACGGAAAAGAGGGGTGACATGGGAGAATTTAGGGAGGTTGAAGATCAGACGGGCAGCAGAGTTTTGGATGAATTGGAGGGGCTGGATGACAGATGCGGGTAACCCCGCCAGGAGGACATTACAATAGTCCAGGCGGGGGAGGACAAGAGCCTGGACCAAGAGTTGTGTTGCTTCGGTGGTGAGGAACTTACGGATTTTTCTGATGTTGTATAAAGAGAATCTACAGGAGCGGGCGATGGCTGTAATTGAGGGTGAGTTAGATAGCTGGTTGTCGATAAGTACACCAAGGTTTTTAACGAATTGAGAGGGAAGAACTGTGGTATTGTCGATGGTGATGGAGAGGTCAGTGAGGGGGCAGTTTTTTCCGGGGATGTAAAGTAATTCCGTTTTGCTGAGGTTCAGTTTGAGATGATGGTCTGTCATCCAGGAGAGGATGTCTTTGAGGCAAGCGGCAAGACGTGTTTCAATCTGTGTGTCGGAAGGGGGAAAAGAGAGAAAAAGCTGAGTGTCGTCAGCGTAGCAGTGATATACTAGCAATCCTAGGCTCGCCCGCTGCATGGGCTCGCAGTTCTCCCACTGCGTGTCACTATGCAGCTGTGCCGCTACGTGGCCTTGCCTGATCTATGACATCACTGATGACATCATCACGGATGACACCCCTGATGACATCATCACTGAACTTAGCCTCAGCCAGGATGGATGACATCACTGATGACATCATCACTGATGTCATCACCATTAGGTAATTAGGGCAATCACCTAATTGAAAAATCAGGCTCCGTCAGGTCACCCGCACCAGTGCTCTTTATACCCCCTGAAAGTTTCAGCCCGATCGCACGTAAAATGGCATAGCTGTGGCCGGCCAAAATTCCACGCACATGCACACACGCACACCGAGCGCGTAGCATATTGACGCTTTGTCCCGTCCCTTGTGCGTCCCTTTTTACTAACATGGTACCCTTGAGCGACACATGAAACGACTTGGGCTTTCCGACTAAACTCAATGCAAACCCATGGAAGTAATCTTTGACGCTTATGGCAACTGCTCCCCCATTAGCCTAACTGCTCTCCCATTAGCCTAACTGCTCCCCCGTTAGTCAAGTGCTCCCCCATTAGGGTCTGGAGGAGCTAACCTCTCCCAGACCCTAACCCTAAACCTAACCTCTCCCACCCCCCATGCCTAAACCTAACCTCCCCCAGACCCTAACCCTAACCCTAACTTCTCCCACCCCCATGCCTAAACCTAACCTCCCCCAGACCCTAAACCTAACCTCTCCCACCCCCCACGCCTAAACCTAACCTCCCCCCAGACGCTAATGGGCGAGCAGTTGACTAATGGGCGAGCAGTTAGGCTGATGGGGGAGCAGTTGCCATAAGCGTCAAAGATTACTTCTATGGGTTTGCATTGAGTTTAGTCGGAAAGCCCAAGTCGTTTCATGGGTCGCTCAAGGGTACCATGTTAGTAACAAGTGGCGCATAAGGGACGGGACAAAGCGTCAATATGCTACGCGCTCGGAGTGAGAACGTGTTGCACGCACGCACGCATGCACGCATGCACACACACACACACACACACTAGCTAGCTAATTAGAGCAAAAAGTAATATGATGCAAACAAACAACCCACAGATATATGATGGTGTTTTTGTGCTATGGGGACCCTTAAATTTACTCATTGTTAGTTTCTATGGGTCTGACTCCACCCATTCTCCAAGCAGGCTAGAACAAACACTGAATTATATGGGAATGCTGTTTGCCCAGATCCGATGTGTTGTGATCTTAACTTTCTCTCCTCCTTTTTCCCCTTTTCTCTTCTCCTCCCCCTCTCTCTACAGTGCATCAGCCAGCATTAGGCCTCTCTCCATGCTTTTGTTGAAATGGCTGTTATAGAGCTTAACAGTCACGTGACTTTCCGTGATGTTTCCAGCCGCGGAAGTGAGTTCCCGATTCATTTTCTCAATAGACCAAATCACCGTGACGTCACCATGTAAACAAATTTACTTCCGGGTACCACTTGGGGAAGGCGGCAGGTTTAAATGTGCGTGTTGTCAAATAAATGCTGTCAAACCCTCTCGTTGTTTTCGGCCGACTACTTTCAATTTAAATGGTTAAACGGTTGGTAAACATGCTTGTCCGACGTATCTAGCCTTTCTTCTGTGTTTGTTTTATGTAGTGTTAGCTAGCTAATAACGTTTGTTTGTCTGTCAAACTCGCTGTTTTTTTACGTTACAGACAGAGTAACCTCGCGTCACCAGGCTCTTCTCGGCGAGAAAGAGCCTGGTACAGACAGAGCTACTGACGCCACGTCAATTTAATTTAGCTTCAAGTCTACTCTAGTCTGGTCCAACAGGTAAATTAGCTAGTCTGGTCTCCACTAACGTTAGTGAAAGTGTTGTTATGAATGATATTAAACAACAACACAACACGGACGAACCATTTTTGTCTTCTTTGTCTGTTTTTGTCTTCAACACGTCAGTTTGTGCCGTCCACTGCCATTATAATGTGTGGACCTCAGGGGTACCCGGAAGTAAATGTAAACATCCCGCTGATTTGGTCTATAGACAAAAATCCTTATACAGTATAACGAGTTTTAAGGCTGGAACCAAGCCAACCCGTGACCTACTGAATTGTGAGTGACCATAAAACATTTCAGTTTGAGCAAAAACTAAAAATAACAAGCGGGAATTTTTTTTTATTGTCGATTTGCCCCCGTTATAATTTTTTGTTTTTGCTCCAACTGAAATGTTTTATGGTCACTCACGATTCAGTAGGTCACGGGTTGGCTTGGTTCCAGCCTTAAAACTCGTTATATAAAGATTTTTCCGAAATGACTATGGAGAAAATGAATGGGAAACTCACTTCCGGGGCAAAAGGTGTCACGTGACTGTTCAGCTCTATTGTGGACGCCTGTGCTAACTATTTCTTTCTCCTCTTTCCTCCCTCCTTCCCTCCTCTGCAGTATGGCGGCATTTTCCCCTTTTTGTGAATCTTACAAATGCCTCACAAAGGTGCTGCAATGTTAGTATTCCAGGGAACTCTGTAACAAAAAGAGCATCAGAGTCACTGTTCATCTGACCTGTGTTTCCTGTCCTCTCCCCTCACTCCCCCATCTTACAATTCAAAACAAAAGCTTCCCCCGAGGTCAAAGTTGAAAATAGCACAAGATCATTGGTTGAGAGCGATGCTGAGGCCTCAGTGGAAACTGCAAGGTGCAGTGTGAAAAGGTGTGTTACTCTCGGCTGATGTGTCATGATGATGATGATGATGACATATATAGTCACGCTTCTATATATGAATTTAGCTCGATTACCAATGGTCACGCTGCAAGGAAATATAGAATCACTGCAATCTGTTTATTTCCCCTCGGTTTCTCAAATACAAAAATAGCTCAAATGTAGAATTAAAAAGAGCTTGGTGTGATTAAACAAATTCACAACAAACTATAACATGAAACCATGAGTGGAAATAAAGAAAATGCAAGAAAAAAAGCAATGCCCGATAGGAAGGGAAAAAAAGAAGCATGTGATGAGCAATGAACACGCACGCAAATAAAACAATTACAGTAGCTATCATTGTTTTGTCAAATGCTGCTGAGACAGTTTGCCTGCAAGTATTGAGATATGGGAAAACACCAGAGCTTTGCCCTTTTATCATCCTTTTTCTCAAGCCACGGATACATGAGAAAAAGGATGATGTCATTGGTCACCCACGGCCCTTACCACTAAACCCCATTACCATGCAAATAGGAAGAGAGCGACAAAGTGACAGTGTCTGTTTTCTAACTGCTCTTCCTCTCCACACTGCAGCGTCTCTGTGCCATGCAGCCTGTGTGGAGGTGGACTCGGACACCGAGGCCGTGGCCAACGAAGGCCACAAACTGGGCTGCATCTCCTGCAAGAGGAGGGGCGAGGTGCAAGCCACCGCCTCTGTCACCTGGACGTTCAAGGCTCAACACGAGGTTGAGTACACGCCTGTGAGTGTGCTGGTACACGCTGCTGAGGGAAGGGGATGGAGCCAAGCAGCACAGCAGGCTACGGGGTCTTGTTTTAGGATGTTTTCCCTGCAGAGGCTGCTGTGGCAAAAATCACCCAGGCTGATAGTGACGTACTGTAAAACCAAGGCTGCAAAAACGTATAAACTATCCAGTCATTTTAATTTGTCTCCAGACGTATCAAACTTATTTTGCGATATTGTTAGTCGCATTGTCTTACTGTACTGGCAGATAATCTTTCTGGCTAAACAACGTCTGGACTCTGTGGTGTGCACAGTCATTTCAGTGGGTGGAAGTAGCCAGTCCTTCAGCCAATCAGCATCGGATCCAGTCAAATCCAAATCCACTCGGGAGAGAGAAACTCTGCTGTTGCATACCTCTCTTCTTGTTTAATTGTTGTTATTGTGTTTTTTTCTGCAATAACTGCACGTTATGGCTGTTTAAACTAGACAAACGTTGACGTTACTGCTCAAGCCGGAGAGCCATGGAGGCAGCAATTACTGTTTTGCCAGCGGCGTTCCTGATTGGCCGGTTACGATGTCAACTACGAAGCAGGTCCCTGATTGGCCCGTACACTCTGTAGTTTCTGAAAACGTTGGCCCTCGGTTGTAGGCCAGAGGGAATCACACAACGAAACAGAATGTGAGTTCACAGATCCGGATGGTTTTAATCAGGCTAACATAATCCTGAGAAACAAACAAAAACAAACAAAAACAATGAACAAACAAACAAACAGTCGTTTGTTGGAACCGATAAAATGATCTGCCAGAGCAGTAAGATAATTTCACACACAAAAATCTGGATACAAATTTAAACAACTTAATAAGTTTGTCAGTTTTTGTAATGCTGCAAGTGAATCAGCATAAAAACAACAACTTGGGAATTGATATGCTCTGTTACACCAGTTTGTTTTGCCAATTGACCTGAAATTCAATAACCTAATCCATTCAATTCATTCATTCACTCAAGGCAATTTAGTCTCTGACAGTCCATATGGACAAAATCAGTGTGAATCACAAACACATCAATCACAACAGCAGTCACTCTGTACACTGCTGAAAGGAAAGATATTTGTCTCCTCTTCTCCCAGAGTGAAACGGCTGCAATGCAATTATGATGCATTTTTCATGACACACTGGCTTACCTAAGAAGTCCTCACCCAGCAAAGCAAAGAGGCCATTATACACTTACTGTATAGCAGGAGAAATCCCATTAGTGTTCGGTTGCCAGATACATTCTCCGGTAATTTACCAGAAAGTGCAGTGGTCAGGCGTTAACCAATGATGAGTCCATCAAGAAGCAGTGGTACCGATCCGGTGAGCAGGTGTCTGATTTCTCATATGGAAACTGAATGTACTTTGAAGGTTTTGAATATTCAAATCAACGCTGAATAATCTGTTTGTACGACATGTCAGACATTATTTCATATAGGCCTACGTATTTCTTGAAAAACCTCCAAATAAACATGCAGCCAACTTTGAAAAGGATAGGCACCAACCACATCATCAGCCCTCACGCTCTTAAACAATACTTGTTGTACTCTATGAACCAGTAATCCCTTAAAGGCACTAAATGCGATATTCAGCACTACTAGATGCCCACAAAAGACTATCTAGCGAGACATGTGAGACATTTTGTTGAAAGCCATGAAAGAAGCCATGCAACCTCTCTGTGTTGTGGAAACAGGCTTTGTTTATATCTGTGTCCTTGGTATAAGCATCCTTGGGTTTCTTGAAAGTCGCTATATAAATCCAAGTTATTATTATTATTATTATTATTATTATTATTATTATTATTATTATTATTATTATTATTATTATTATTATTATTATCTGCTGCTTCTTCGGTCCGAAGGCTTCTGCTTCGTTTCTGTGGATTTAGCTCTTTTCCGCGTTTATAAATGGACAGAGAGTGGCCCAGCGAGGCTTGACAGCATATACTGGATTTACCCCGCTAGCTGGGCTCACTATGCATGTCTTGATGGCAGACAAGTGTCTGAGGTTGCATAGTGTAGATGGCAGACTTACGTTTTGATGTTACAGCTCCAGCGTGGGGAAAATCTTACAAATAATGCCTTTAAAACAATCGTACATTTACATCAATTCACCCATTAATTCATGCAAAATCCCCTTAAAATGTGTTAAGGGAGTTGGAGGAGACATCATCGAAACCCCCTTAAACCCCCTTTATTTTTTTGAGCCCTTACTTTGTAATAGCCTAATGTAAACTTCAGTCATTTTTTAGCCTTACTTTGTAGCCTAATACAGTATAGCCTAATGTAAACTTCAGGGAGACAGGCACTTTCCATTCATAATTCATTAATAACCCTGTAAACCATGAGCAAAAGCAATAAAAAAATCCCTTAATTTCTAGTATCTCCATGAATCAACGCATGAATAAATACACTAAAAACCCATGATACTAACCCTTACTTTTTTCTTCTTCTTTTTTTAGATACAGTATGGCTATGTTATTTTTAATGGATAATTAATGTTTATGTAATGAGAGATTAGGAATATTTAATATAAGTGATAGTTTGGACCAAAGGATTGTGTTTGATGTGTGTGGTTCCTTTTCATGGCAGTTGTGCTCTATTAGAAGACTGAGAGAGAAACAGACATACGTTGTTTCAGTTTTAAAGGTACCATATATCCGTTTTTATAATTTTGTTTTTCAAAAATGAGGATGATAATAATGTTCTTCATGATGTTTTGCAAATAAATGTGGTTTATGAATTTGAAGACCAAGGGCCATATCGTCGTACAGGCGCTATCGTTTGCACACCAGTTTTGCGCACCTCTTATGCTATCTTCCCTGCGTCTTATGCTATCGTCTGCCTCCACCATCCAGTTTTGCCCCGGAATCTAAGTGCAGACACAGGTGTGGCCCAGGCGTGTCCGTGCAAAATACTGGCCTTTGCGCGCCTCTTATGCTATCGTCTGCATCCCGCAAGTGTCATTTTGCACTCTGGCGAAGATACCATCACCAGGTTCTGAGCGTAAACAGGATTGGGCATCGCCCATGCCAAACCAGGCATGTCCGTGCAAAAAGCTGGCCGCAAAGTCCTTGCGTGCACGCAATTTTAAGACCACCTAATAGCAGGTCTTAAACAGCTCTTAGCCGTAAAAACCCCAAAACCCCACTGCGCCTGTGAGCGCACCAGTATTCTGCACTCCATAATTCCCGACCATACAGGTCTATGGTGTATAACAGTAGATTACTTTTGAGAAAGTTGTGCCGGCCAGTATACAGTAACCTCTTTCTCTGCATTTGCACGCATGCAAGACAACACTTCTCCACAGCGCAGATGGCGTGACTGCAGTCAATAGCTTAACCCGAGTGGACAATTCTGATATAGGCTATTGAGGCTAGAATTAAATTCTCACACATCCCTACCCTATTCAAGAAACAAATATTTTTACATGCGTATGTTATAGCCTATATGAACAAAACGTCTAATTACAGTAAGCGCACGCTTCGGGACATATAACACCATGGGGATATCCACTGCGTAACTGCGCGGCAGCCCTTTGATGTGTTTCAAATGGAATATCGTTCCATCAGCACCAATTTTCGTTATCACCATTTTGTATTAGTTTCTAATGGCTTATCTATATTGAATCCGAACTTGTTCATCCTCCAATTCTCTCCTAGTCTCTTAAAACAGACTGTCTCATCTACATCCGGCGAATGCAGCTATATACAGTCTGTACGTTACACCCCCAGAACACGCACAAGGAAGTTGGGAAAAAAACCTTCAGACTGGAAGGAAGTTCTACGGAATCCGACCAATCACGACACGCGAATGCGGCATATTGGATTCTGATTGGACTAATGAGCGGAAGACCCGCCTTTCTGCTTCCCATTCCGGTTGGTGCATGATTCTCCCCCACGAAGTACAGACGGTATGGCGGAAGCATTTGAAAATTGCGGAAGCCAACTCGTCTGTTCTAAGAGACTAATTCTCTCCCTCTCTCTCTCCCCTCTCTCGTTCTCTCCCCCCTCTCTCTCTCCCCCCCTCTCTCGCTCTCCACATCTCTCTTTTCTCTCTCTTTCTCTCTCTCACTCTGTCCCTCTGCTTGCCCACTCAGCGAGGAGGAAGCTGCTGTCACAGACGTGACGCTGTGGCTTTTAAGTGGGGTGGACATGATCACACCTGTGAATCATTTTGTGCTTAAACACGCCTATATGGAGGTTTGAACCGAGTTGACGCAGAGCGCAACACGCCCACAATTAGCGCTGCGCATGGCGCTATTCTCGCTCAAAACAGGCGCTGATGCAAAATTACCGCCTTTGTGACGATAGAGCCATAAGTGTTCATGGGCAGAACAGTCTGACTGAATGGATTTTTGAAAATGGAAACAACTTTAAATGTAATCACTGAGACAAAATAACATTAAAGGAGGACTTTGCCAATCTTCAACCAGCTTTGTATCATTACAATGTGGGTAGTACAGTATATGCAGATGAACAATGTTTACCTTCACTCCATGTTTCCTGCACCGAGAAGAGCCCCATTCATCTGCCTGCAGAAACTCCACCCCACCAACTGATATATTAAAAGCTCTCGGTGTTATTATCCAAGGATGCGTGCATACAATAAATAAATAAATAAATAAATAAATAAATAAATAAATAAATAAATACATAAATACATAAATAAATAAATAAATAAATAAATGTTGTGAATGAACTGGGAGCTCTCAGCACAGGCTATGGAGGGAAGCTAGACATTGTTAATTTGCATATACTACCGAACTAACCCTAACCCTAACCCATTGTAATGATACAAAGCTGGTTGGAATTTAACCACCAAGGAAAATCTGGATTAGGCCTACTTTAACCTCATTTTTGACATTGCGGCTATGGGATTATGAACCGTTCAGATTATTGTATACAAAATGGTTGCAGTGTTTCACCTTCATAGTCTTGGGTTTTCAAAGTAATCATATTGTTTATTACATTAAGTACAGAATAGGTCAAATACTTAATCAGTACACATGCATCCAAACCCTTGTATTGCAGTCTCTATTTCTCATTTAACAAATCCCATAATTCTTTGCCAGATATACAGCTATGAAAACCAGATGGGCTATGAAAACCAGATGGGCGAGGTCATAGACTGGCGTTTTGGTGACCGTCTGCACTGGAACGGCAGCAAGAGGACCACAGACCTGCAGGACGGCTCCATCTACCTCCTGAATGCGACTTACAATGACACAGGAATCTACAGATGCATCTTCACCCGCCAACTCACTTACACCAACTATGAGTATACAACCATCACCACCAAGAACATCACCTTCACCGTGGTGCCACGAAGTAAGGAGAGAGGGGCGGGGGGCTCAGTGTTTGGGCAGGGGAGGGAAACAAAAAGAAGAATTATTGAAAAGAAGTGTAAAATACATTTTGGGAAGACGACTGTACAATATATTAGTGATTCTCAACCTTTTTGAGCCGTGACCCCCAAAAAACTTTAGGCTGGGGTTCGCGACCCTTCCCTCCTGCCACTACCCAACGCAACAACAGTTTGCACGCATTCACACACTAATTTCACTCACTCACTGAAATCGTTTTATATACACTTAATCACTGTTAATAAAACAATCATTGGTGATGTACTTTGGTGTTTTGTTTGTTTGTTTGTTTGTTTGTCCCCACCGCCCACCCCACTTCAAGGTGTCAGTCCATCAGAATTAAAGAGTGAGGGCTTCTTTTTAGAGCCGCCATTTTGCACTGACGTTCAACAGTCATACAAGGAGAAATTCATCATAGAAGAGGCAGAGAGAACACATTTCTCCACTGAGTAGCCTCAATAGACCAGAATACATTGCAGCCACAAGACATTAAGGAAGGGGTGTAAGGCATTCTGTGAAACATATAGTTAATCACCAACAGAAGTAAGTAAATAACAATGCTACATCACTAATTAACATACTCACAAACTGATAAGTGTAACAGTATCTGAGGGAGGATTTTTCTTATAAGAGGTGAGGACAGTGTTCTCATATACACAGTAACTAATTATGTTATGTGTCTTGTGAAAAGTCCCAGACCAAACAAAAGGAAGAATTCAGCCACACTTGTTGAACCAGTAAGAAAGAAAGGAACTTAAATTACAAAACCAGCGGCCTTCAGGTATCATCAAACTCAAAATGGATTGTGCATTTTATTCAATTTTCCTCCTTACTTGTTTACGAAGTGGAGCTGAAATTTTGCTTTTCGTTTTTGTTGAGCTGCGATGATTCATCAGATTTTGTTTTCTTCTTAAACCTCCAGAGCCAAAGATAGACCATAGATCTCCAAGAGGTCAACTGTTTGTAGGAATATTTGCTTTGCCCAAATGTGTAATTTTTGTTTTTGTCATAATAGCTAACAGTAACACATGTATAACAACTTAAAGTTACAACGTGTTGTAAAAGAAAATATAATATTTTGTGATAAAGCAAATATTTGCACCGGTCGCTTCTTTAGGATCCCCCGCTCAACCATACAGACATGTTATATATAGAAACATCAAAACCAAGGACAAGGTTATGACAGGCAAACAAAGAGGCGTGTCCACAACAAAGCGCGGGTGTTTATCATGGGACGTGTTGACGCGCCCGGCTGTCGATGGATGTTTGTCTGTCACACCTGCTTTCACAGCCGACATACATTCTGCACGCCAACCCTTCCAGTGGCATGAGCCACCGCGATGGAGGAGAGAGACTCCCCTGACATTTGAATGACCTTTAGGACAGCACTGTATTTGGACAGTCCAATGTTGACACTCAAACTACCAGGTGACAAAAAGTAGATGTTCGGCAAAGTGTCACTTGTCTATTTGCTGCATCTCCACAGACTATAATGTAACCATAAAAATCCCTAACCCCATTTTTAACCATAACCTAATCTTATTTCTAATATTAAAGGGGTAGGCCAACTTTTTGAGAGGTTCGCCTATTTGCCATATTGCCCATATATAAACAAGATAAACAATGCCTTTACCGCCACTCTCCGTGCAGTACACTATGAGGCACAGCCGCCAGTTAGTTAGATTCGCAGCCCAACACCCCCGTTCAAGTTACCAAAAACACACATTCCAACAGCGCCAAAAAGCTCTATGTACATGTTGTGACTCGTGTACTCACCACATGATGAAATAGTAATCCAAAATGTGGAGAAACAGTCATTTTCGAAGGTAAATAGATAGCCGGAAACAACTTTCCAAACATGGCAAAGAGTAACCGAACTAACAGAGTATAACCGTCGTTTGCCACAGAGTATAACCATTGTTTGCCTAGATTATTTTGGGAGACTGAACAGGAGTAAGCAGCTAAGTAGCAGCGATGGCTGTAGCACTCTTTGTAGGGCAGATTGAAAATAGTTTTGATATCGACAAGACAATATGACAAATGGCTTAAACTCCCAAAATGTTGGTGTATCCCTTTAACTCTAACCCAGGCACTGATCTATAGCTACTTTCCAACCTACTACTACTACTACTAATAATAATAATAATAATAATAATAATAATAATAATAATAATAATACATGATGGGACTTATTTCAAGGACTCAAAGACTCTTTACAATAAACACTAAGGCATAGACAATAGCGCTACAGACAATGGACAAGCATGACACAGACACACAGGGAAAGGTGGGGGAGACTTAAGAGAAAGCGGAGGAGAAGAGATGGGTCTTGAGGCGTGATTGAAACATTTTGAGGGACTCTGATGCTCTGATGTCAGGGGGGAAGGAGTTCCAGAGCCTGGGAGCTGCCCTGGAGAAGGCTCTGTCACCGAAACTGCGGAGGTTGGACTTGGGGTGGAAAGAAGTCCGGCTGAGGTGGTTCTGAGGGACCAGGAGGGTTGGTATAGGGGGAGAGGAGGTCGGTGAGATATGGGAGGGGGGGGGGGGGGGGGGGGGGGCAGTTGGTGAAGGGCTTTGTATGTGATGACCAGGATTTAGCATTTGATCCAAAGCCAGTGGAGTTGTTTTAGGACTGGGGTGATGTGGTGCCAGGATTTGGTGACAGTGAGAAGTCGGGCAGCTGCGTTCTGGACCAGTTGGAGTATTGATGAGGCTGGTGTTTATGCCATAAGTCGACAGACCATTTTTCTTTTTACAAAATAAAGATACTACTCATAGACTCTCAGTAACCATTTCATTTGCCCAGGGGTATCCATGGGCTATGTTCCAATTAAATATATTTGTAGTGAGTCTCTGATCAGACATTCTCACCAATCTATTCCAGAGTCGCAGTATTTGACCTTTGTGTCTGATGCTTGGGGTTCCCATCCCATATCACCACTAATGACCAGGACTGGAGTGAGTTTATGAACTCCTAGAAAATAGCGGATGGCTCTTTGATGCACAGTGTTACAGCTTGGATGATCACGGAAACCCCAAACACCAGAAGCATAATCTGACACAGGACAGATGCATGAGTTATACAGTTGTGTTGTGTGTATGTATGAAAACCCAGGTTACCACAATGTTTAACTTTGTTCATTTCAGTGCCCAATGCTCTGCCCGCTGATTAAGCTAGGACATTGACTCCCTCCTTAAAGGTAGTAGTTCGGTTTTGTCACTGTTGAGTTGTAGGAAGTTGTGTTGCATCCAGGCTTTTATTGCAGACAGGCAGGGGGGATTTGGTGCTGACGTAGATCTGGGTGTCATCGGCATAGCAGTGGAAGTTGAGGTTGAAATGACGGAAGATCTGACCAAGGGGGAGGGTGTAGATCCTAGTTCCTCATTGCGCGGCTCGTGAGACGCTGGCGGCTCTCGAAGCTTTAGTTGGCGGCTCTAAGAAATTGCAAACATTTTTTTTTTTTTTTTTTTTTAGATTCCCCCCCCCCCTGCTCTCCCCAAAATTTCAATAAATCTTTATGGCATATTATTACAATACAACAATACTGGTGTTGACAGTAATAGAAGGTGCCAAATCATTCAAAACAATAAGCATTTTGCTTTTAGGAGTATTGTGCCAGCGTGCAGCGCTGTTCCAAAACGTGTCAACGTGTGTCGTTGCCTAGGAAACGCACATCCCATAATACAACTGTTCGCATCGCATCCCATAATAGTATGATGATACTTGGGATGCCATTGCGAACATAGATGCGAACAGGTTAGCTAAAACTTTAGCGTCGCCAGCGACGGCCCCCACCGTTGCGGTCGGGGTACATTTCGAAATCCCTCCAGGCCTGAAAGATTTTCTAGGGGAAACACTGGTATATATATATATATATATATATATATATATGTGTGTGTGTGTGTGTGTGTGTGTGTGGCAAACAATAAAACACAAAAAAATGGTAGGCAGATGTGCTTGGTTGGGGTGGCTTTTGGTGTTTTGCGGTAAAAGTGGCTCTCCTATTGACTTCGTCCTGCCAGTGCGGCTCTCATCGAAGAAATAGTGAGGATCACTGTAGATGATGAAGAGGAATGAATGGGCTGAGCACAGAACCTTGGGGGACACCTTGTGTGACTGTGGAGGGGACAGATGAGTGATTGTGGAGGGAAATGAAATGGGAACGGTTGGAGAGGTAAGACTGAAACCAGCTGAGTGTGGTGCCTTTGATACTGAGATCTTTGAGATGGGAAAGCAAGATGCTATGGCTCACGGTATTGAGGGTTGCACTCAGGTCGAGGAGGATGAGAATGTTCAAGCATCCAGTGTCGGCAGAGGTAAGGAGGTTGTTGAAGACTTTGAGGAGTGCAGTCTCTGTGCTGTGGAGTGGAGTGGGCGGAAACCAGACTGGAGGGGTTCAGGGAGGTTTTTGGAGGGCAGGTGGGTTTGAAGTTGAGTGGATACGAGGCATTCCAGGGTTTTTGCTGCTGAAGCTCAACATGCTTTGTATTGACACGTTATAGTCACTTGATAATCATTTTACATTTTACGTTTAAATGGTTTTAGATGTCTAGCTAAAATGAGGCTACATTGTGTAGAAGTGAAAGTTTAGTAACATCAACATTTACAGCTGGTTATGCATTGTTTAAATTATGTAATAATGTATTTATTGCTTGGTCTAAAACTGAGCTATGCCTAGCCAATAAAGTTCCCTGTATAAAAGTTAAAGTAAGGATGCAATGTTGGAAAAGTTGAGTATCAATATTGGACTGTCCAAATAAAATGTCTTTAGTATTGATTTACGTGTCAAACTCATTTAGTCAGGGTCGCTCAGTAGTTTGTTCTTACAGCTGGCATATAAGTGTGTAAGTCAGCACAGAGGCGTCCCCCAGGGCTCGATGCTCAGGCCTCTGAATATTCAGCATGTAGCAAGCAGGTGGACCTGCAGCTGTTTTTCCACTGCCGAGCTCTGGCGTGAGCGGCAACCGTGAACCAAGCAGCAACCTCCAGTGATTAAAAATGAAGCCAATGCGGAAGTGTCAAAAACTGCTGTCCCTTGAATGGCCACTTCATACTGTCAGCGAGTCAATCCCCATATACCTCTGTTAAAATGTCCAACTTTACAGCAGAAATAAGCATGTTTACAGCCTGGTACACTAAGTGGTTTTGGTCTCTATAGGTATTTTCCCTGTTCGTGACAACTGTACGGGTGTGAATTTTTATATAACTCACCCATTGTTAGAAAGGTTCCCCCGTGGCAGGTGCTTATTTGCGGCAGGGCGGGCGCCAAAAGGCCCAATCCAGGGCCAATCAAGGCTGACCGGTTCCCTGGAGCTACCGCGAATAGTGACATAATCAGTCATCAGTGATGTATGACATCACAATTGGAAGCCACAGGACAAGCCACGAACACGATGCCAGTGATGATGCCATCATCGGCGATTATGGTGTTAAGAATGATATCATAATTGCTGATGACATCATTGGTGATGTCATAATTGCTCACGACATTAGGAGTGATGTCATAGGTACCACTGCACTGATTACGTCCTCGGTGATGTCATAGATGTTAGAAATGGACAGCTATAAGTGGAGGCACGTGACATGTGTCTAGTCTAGGACAGTTCCTGCAGAAGTTCCTGAGATGTTCCTGTCAGAAGTTCCATTCTATCCGGACATGGTTCCAGCACGTATGTTCATAGATACTTCAGTGCACCCGCAGATCACGCCCCCGTATGCAGCGCCTAGGGCACCTGGTCTGTCAGGGTTCCATGATGAGGGCACTTCTCACTCTGAGAAGGGATTTTGGAATCGGTGGGGTCTGAATGACCCTGCTGTGAAAGGCAGCCTGGGGACAATGCATGTTAATAACTACGAGTCAGGAGTTTTGTCCAACAACCAAAGAGCTCTTCGCCACAAAATGGTCCTTTGAGCCGGATCATCTACATCTCTTCCTTAGAAAATGATCCTTTGAGCCGGATCATCTACATCTCTTCCTTAGAAAATGGTCCTTTGAGCCGGATCTCTGGATTACAAGCAGAAAGTCCTGTCAGATCTTCCTTACACCATTTATATTTTTATTAAGGGCATAATTAAGGGTGTGGCCGCTTTGAGTGACAGGTGGCTCCACACTCTCGTTCACATAATGGTCACTTCTGGCAAGTCGAAATACCAAACATTGAGGGTTCAAAACGTGAACCAATGGGTGACATCACGGTCGCCACGTCCATTTTCTATACAGTCTATGCCTTGAACCAGCAGAACACTGGCAGCAGAACACTGAATCCTTGTGGACGATCGATCAGAGGCGGTCAATCGGTCATGAAATATGACACACGGTCTTAAAATGTATGACCCGAGTGGCCTTCAGCCTTTTCATCGTACAAATCAAATCCAGCCCCCTTTCCTACCCGATACACAGACAAACACCTTCTCTCTTTCTCTCTCTCTCTCTCTCTAGTCACCAGGGGAATGTCATCCATCTTGTCGGAGGTGATGATGTACGTCTCCATCATCGGCCTGCAGGTCTGGTTGGTGGTTGAGATGATTTACTGCTACAGGAAGATCGCAGCGCAGGGTGAGGAAGCCTTGAGAGAGAGCGCGTAAGTGGCACCTAACAACACACAAACAAACATATGCACACACGCACGCACACGCGCACACGCGCACACACACACAGACACACACACACACACACACACACACACACACACACACACACACACACACACACACACCTTCACCCAGGCACAATCATAAACATTATTATACACAAAAGCACACAGACACATAGATGCACATACACAGCCTGCTTCTTCTCCTCCAAATGTCCTCTTGGACTAATTGGGCTGTTTCAATCCACTCTGCTCAAAGTACGTAACAGTAACACACATTTCCCTGTTGCTCTCACTGAACTGATTTCTTGGTCTGCTTCTCTTTCCTCTCCTGTCTACCTGTCCTACTCCTCCCTCCCTCAGGGCGGAGTATTTAGCTGTAGCATCGGAGAGTAAAGATAATTGTGCAGATGTGCAAGTAGCAGAATAGCACTGGTAGGTCTGGATTCTCACTGAAGTCTTTTTGTCAATTCAGTTTCTATTTTTTGTGTGCTTTCCTCTGTTCAATCTTTCTTTTTTCTTGTTGCAAAGTCTTGACATTTACTCCATTGATACAAGACTGAAGGCTCATATTATTTGTTTGTTTTATTCTCATTGCTTTTACTGTTATCACTTTTTCCTGTTCATTTTCCCGCACAGTTATATATATTTTTTTGTATTTTCTTTCAGACCAAGGAAGGACTCGTTTAAGAGGCTTCCCTGAGAGGAGTCACACATCTTTCTCCCCTCACCGTTGCTCACCGGCCACCATCCACTCTCAATGCTGGGAAACTACGACAGTGAAGAAGAGGAACTTCTTCTCAAAGGTTTTATAAAGACCTTCTGTAAAGGATGGAAAGGACTTAACCATTTTCCACTCTGAAGTACAGCGCATCAGGTTGTGGCTCAACGAGAGAGAGAGAGAGAGAGAGAGAGAGAGAGAGAGAGAGAGAGAGAGAGTGAGAGAGTGTATATGTTTAAATAGGTGTGTAATTATGCAAAGATAATCTTCATTATGAACACTTATAGAGTACAGTATCTACAGTACATTGTATATTCACTATTTGCATGCTTAACAACCCATTGAAACTACTGACAACATGCTTCTGATGTTCTGTCACTGTCATGTTTTCAACAGTTTAGCATTGGAGTTTCCTCATGTTTCATCACACACACACACACACACGCGAGCGCACACACACACACACACAGTGTGCTTTTGTCTTGCGACAGGGTTCGACCGATTCAGAAGGGCTGACAATAGTTGATATTTTGTGCTAATATTGACGCTCAGATCACTGATGTGTGCCATTTTGAAATCATGTATATATTTACAGTATATATATATATATATATGATTTTGTCTACAGTGGAAACCTTACTGATGTCATAAGATGTGTCATTTCACACAAGCCGTGGTGTCTTTATAGAAACTAAGGGCTTGATAAATGCTATTATCGAACTGCCGTGGGCAAATGTACCACACAAGCGGTCCGCTGTGCCTCTGAGAGTAAAGCCTATGGGAACCAGAATGTGAAGAGTAGAAGCAGGATGCAGTAAACTAGCTTTACAGTACCTGCCACTCTTTTCTGGCAGCCAGTTCCTATTAGCTAACACTAGATGGCAGCCAAACACTGTCGTCCTGCATGCATACTGTTCTTTTTTTGTACCAATAGTGGGTTTGATCCTGAGAAGAGAACACACACAAGTAGATAACACAATATGATTGCATGCTAACTGATGCGGAATAAGAAAAGGCTGAAATTAGAATGAATGTTTTTGGTTTAAGTACAGAATGTCTAATGGGATGCAAACAACCTTTTTTTTGCCCACCAAAAAAGAAAAAGGTGATGTCTCCTTCCTTGCCCATACAGACAAGTTATTAGTATTATTTACTATTGGGTATTCTTGGTTATGACACCTTCTCCTGCTCTAATGAACTAACCAGTAAACTGAAAGCCACGCTCTCCCCGTACCTCCAGTACCTCAGTTTTCACTATTAGTTATTATATTAGTTATTATTATATTAGTAGGTGTGGAAATGTTGCTTGCCAATGAATAAATTCAAACTTGACTTGCTTTGATCTTGTGTGTAGCTGGTATTGTTTGTGAAAAAATGAATTCGAAAGGACTCCCTGATAAAAGTGCTGGTCAAAACACTGCAGTATATTTGGATTTTCAGTTTGGTGTGGGTACTTTCCAGAGGTGTGACCAACTCAACTTTGCTTGACTCCTAAGACTAAATGTAGATTACAAAGTCAAGGTCATGTCATTAATGTCAAGTCGTAAAACACCAAGTCCGAATCCAGTAGGCTACCAATGTAATAATTTATCTAAGAGAACACAAAAAATATCTAGCCTAGGTGTTTCAATGCAATTGGATAAAATCTTGATAAGAGTGTAAGAGCGTCATGAGTTTAATTTCTAGAATCAGTTTACATTTTCAATAAATTCAATGATTCCAATTCAGAAAACAATATAAATCTAGATGAGGTGAAACTAATCAGTTATTTACACAAACACAAGAGCTTTTGTCAAGAGTTTAGAAACCTTTTCAAGTCATTAAAGTACAAGTCAAAGTCAAGTCTCAAATCTGACTCCCCCATCTGGATGAACATCTCTTGTTCAGCTTTGAAAACACCAATTCACTCATCCATTAAGACCAATATAACATTTTTTAAAGACAAATTTGCCCCACAATAAAACACAAGGCTTTCCAAAGGAGGGTTACAACTGGACCCGGCTCAAAAAGGATAAAATAGTTTGTTTTAACTTTCGTTTTAACACTGGATGGGTGGGGTAACTAAATCAGCACCATCAATATAGTCATGAAAGCTATAACCTCAGGTGAGGAGGCTCTTACCCAGAGTGCCTTACCTTGCAGCAGAATTAGATTAAATCCTCAGATCAACAAAATGAGGATTCAACTAATAGTCATGAGTGCAGGGGTGCCATGGGCGGATTTAATGGGGGGGGGGGGGGGGGTAGAGAGGGGCAGGTTCCCCATTTTTTTTTTTTTTGCTCACCATTGTAAATCTCCATGTCACTGTCTGGATGAATATGATCATAAATTTACATCCACTTTGACAAGCATCCCATTCACAGGTAGCCTATCTCTTTCAAAAGAAAGAGATAGTCTCCCCCCCCCCCCCAACCAGCCAACATTTTTCAAAAGTCCCCACACCACCCCCTTGCAGCCCTGTCTGGTTAAAACAAACCCCAACTTCTCCAACTAACACGTGTTTAGAAAAACACTGGTATTTGGTAGAGTTCAGTACTGCCAATTCAACTTGCTTAAGTGTTTAGTGACGGATCTACTGATCTAATCGAGGAAGAGCTTTTCACTTCATCACTTTTTGCCATATCTAAAAAAGAAAAAACAAAGAAACATTTCAGTTACATGAGGAAGAAATGGACACATCAGTTGACTGGAACAAACCCCATTGAGATTAGATGTTGGAAAGATTGATTTTCACTGACTGTAACTTAATACGCACATTATAATGCTGATAAGGAACTGTTGAGAATTAAACGTTTTAAGTTTTGACCCCACACTAGGTCTGCAACAAAGGATTATTTTAATTTTCTTGATTAATCGATTAGTTGGTTGGTCTAATTGTGAAAAAATGTCGATCAGTGTTTCCCAAAGCCCAAGATGACAACCTCAAAATGTGTTGTTTTGTCCACAACCAAAAGACCTTCAGTTTACTGTCATGGAGGAGTAAAGAAACCAGAAAATATTCAAATTGAAGAAGCTGGAATCAGATCATTTAGACTTTTTTCTTTAGCGATTATCAAAATAGTTGACAACTAATTGATAAATCATTGCACCTCTACCCCGCACATACGTACAAACAGCAGTTCTTGCATCCACAGCCACACACAAGACTCAAAAGACGAGCGAGGCGTTGTTGCATATTTGAGGTCTTTTCATTTCTCTCCATGGCATTGTGTACAATCAAATCTTTACAGTACTTCTCCCGCCCCCCTTAATAAATATTACATCCTGTCTTTATCCACAAATGGCCATGCACAGCAGGGCCCACACGCTTCCATAGCCCATATCTTCAGTGCAAGGGGGGGGGGGGGGGGGAGCACACAGAGAAGAGACAAGAGGAGGAGCCAGCTTTGAGTGTCAGATGTGAAGGACAGAGAGAGGACATGAGTGAGAGGACAGGCAGAAAACAAACGACATACAGACAAGACAGGGAGGTGCAGACTACAAAACAACGAACATAGAAAATGAAGTCAATAAAAAGATAAGGGGAGGGGCGGGGGTTGACTTAATGTAAGAAATACACACAAAAAAACAATACTGCAAAATAGTTTCCCTTTTTTTCTTCATCTGGGCCTACAAAGTTCTAGTTGGTCCTTTTCTCTCTTTTTTTGCGTTTTGAAAAGTCCAGCCCATTTGGACTATGAAGTAGCTCTTCTTGCACGTAACATTTCTAGCTGGTCAAGTCTACAACACAGTAACCCTGAACAGTTCAAGTCTGACTCTAGCATAAGAGTGAGCGACCAAACTCAAAAGAATCAGAATATGAAATGTAACACTGAGAACTCCTAACGGACACACGCACATCTGTCAAGTCAAACTCCCAATCGTCTCTGCTTGTCTTTTGACTGCCCCTGCACACATTCACGCACAATTCGTTATTATTATTATTATATACTACTTTGTTTGAAACATTCAAAAAGTACTAGAATCACTATTGTCATTATTGCTATGACCAGTATGTGACCACATGTGGCTCTTTTCTTGGTCCGTGCTGGTACAGCAAAAACAGAGCACAAAAAATATCCACGAAACGCCTTCTTCAGAGCATGACAGGACGTTTGAACCTTATGGAGAAAAACATCAGTCATTGGTAATAAATACTGCAATGGTCCAGGGCAACAGTCACACGCAGCTCGCTGTCCTGACAAACGACCCAGTCCATGCGCTGACTTTGAAAAGATAAACCCAACCAGGACGGGGGAGGAGGGGGAGTATGTTTGGATTTTGTTTTCCCAGATGTAAAAATTCACATCTAGAAAAAACTCTCCGCAGGACGGGCAGCCTTTTGACGGGGAATCAAGAGTCTCAGATGGAATAACAAAACCCTGATAATCCATCCCCCCCCCTCCCCCAATCAGCAGGCATTAATTGGAGGCAAAGGTATCTACCAATCCCAGGACTAGGAGGAACATTCTCCACTTTCCATAATTGCTGTGCCCGTCCCGCTGACCGTATACAAATGTATGAAATGTTGCGGGCTGAAGAGGAAATGTAATCCATGATGGTCTGTGAAATGCTCTTTTTTAAATGGAAGATTTGGAAACGTCTGAGTAGTACACATTGAGTTCAAGTGGTTCTGAAATGTCTGAGTAGCACACATGAGTTCAAGTTGTTCTGAAATGCAGCTGGCCGTTCTGAAGTGTGTCCTGGATCCTGTGTTAGGGGTGAATTTGCTTGTAGGCAGCTGTAGGGCGAATGGTTCAAATCGGCCCTCCTGTGGCCGTTTCTGTACAGTACACGTGGATGGCTCGCTGCTGTGGTCGTATTATTGCTGTGGTCCTGATAGCTTCCAGTCTGAATAGCGCAAACAGTTCCCAAAAGCTGTTATTGGTTGTGGGCCGAGGGTGAAAATCATTGTTTCAAGTCTCTCAGGCCAGGAGAGTTATGGGTAACGTAGTTCCAGCACGTCCCACTCCCCATTTGTTTTTTTTACATGTGAAGATGAGGGAAGGAGCAAGACCAGGCTGTGAGGCCCCGCCCCCCTCCACACACTGACAGGGTGTTCCAGTGTAGGCTGTGAGGCCCCGCCCCCCTCCACACACTGACAGGGTGTTCCAGTGTAGGCTGTGAGGCCCCGCCCCCCTCCACACACTGACAGGCTGTGAGGCGCGCTGAGGTGAGGCGGGGGTCAGGGCTCAGTCAGGGACTCTGTGGGGGGGTCATCAGGGGGGTCCTGCTGCACCTCCGGGACCACAATGCCCCGGTGGAGCTTTTCTAATGACTGCTTCATCTGGGAGAGAGGGAGAGAATGACAGAAAGATAGACAGACAGATGGACATGTCAGGCATATTATAGACAGACAGGTCAGGCATATTGGATTATGCAACAGTGATATCATTCAGCACACCATGAGTACTTTGAGTGATTTTTGTTTTTGTAGAGATAAGCAAGCTACATGCACGCACGCACACACACACACACACACACACACACACACACACACACGCACACACACACACACCTGGTCGAGCAGCGTGACAGATGACTGGAGGATCTGCTGCCACTTGCTGAGCTGAGCTTGATGGAACTGACGCTGCAGCTGCAGGACCTGAGCCCACTCTCCTGCTGTCTGAGGCAGAGGACTGACCAGAGGAGAGGAGAGCGAGAGGGGGAGGTGAGGAGGAGGGGAGAGGAGGAGAGAGCAGAGGAGATGAGGAAAGAGGATTGGAGAGGAGGAAAGAGGAGAAGAGGAGAGCAGAAGAGATGATGGAGGAGGAGAGGGGAGTGGAGGAGAGAGAATGAGATCATAATCATCATCATTAATCATTTTTGTCATTTTTTAAAGTAAAAACTGTGGGAGCTCTGAGAGGTGCTATAGCATAGTTCCCTCTGGCAACTAGAAATGTATTAAAGAAGTCCTTCCCAAGTTCCATTCGTAACTCTACAAAGCGACCAACAAGATTTAAAGATGCAATATGTAAGCTTTAGCATTATCATTATATTATAGCATTAAAATGTCTAAAAACGAGTAGACCTATGTTATATATATTCTTTAGTTATGCACTTACATTATCCCAAATGTTTTCAAAAGTGCTCAAAATCCATAATTCTATTATATTATATCAATGACACGGAGCGTTTGAGCGACTTGCATTTTGTTGATGCACCAGCTGTCACTTGGATTCTCCGGTCAATTCTAGACTATTTTCTTATTTTTTCAAGTCACATCACTGTCAGTTTTTAGATATTGGTCGCTTTTAACTATATATCTTTTGACTGGATGAATGATTTTAGTCACCGGAGGTCTGGATCTTATTAGTTCACGTTAGTTACATTAGAGACATCTTGTATCCACTGAACTCCATTGGAAAGAAATGGTGAGTTTTATTTAGTGTTTTTTGCCCGTTTTAATTACCGAGTCAGTTTGTTTTGGAGAAGAGGGACTCTAGTATAATCCGGCGTGCGGTAGAAGTGTGAACGATGAACACAGATGAATCCAAAGCTTTGAAACAAACTGAGCACAATAGAAACAAGCTGAGCTAACGTTAGCAACCAGCACGGCTTGCAGCCCTCGAGCAAATTCCATTTGTGGAAATTTGTGATTTTAACGTGAAGTTGCTTTCAGCATTTTGACCTGTTGTAATTAGAGAGTCTGCTTGTTTTGGGAGAGGAGGAGACGTCTGCGGGTATCGGCTCCCACTAAAAACCTTGTGAACAATGAACACTGAGGGAATCCTAATCTCATAAGACGGCTCGCATAATTCCACACTATTGCACGACGCCATGACACGCCGTTTTCTGTTATTGTTTTGAGTTTGAGACCCCTAGCGGCAGAAAATTACATAATGCACGTTTAAACCACAGACATTAACATGGACTGTTTTTAATGTGTAATGTAAACCTGTCTATATGTTCTGCCTTACAATCTGTCCATTTCTTATGTTGTCGTTTCTTGTGTTTGGTGAGCCAAAGACACATTTCAGCCCTGGTGGACAATAAAGTTATATTATATTCTATTCTAAACAAGCAACATTTGTTGAATAAAAGCCTCACAAATGCTAAGATTGGCAGTTTTCTCTATTTCATTATAAAATGAATACTTTTGGGTGCTGGTCAGACTAAGTAAGCACTTTTAAGAAGCACTTTGGCCTCTGGTAACCTGTGATGGGCATTTCTCATTTGTTTTTGAGATTATACAGGCTAGATGAATAATTGATTAATCTGAAAAATAATCTATAGATTAATCAGTAATTAAAATAATTGTTTGTTGCACCCCTAGTTGTCACCCTCTCTATTTTGTGCACTCAACAGTTTAACAGATCAAACAGCAAGACAAGAATTGTTGATATGCAATAGCCTTCAACTCTGACAACAAGACTAACTGTACGCCTGAGGGATGAGCGCTAACCAACACCACTATTCCCTGGGTGAGGAAAGGCCATAATTGATGCTCTATATTCGGCAGCAAAACAGGCTGGTGTTTACCTGTCAGCCACAGAGCAGGAGTGCCACGGTGTTTACCTGTCAGCCACAGAGCAGGAGTGCCACGGTGTTTACCTGTCAGCCACAGAGCAGGAGTGCCACGGTGTTTACCTGTCAGCCACAGAGCAGGAGTGCCACGGTGTTTACCTGTCAGCCACAGAGCAGGAGTGCCACGGTGTTTACCTGTCAGCCACAGAGCAGGAGTGCCACGGTGTTTACCTGTCAGCCACAGAGCAGGAGTGCCACGGTGTTTACCTGTCAGCCACAGAGCAGGAGTGCCACGGTGTTTACCCGTCAGCCACAGAGCAGGAGTGCCACGGTGTTTACCTGTCAGCCACAGAGTAGGAGTGCCACAGTGTTTACCTGTCAGCCACAGAGCAGGAGTGCCACGGTGTTTACCTGTCAGCCACAGAGTAGGAGTGCCACGGTGTTTACCTGTCAGCCACAGAGTAGGAGTGCCACGGTGTTTACCTCTCAGCCACAGAGTAGGAGTGCCACGGTGTTTACCTGTCAGCCACAGAGTAGGAGTGCCACAGTGTTTACCTCTCAGCCACAGAGTAGGAGTGCCACAGTGTTTACCTCTCAGCCACAGAGTAGGAGTGCCACGGTGTTTACCTCTCAGCCACAGAGTAGGAGTGCCACGGTGTTTACCTGTCAGCCACAGAGTAGGAGTGCCACGGTGTTTACCTGTCAGCCACAGAGTAGGAGTGCCACAGTGTTTACCTCTCAGCCACAGAGTAGGAGTGCCACGGTGTTTACCTGTCAGCCACAGAGTAGGAGTGCCACAGTGTTTACCTCTCAGCCACAGAGTAGGAGTGCCACGGTGTTTACCTCTCAGCCACAGAGTAGGAGTGCCACAGTGTTTACCTCTCAGCCACAGAGTAGGAGTGCCACGGTGTTTACCTGTCAGCCACAGAGCAGGAGTGCCACGGTGTTTACCTGTCAGCCACAGAGTAGGAGTGCCACGTCTCCAGTGTATGAGCCGCACTCTCCAGAGAGTACAGCTTGTAGAACAGCAGCATGTTGAGCGCCACCAGCACCACCAGACTGACAGGGGGGAGGGGGGGTCGAGGAGAGAGAGAGATGGGGGGGATGGAACTCATTACATTTGCTGACATGCATGAAAAGTCTCAGGTCAACAGGGTTCAAACAAATAGGATGTGAGGCTCAATAGCAAAACCTCCAATACTACAGGAGGCACAATATGAGGAGTCAAATGGAAACGCTGTGGGAACTGGAAGTCCATTCAATTACAACCCAACTCTCATTCACAGCACATTGTGATTTTGCTAAAGGGAAAATCCACCCTAAAACATGCTACTGGTGATGCATTCCTTCATGGTTTGGTGGTGTATTTTTCTTATTTTGCAGATAACTGGTCAAATGTAAATGGTTACGACATGACATCACATTGAGATATTTCCAACACAGCTACAAGGGAGTTTGATAGCAGCACTTTTTTTTGACAGATCTAAACTACAATGCTGCTAATGTCAGGTGTTTTGTCAGAATCAAAGAGCATTTTGCATGGGCGTTCTACAATCATACAGGGAGAAATCCATCGTGAGAGACCGATTTCTTCACAGACTAGCCTCAATAGACCAGAACGCAATACAGCTACAAGACATGTAGGAAATTAACCTTTTGAAGTAGAAGTATACAAGGCAGGTTGAGGGGAAAGTGGGTGCACCCACGAAGTAAATTTCATCATAAAATAACTCTTGGAATGCATCGATGATGCCTTTCAGTGCAAGAGTGTGTAAGAATGGATTTTTCCTTTAAGAAAAGTAACAATTACAGTATTATGCAAGCAGACATTGACAATATAAAAGCCTCTTAATACAGTACCTGATACAGATCCTATGCATATGAAGTAGTGCAGAAAGGAGGGGAAAGACAGAGACAGAGCAAGAAAGGAATTGGGAAGCTGTTAGTGTGCAGAGGATAGATCTCCAACCATGTCGGAACAAGGACGTGGGCGGCAGAAAGCCAATATATTCTCGCACGCACACACGCACGAACACACAGTATATTAGATTCAGGCACAAAAACAATAGGACAAATATATCTTCATTTAGGTTATTCACAAATGTCTGGGAGTAACAAAATCTCTGATCTAAGGATCAGCTGCAGTTATAGTCTGAGTTATAGTCTGAGCAACTCAGTGTATGAGACGACTGGAGAAAAAGTAATCTGCTTCTTATGTTGTAAAAAAAAAAAGAAGATGAAAAACTATTCTGGATGAAAAATAATAGCCAGAGAGGATTCAGACTAAGGAATATCTGCCATTGTCCACGGACTCACAATACAAACACACACACGCACGCACGTACACACACATGCACGCACGCACACACACACACTTACATGAAGCTGACGATGAGGAGGATGGTAGATATGCTGTTGTGTCCTCCACCTCGCGAACGCTCTCCTAGCTTCATATACTGAGCACCTAAAAACAAAAACAAAGACAAAACAGGATTTTTCAATGACCATGATGTAAAAGCCCTTGACTTTTCCCATGAATTGGAATCAGAGGCAGAGCACTTCCATGACCTAAAACATATCCCCTTCCTGGTTTGGTTAATGTTGTTTTTCAGATCAGAAAATTTAAAAGTCTGGTTGAAAACAGCTAGCTAATGCAATGAAGGTGTAAGACATTGTCAAATACAGTCTGCTATATTCCTGTAAATTACCCATTTGTGAAATTCCCTGATATTCTGCCTTCCCCAGAGAATGTATCAAATTCCCCGACTTTGGAATACACCTCTCCCAATACCACACCACAATGATATTCCATGACCAATGGGAACCTTGAGGAATGTTTCTGTGATGCAGGTCCAATTAGCACCACTAGAGGACAGTATAGCATTGGAGCATCCGAGAAAGCCACTCTCCTTGCCTGCACCACTTCGGCCGGATCCCTGACCTTCAGTGTTGGCTGCAAGGCTCTAAATGCCTCCAATCATTTGGAGCGCTGCCCCCCGAGCCTCGTCAGTCCTGCAGACTTACCGGTTTCTCTCCTGTCCCGCTCCTCTCTGACCCCCCTGTCCCCTCGCTCAGAGCCCAGGCCTCCCCCCTCCCTCTCCCCCTGCCGTCGGGAGAGGGTGCGTCTGCGGCGGCGCAGCGACGGCGGGGTCTTGGCCGCGTCGGCGCCCACAGCCTCGCCTGTGGTTACCACGGAAACCTCCGTCTGGAGCAGCGTCTCCAGCTTGCTCACCTCACTCTCTGTGGGGGGGGAGGGGGGAATGGAGTAAGTAAAGACACAGGAATAAAAGGTAGTAGACAAAGACAATCGCAGGCTTTCCCACCGTGACTCAACTGTCATGGCGCTTGAGGCTACAATGCATCTCAACACAGTCAGACTAAAGCCCATGTCCACCAGCTGTGGTACGGCTCTGTGCTGCTGTACAGACTCTCGCCCATGTAACAGATGGGCAAAGTATGAGAAGAAGGAGGAACCGGACGGACAAACCCCATCTTTATTTGTCAGACGACATCACAACATGCACACACACACACGCTTTGGAGGCACCATGAAATTTGTCCTCCACGTTTGACCCATCCTGGCTCGTCGTCCTCCATGGTTCAGGCCAGGAGAGGTGGGCAGCTGCAGTCAAGCACCCAGGGGGACCAACTTCTTCCAACCACCGCTGGTCAGACGACGATCTTCTGCATGTTTTTAGTGGTGGTTCATATAGATGTTATGGAGGAAACCCCAGGGGAGCATAGGGAGAACATGCAAACTCCACACAGAAAGGCCCTTTTGAGGAGATAGCCCACCTGGGCACCAGGCAATGAAGGAATGGGGAGACATACCCCCAGTGTCAACAGTGTCCCAGGCAGGAATCAATCCCAGGGCCTTCTTGCTGTGAGGCCAGAGTGCAAGGCGACAGCGCTACTACCACTGCGCCAGGGATTCTGCATGCAGCTGACAAGATGACATGGGTGTGTGGGTCTGTTCAGGCAGCTGCATGGAGCTGTACCGCAGCTGGTGGACATAGGCTTTATGGAAGTACGGCTGCCTCTACATTTTCGACTTGTTCCAATTTTAAGATTAAAGATGAAGGAAAATAGATTGTAAATCATAAATGATTTAAACATTATAGCAACATACTGTATAGCAGAGCTGTGTTTACAGGACACTGTGTGTGCATGGAGGGACTTGTATGTGTACCTGGTATGCCAGTTGTGCTTAATTTTGCTTATGAAATCATATGAAATCATATGAAAATAAATACGTAAATTTCAAACAGCATAACCGTCACTGCCCACATACTTCCTTGCATCTTTCACGCTGGTATCATGTTATATCTATATCAATAGATCCACTAGTGGGCAGTAGAAAGTCAAATGTGTGAGTGTGTGTGTGGTATTGCTCCTTATCCGTAAGCTCTCAGAAAACATGCAGAATTACGCACGAAATGAACGCAGAGCACGGACAGAAAGCCCTGTCCATATGTGTATCCGTATTTAACATTGAGCTTAATTGGGCCTCAGTGTTTCCCCTAGAATTTTTTCAGGCCTGGAGGGATTTCGAAACGTACCCCGACAGCAACGGTGGGGGCCGTCGCTGGCGACGCTAAACTTTTGGCTAACCTGTTCGCATCTATGTTGGCAATGGCATCCTCATCATACTATTATGGGATGCGATGCGAACAGTTGTATTATGGGATGTGCGTTTCCCAGGCAACGACGCACGTTGACACGTTCTGGAACAGTGCTGCACGCTGGCACAATGCTCCTAAAAGCAAAATGCTTATTGTTTTGAATGATTTGGCATCTTCTATTACTGTCCACTGTCAACACCAGTATTGTTGTATTGTAATAATATGCCATAAAGGTTTATTGAAATTTTTTGAAAAAAAAAAAAAAAAAAAAAAATTGCAAGAAATGTCTGGCCTGGCGGGGGCGCTGTTGGCCTGGCGTGTAGAATGGTAGGGGAAACACTGGGCCTTAAACCTGAGTGTGTTCTGTTGTAACTGCGATCTCTGTAAATGTGTTTTCAAGACAACTAAATGCCAGCTAGCATCTACAGTATGCAAATTAGCTAACGTAATTGGCTTACCTAGAGAAAACCAACATCAACCACACCAATTTATTGAAAAATGCTTTGGGATTCAACACAATAACATTGCTTCCCATGGTCAGAAAAAATCATCAGATTTGTTGCTAGTCGCTTTTGAGAAATAAAGTCACCCAGGGGGGTCTGAAAAGTCCCCGAGTTGGCAACACTGGTGTATGCAAATTAACCTATAGACCGACATGCATAACTGGTCAAAAATATTCTCGGTGGTTAACCGTTGACATCCCTAATGTGTACATAGAGCTGGGTGATATGGTTGAAATCAATATCATGATGTACGCATATTTGTTGATAGTGAAATTATATAAAAAAACTTGCTAAATAAGAGATAAACAATGATATTGGATTATTGCCCAGCCCTATGTGTACGTAAGAAAATCAACATGGGTTTGCTGTGGGATGATGAAGCCAAAAGGGGTGAGTGACATTGTCTATGACAGTGATACTCAACTGGCGGATGGAATTGCATTTTTTTTTTTTTTTTTTTTTTACAGTGCACCTGAACGCAACATGCAAGATACCCGCTGAATAAGTGTCCAAATGTTCATGTCATTCTGGCCAATACTCCACTTCTGTTATAGCATTTCAGTCTGGAATATGGAATATATTTCAATAATCTATGATTTAGCTGCTAAATTGTCAAACACCGCCATCTGCTCGCTACCCAGGCACTTATGTATGTACTTAACCTAACTAACTATCCGGTGTGCACAACGTCAGACAACTCCGACTGACACCCCAAAAAACCTACAATCTGCTACAGAAAAACGTATATTGATTGTTTATTAACTGGCCCCTGGCCTTCTATCATTTCACGAAAGTGGCCCCCGGGCAAAGCAAGTTGAGTTTTCCTGGTCTATGATATAGAACTACAAATTAAAGCTGCATTCAGTGATGTTTTTGTGTTAGAATAAGTGTTAAATGGCTCTATATTCTGACAGCAATCACTGAAATAGAGTGTTTGGTCAGTAACTTGGAACTCCCAACCCCCTGCTGTCCTCCATCTCTCTCCTGTAGTCCTGCATGCAGGGAAGTCGTATTTCCGCAACCATCACGGGTAGCAGCGTTGGATTCGGGGTGAAAAAATACATATACGGTAGTCCTTTAGAGGCATCGCGATCTGACCTTCCGTTTCCCAGCAAATGTAAACATTTCTCTGATTGGATAGTGGGGGGGGGGTCGACGACTAATTTTTAACTAATCAGAGAAATGTTTACATTTTCTGAGAAACGGAAGGTCATATCGCAATGCCTCTAAAGGACTATCTTATGTATTTTTTCACCCCGAATCCAACGCCGACATCCTTGAGTCTCTACGAGTTATGGTTGCTGAGATACGTCCGCCCTGCATGCAGGGCTACAGGAGAGAGACAAGAGTACAGCGGGGGTTGGGAGTTCCAAGTTACATACTGACCAACAATTTCAGTGATCGCTGTCAGAATATAGAGCCATTTAAAGGAGAATTTCGGTTTTTTACACCACGGTCCTCATTTCCAGTTTAGAATATGATGTTTTACTCACCGAAATAGTTTCGCGTCATTCGGATGCCCAGGGAAGATTTTGAGCTCCGAGTACACTCTTCAAACAGGCTAGAACCGCTAGAACGGGAGCCCACGGGGCATTATGCACGGCAGTGCACGCGCTCTCTAAATGACACTTTTTCTGTCAGATCACGGTTCATTATGGTTGTAAATATAATTATTTAGCTAACAGCTAGAAGCTAGGCTAACAACAACACCGGAGTCAGCGTTGATCTGACCCGGATGGGGTTACAGTGCCCATCTCCCCCCTCTGTGAAACCACTTCTTCAGAGAAACCACAGAAGGGGGACGATACGCACTGTAACCCCATCCGGGTCAGATCAACGCTGACTCCGGTGTTGTTGTTAGCCTAGCTTCTAGCTGTTACCTAAATAATTATATTTACAACCATAATGAACCGTGATCTGACAGAAAAAGTGTCATTTAGAGAGCGCGTGCACTGCCGTGCAGAATGCCCCGTGGGCTCCCGTTCTAGCGGTTCTAGCCTGTTTGAAGAGTGTACTCGGAGCTCAAAATCTTCCCTGGGCATCCGAATGACGCGAAACTATTTCGGTGAGTAAAACATCATATTCTAAACTGGAAATGAGGACCGTGGTGTAAAAAACCGAAATTCTCCTTTAACACTTATTTTAACACAAAAACATCACTGAATGCAGCTTTAAGTCAACTGGTATGTGCATGGAGTTATACAACTACGTGCAACTGGCTTTCATATTGAGTGGCGTGGACATTAAAATGTGTACTTACTTAGCATACTCAAAAAATGGGGGAACAAAAGGAAGGCTGAACAACAGCTATACTAGGTACTTTGTACAGGGTGTGTCTAAAGAGGCAGAGTGAAGGAAGGCCATGTGACTCACCCATGTGTCTGTAGTACTCCTCGATGCCGCTCCAGGTGTTCTTCTCTATCAGGGCTTTGACCAGGCTCCACGGCTGCTTCCTGTAGCAGATGTCTGAGGAAACTCTGGGGAGAGCAGAAACAAAACAATCACAACATACAAACGCTCCAATGCCTCTGATACACTGTTCTATTATTCATCTGCACATGTGCTGTTCATTCCACTCCAGGAGTTGTCATTTAATTTTGGGGTGTACATATTTCCCCTTAACCTGCCTTGTCTAGTTTCACTTCAGTTCATGATTTCCTACATTTCCCAGAATGACTTTCAACACCCCCCAGCAAACAGAAATGAACTTGTTGCATTCAGCTGTTGTTTATATTATATAGTATTATGTGTAGATGAACAGAGCAAGTTAGTAAGAGCAACTGAGTGGTTTCTCCAGTTGAGTGAAAGGGAGTCGTGCCCAAAATGCAGCATGACTTGCAGCTGCATTACATTCTGGCCTATAGAATAGAATATAATAGAATAGAACTTTATTGTCCACCGAGGTGGAAAATTGTCTTTGGCTCACCAAACACAAAAAACAACACAAGAGGCCAGAAGGCAATTAGTGAGACAAGGATATAAACAAGCATACTGTAGACAGACAGGGTTAAATCACACATTAAAACAGTTAATGTCTGTGGTTAAAGTCTTGTTGGTCACTTTGTGGAGTTAAGGATGCTAATGGAGCTTGGGATGAAGGACTTCTTATGGCCCAATTCCACCGCAGCTAGTAGCGCGGTCCCGCTCCGCTCGACAAATGGTCTCATCCCACCGGTAAAAACCGGCCCAGCCCGGTTAGATTTGAGGCTGAGTCGGGCTACTTTTGGTCCCTGCCTCGTCGGGGTTCTATTCTGCGAACCCGGGTTCATACGGTGACGTGAAAACATTGTAGACGACTGATTGGCAGAATCGTGTTTACTGTCTGACTGTCAATGCAGCGCTGCATACCAGTTTAGTGGGGGCTTACCTTCTCTTATATTATGTTATTTCCATCAGTCTTTTGTGTTGCTGCCTTCGGCGCTGGTGAAATAAAATCGATCTCCTTGCTCAGCTTTAACATGCGCTCCTCGGGAAGCCCTTTGTAGTTGCCTCCGCTAGGCCGCAGGCGAAGCCGCGGGTCTTGCCTGTTGAGCTGCCGCTGGGGTTCTCCTCGTAGCGCCTCTCCCGTCCCCGCGCAGTGCATGCATGTGAGTTTGAGTAACAACAAAGTGATATCCATTCTCCTAGCCGATTGTCACATTTGCCCATGTACACTGTAGGTCATTTAGAGGCACCAGTATTTCATAATCAGTTTAAAAGTTCCGTGTGGGCGGAGGCAAGTAAACTTGCTATGGAAACAGAGTCTATATCAAGTAGAGCCGAGTAATACCAGATAGAGTGGAGCTGTACTGTGCTGTTATATGTGGTGGAAATGAGCCATATAATACCTTTCTGGTTGCCAGAGGGACTCTATTCTTTCTCGTTCCTTCTGTGAAAAGTTGAGTCAAGGGTTTTTTTGGGTTTACCCACTACTTTGCTTGCCATTGACACAATCCTAGAAAGTTTATTCCTAAATCTACAGTGTAGGTGACCAAACCAAACAGGAAAATGAAAAGTTAAAACACTCTCAATGAGAGTTTTGTACACCAGTTCTAAAATCTGCTGACTAACACCGAAGCCAAGGAGTCTTCTCAGAAGATAGAGTCGCTGTGAGCATTTCTTAAAAACATACTCTGTATTTTCAGAGAAGCTCACCAGACAGTCTAAGACTGTACCAAGATATTTTAATTTATTCAGTTTCAACATTTTGGCCATCAAGGGAAACTGGCTCTGTTTCCAGATCTTGTTTGGTGCACATGATTAGTTCTTTAGTTTTAGCCACATTGATTTCCAGCTGGCTAATGTTACACCATGATTCAAGAGCCTTAGAGCTTAGTGTGGGCTAGATAGGCAGCTTCACCAGAAGGGTCTTTCCTCTGCAGGAGGCCATGTCAGCCGCATACTTAATCAAACTAAAATGTTTCTCATTAATCATAAATTCATTTGTAAAAAGAGAAAATAAAAAGGGAGAAAAGACAGAGCCTTGTGGGCAGCCTGTGCTGAGAGTGAGCATCTCTGAAATGCTCCCACTGACAGAGATCCTCTCTGTGCGGCAGGAAAGAAAATCTCTGATCCAGAGAATTAGCCCCTTGTTGACACTGAGATCGGCTTAGCCTTTTCAGGAGGATATGTATCTTCATTGAAATGAAAGCCGAGCTAAAGTCCACAAATAAAATCCTAGCATATCCTTTAGGCTGCATGAGATGTAAGGGTTAATGCACGACTTCGCGGAGGCAAACCATCCTCGGCTTCGCCTCGGACGGTTCACGCCTCCGCGTCGTCCCTTAAAAAGTGATAATGTACACCTCGAAGTGCATTAACCCGCTTATACCATGGTCACTTGCCAACAAAACAATAAGACCAGTCATTTATATTTCCATGTGTAATAAATAAAGCAATCTAAATGGCTAAATGTCTGTTATTCATACTGTAAATCAGTCTTCCACGAAATAAAATAGTCCCTCCCACCTCCACCAACCTCCGTTTTAAAGCCGACTCAAACGTTAACTTTATTACAGGAATGCAGGTTTAACAATGTTTTGCGTTCTACATTAAATGAAGACATTACCGTTTGGCTGCTTGCTTTATTTTGTATGATAGATACGTATTGGCCAAGTATATTAACATTTAAGAGCGAAGAGTTTCAGGAAGTGAAAAGTGCAGCGGGGGCTCGCACTGCGTGCTGTATGTGGTGAAATCATTGATAGTACATATAGATGGTGAAATGCAGCTCCGAGGGAAATCTCTCCTCTTTGTCGCCGAGAAGAGCCTGGTGACGCAAGGTTAAAAATCTCCGAAACGAAAATCAAAATTGTAAATAAGAGTTATTTTTGATAAACTGAGCACACAGGGGTGATTTAAATAGTTACTTTGACCGACTCAATTTTTTTCTCAACTTAGAAAAGTGCCTTATTAACCCTTAACGGGGGTATAGAGCTCAAACTGCTCTCTTGATAACACTGATGAAACTATGGCGCATTGATATGAACGGTGAACAGACCATTTGGCTGAACAACTTTACCAACTGTACATTATCACTTTTTAACGGACACCCTGCAGCCAATCAAAATCGAGTATTCACCCAGACCATGGTATAAGTTTAGTTACTGTATTAAGCAGAGTCAGCACAGCATCTTCTGTGCCTCTGTCGCTCTTATACGCGAACTGCAGTGGATCTAGCATACTGGCCACAGTGGTGGACAAGTGATTGGCCAGGACTCTCTCCATAGGTTTACACAGTATGCAGGTTATTGCGATGGGCCGAAAATAATTTGGTATACTTGCGCCCGGCTTTTTCGGCACGGGCTTAATTATTGAAAATTTCCATGATTTCGGCACTGTGCATATATCTAGGAGGACTTGGAACAGCTTTGTGAATACTCCCTTTAGTTGAAAAGCACAGTCTTTAAGCAGACGGGCTTTCAGACCGTCGGGGCCAGTGGTTTTGTTTGGCTTTAGTTTGAAAGACTTAGAGCAACATCCTCCTCTTTGATAACTATTGATTCTTCTGCAGGGAGATTATTACATATCTCATCACATTCTTTACTGTCATCCACAGTGTCAAATCTACAGTAATAGTTGTTCAAGTCGTCGACAGAGGTTTGGCTGTTATTCACAGGACTGTTGCTCTTTAGTTAGTAGGCAAATGGTATCTCTGTGTGTTCTTTTACTTATTTATTTTCTATCTAACCTTAATTCAATCTCACTGAGATTAGCAATCTCCTAAAAGACTTGGCCAAGAAAGAACTGATGCCAAAAACTTGACATCTACCGGTTTCAGGTAGCTGAAAAAAGTTCTGCAATACACTTCAATATCTCAATGTGATGTCATGTCATCTATGTTTGACCAGTTATCCGCAAGACAAACTAATACACCAAACAAGAAAATAGACACAGAAATTCAAAGTACATTGCCAGTAGCAGTTTCATTTCATTTCATTAATTACCTCTGCCAAGGAGGTTATGTTTTAGTGCAGTTTCTTTGCCTGTCTGTCTGTCTTGTCTGTGGAAAAACTACTCAGACTTTCATGAAACTTGGTGAAGGTAGGACGGGCCAAGGAAGAACTATTACATTTTGGAGCAGATCCGAGCTCACTCATGAAATGTGTATATCATAGCAGACTGGACTATTGGCCTTGGCGGATGTCTGTGCTCTCTGAGTGCCCTTCTAGTTCAAAAAGTGTTCAAGTGTCAGTGGGAAGGTAACAGGAGAGAAACTTGGACTTTAGTTTGTGTTATTTATATTGCAGCAAATGATCTGCAGTTTTTTTTTCAATTTTGAGTCACAAATGACAAAGTAACAATTTGTGGAAAAAGAAAACATGCACAATAAGCAGAATAAAGCAAATATTTGCAACACCCGCATCACAACATCATGATGCAGTGGCAACAGATTCTCTTGTACAAAATCAGTGAACTCTCATCGAAGACTAATGAGTTTAAAAGAGAGAGACGTGACCCCAGTCTGGCTCGCCGGCTTGAATGTGGTTTTCGCTGCCAATGGGTTAGGGCAAAATAAGAGAAAGTCCCACCACCACCACCATGAAACAAAGCAAACCTACCTGAGCCGACTCTTATGCTTGTTGATGGAGGTGAGGCAGTATCTGTGGATCGTGTAAAAGTAGTCCTGGTAGGGGATGCCTGAGGTGATGACCTCCGAGTCGATCACGTAGCACTCGCCTCGCGCGCTGCTCTTATACAACGTCTGGAAGAAGGTAGAATGGCGGAGGTGAAAATCCCCGAATGGAAAAACACAATATGCAACTCTGAAGATACTTGCATCCAAACTGATTTCCCCAACATATTTCAAAGAACTATCAAGTGCCAATCCTCTAATTCTGGCTTCCCAGGACTGAATATGATCAGTTGTCTGTCTCTGTATGCTACTCAAGTATTCTCTTCGGTCTATGTGAGCAGTGCCTTATGGTGCTTTGCTCCTGTGTATTGCATCATGTAATGTTTCAGTGATAAGGGTGTTAATATTACTACCATCACCACCTAACACTGTTTGAGCTACCAATAAGTCAGTCTTGTATGTATGTAACAATTTAGCTCATTTCCCTGTGAAAACAAATAAATTAAGGTCATCATTCCGAAATGCTATGTATCCCCTTGTGTTTAAATGTTATCTGAGGTTGCCAAACATTTAAAACAGACAAATAATTATTAGATCCAATACAATGTTACTATTTTGATAGTTAAGGGCTCGTGTCAAGAATAGCCGATAGTGAGTTTCAATTTCACACGAGCAATAATTTGGCACATTTCTCCAAATCATGAGTATCTAATTTTGGAATTAAACTCTTCAATTGTTCATCATCTGAAAACAGAGGATTGTTATTTATTGTGATACAGTATCATTTTTAGCACCGTTTTCTTCTCTCTGTTTCGCCTTTATTTATGGGGGAGTCTCACTGAGAGCAATGCTCTCTTTTTCAGGAGCGCCCTGTTCACATCCACACACATTCACACCTGGAAGCTGACCAGTACAACCAGTCTGATCTGCTGGCCACTCAGCAGCCCCACTGGAGCGTTTGGGGTTAAGGGCCTTGCTCAAGGGCACGTCAGTGGTTGTAATGAGGGAGAAACAAGTGCTGCTTTTCACTTTCTCCACCCAGATATTTATCCTGCCGGTCCCGGAGATTGAACCGATGACTCTCCGGTGACAAACTCACTTATCTAACCCTTTTGTGCCAAAGGCACACCAAAGGGCAAGCCAAAATCTCAAGGCACACTTGTATTCATATCTATGCAAAATACTCTGTAAATGCTTTTTATTTACTTAACAAATGTATTTACTTAAAAAAATAATTTGTAAAATGACATCAAAGCAGCAACATACCATTTAATCAATAAAATTAATTGTTTAAGCAGAATATCAGAGCAATTGACATTTTGTTATTAAATCTGTCAGTTTCTGACCTATTCTCTCTACCTTTCCATCCCCCTGTTACTCTGCCATCTGTGATGTCTGGCCGACTGACAACCGGCTACTACACACTCTCTTCATTGAATGCAGTTTTTTCTAATGTCATCATCATTCTCTTTCTCTGTTTTCATAGGGGTTTCGGGGGGAGAGGGTCAGTGCTCCCATCAGCTAACAAAAGAGTCCAAGCGATGGAAAAACTTTAGTGAACATTTAAATTGGGAATTTAAATACCCGTGCAGAAAATCCTTTCTCAATTTTGTGTTCGTTTCTTGTCCGTGACCAGGAAGCAATATTTTGGCGAAGGCATGCCGGAAGCGATATTTTGGCGAAGGCATGACCCGCCCATCTCTGCCTGATTGGCCTAGTGTCAAACGTTGTTCATCCAATCACATTCGCTTTGCTATCCTGAAATTGCAAGTTCAACTAGGCTATATGAATATGATCTCATAATCTTTGATTATGCTGCCATCTGCCATTTCATGCTTGTTGATTTAATAGTTGTTTTGCATTTTCTGACATCATGGTTATGAACAAATTCTTAGATGACCCACAGTAACTTTATAGCCTCAGCAACAACTGTAGTCATTAATAGAAAAGTATGAATGTCCAGCAGACAAACTAGTTGCAAGTCGCCCAGTTTTTTTAATTCCCCAATACATGTTCAATTATGTAAAATTCCCGTCTTGTACCATGAAATAAAATGGTTCAAAACTTTTTGATGTTGGTGAAAATGAATAGCAATTAATTGCTCCTAACCTCCAAAGTCAGCATCATGATCAGGAATTGTTCCTCCTCTGTCCCTTTGCTGGCATGTTGTGCACCACATGTTGCACATAATTAAACAAAATAAACAATTTAACTGCAACGTTACTAACATTTTCTCTGCATCTTGACATTGAATGAAACAATTGGCTATGCTATCTTGAGATGGCTCTGGCTCGCCTGGAAAGCAGGCGAGAGCAGCCGAGTGCAGTCAGAGTGCAGTCACCCAATCAGAGGCAGAGATGGGCGGGTCATGCCTTCGCCATCATGGGGGGGGGGGGGGTTTACAGAGAAGAAATTAACACAAAACTGAGAAAGGAGTTTTCCACACGGGTATTTAAATTCCCAATTTCCATTTACAAGCACATCAAATTGGCCCATTTTCCGTTTTTCATTTTTTTATTATCAAAGAAAAACGTGAAACAACCCGTTTTTCGTTTCACAATTTCAAAACGAAAAATGGATGGCCGCCAAGTACACGGACCCGTTTGTGAGGCACTGACCTGCGTCTCCACCACGGGGGCGGTCTTGGGGCCGAGGGGGTTGTTGATGGCGATGGTGTAGCTCAGAACACGACTGGTATTTCCATTGATGCTGTCCTGCTGCCACTCACTCACCGACAGGTCTGAGAGAGAGACAGAGAGAGAGACAGAGAGAGAGAGTGCATCAGAGAAAGCCGAAGAGACACAAAGTCCAAAAGATGATGGAAATAAATGTGACAGCACAACAGTAAGAAAGGTAAAGATTTTATGAATGAAAAGGAGAGAGACCATCAGAGGACAGAGTGCAAATGCGGTGAAGGAAGAGAGAGAGAAAAAAGGGGGTCAATCCACACTCATAAACACATCAAAAACAAAGAACCAAATGTCCCAATTAGAGCGACACAATTGCCCCCAAGCTGACAGGGGCTCCGACTGGGGCCACCACCAACCAAATCAACTCCCCGGCTTCACCTCTGCTGCGGTCAAACTACAGAAACACGTCCAAGCTAACTGATGCTATGTTTCTGGATACAATACCCAGTGCATTTACACAAGTGCGACTATGAGCAAAACCCAAAATGTGGCGCTGCGGCAAAGGCAGGGGCTAAAGATCAGAGAGAGAGAACAAACAGCAACGACAGTAAACAAGTAGTGTGGCCTCCTCATTAGTGTCACAATAAGTGGCCTACAGTTATGGCTGTGTCCGAATACCTCTACTAAGCCTACTTTTTATACTCAAATTGAGGAGGTAGTGTGTTTACACTGTACAGTACATACATTTTGTGTAGGCGAGATATTCCCGGAAGTCTACTACATTCACAAGAATTTCTGAGTAGAGAACAGGAGGTTACTCTGCTATAGAGACACTGCGGAGCGCGTCATCATTCAGAAACCACGCCCAAAACGGGGGAGAACAAAAACTCCCCCCCAATCCTGGCTTTCTCCTATGTCGCGTGTAGGCTTGCCGCGGTATCCGGTGTTACCCGGTGGTGAGATATACACCGATTACATAACGTGCCCACCGGTAACACCTTTTTTTTTATGGAGGAAGAATTGAAAGGAAAACTCCGCAGTTTCAGCGTGCGCCGCGGTAAATTACAAGCGCTCCCTCTGGGCTGCAGTGTGGCTCCGCTGTTCTGGTTAGACCAGCAACTAATGCTATGCATCCTATGAACACAAATTATGCCCTCCTCATAGTATACACATGTAGGTCAGACCCTTAGCTAAGCCTGCATGTGTGTGCATACTGCTGTTGTCACTGCGGGCCATCTCTGGAAATGTGCCTTTTTTTCTACAGCGAAAAGTCGATGCGAACTTAGTATCAATGCTAGCGGGAGGGAGGACTTACCAGCATTCAGTCATTGCCTGCTTACTGCTGCTTGCTGGTATTGTTAATCCCATGTCAGAAAAAGCCTCCAGATGTGTCGCTAATGTTAGTTTCTTTTGAGAAAGATTGTCTCCACGGGCGTCTGAAAAGTTGTCTCGAGTCAGATGTGAGGCAGCCAGTGTTGTATGACTGTGAGCTAAGTAACTGTGAGCTGTAAGCTAACGTTAGTACGTTACACAGCAGCAGCGTCTTGTCTCTATGAACCTACAGAATGGACGGTAAAAGCATAGACTCTCGCTTACTTTACAACTTTTATTATCAACATACATATAACGTAACGTTCGCTCTAGTCTAGCTGCTAAGGATACCCGACTGGTGTCTCACTGTTATTGTTCCCGGGAACAACATGCACTAGTAGGAACTAACAATCCTATTGTTTACATTTATTTTTACGGTGTCACCGGTAACACCGGTGTTGTCACGTGTTTACTTCACTGACAGCTAGATCCACATTTTTCTTGTCGCCAATTCTCAATTGCTTCCTTGTTTTGCTCGGAAGTACAAAAAAACTTTAATTGGCTATTTTTTACATTTGTTGTCTGCGCAGCCCACTACACAAAAGCTTTTAGCTATGTTTAATTCAAGGAAAATGACGCTGGTGTGTGGAAGTGAACGGAGAGTTTTCCCCCGTGATGGGTGTGGCCTATTTCATGCAGTGTCTCTATACTCATCCGCACATAACGCATTGTGACTTCAGCGGAGAAACAACTTCTGCCTCCATTACGGACACGGTACGTTTTTACAATTTTCACACGCTATTTAATCACTAAATTAACTTCTGTCACCATTTGAGGCGGGTAACCAGTGGTGTATATGAATAATTTGGCATCTTTACAACATTTTTTGATCCAGACAAGCTCATTCTCCATTGTGTGGTGATAGGCACAGTTGGATAAAAATGATAAGATGTCTGTAAATTAATATAAATATGTTGATGTTGAGTGAATGCAAAATGGACCAACCCTGGACCAGAGGAGAAGAGGAAGAATAGAAGTAAAATACCCTGCCAACAGCATTCAAGTCCCTGCCAGCAGCCTTCAAATCTACAGACTCCTTATATGTATTAAAATGTGGTGATGTCTGTAATAATTCGGCATACAATACATAGCTTACACCAGGGGTGGCCAAACTACGGCCCGCGGGCCAACTGCGGCCCGCTGCCCGTTTTTAAGTGGCCCGCCATGAATTTAGCACAAAAAAAAAAAAAAAAAAAATGCTAAAAACGTTTTTCTGTTTTAAAGTTTAAAACAGAAAACGAAAATGGGAAAACAAAAAAAGAAAGAAAAAGAAACGGAAAAACAAAAACTGATTCCCCCCATTTCGTTTTTTCATTTTAAAACCATTGAAAATGGGTTATACTTGAATAACCTGACCTGGTCTATTTATTTTTAAACATTTTTAATACTGAATGAATGTTTAATAGTGAGGTTTCCAGACCAAATTTCAAGCAGAAGGCCACACATGCATAACCTGATCACCCCGCGACGTCAGTCAAGTTCTAGTATGACGTCAGCTATGTTGTGGTCAGTCAAGTCCAAGTATGACGTCCGCAATGACGTCAGATATGACGTCAGTTCATTCTAGTATATATAGCAAGGGTTCTATGTCACCTCTCTCTCTCTGGCCGATCATAGCAGCAGCTATCTTCACGGCAGTCCATCTTCCCTGAAGCTGTCCTCGGAAGCGTCGTTTTGACCCACCCACCTCCCCAGTCCGCCACCAACGAGTCTCGACTCCTGTAGGATCCCCTATCCTAGCCTATGCAGATGCCCTCCTCTCGCCTCAAGAGGAGCGCCACTGTCCAATGGAGTCATGCGCCAAAGTATTTGCCATGCATGCCGATTGCTAAATAAAGTTTGTTAAATGCTACCAACTGGCCTCTCATGATTGAACTAATGTTATGTTTAATTATCTCTGTCTTAACCTGTTGGCACAGGAAAATAAAATTTGAAAACATACAGAAATACCCATTGTAATAGGTGAGCACCTCAATAAACTATGTGTCATATACATGTATGTATTTAGGTAGAAATTACATTTTTGATGGCACAAGGGTTTTCTGGTCCAATTCTTTTTCCGTGAAAACTGCCACGCTTAATCTTGTTTGTCCCGCGACTCCTTATATTTTTCTGTATGCGGCCCACAACCAAAAAAATTTGGCCACCCCTGGCCTACACCATGCAGCATGTTATTTCCTTCGATATTTCAAACTTTAAGGATGTTTCTCCTAGTTATTCCCTTGTTTCCCCCCATCAAAAATACACTGGTAGGCTGTACTGTACCGTAGAAAGCAGTGAAAAGTTTAACTTTTATTGTGTTCAAGTGCTGCTTGGTGGATTATCTATATGCCGAATTTACCAGAAGACCCCAACAGTTCATGCAAGATCTTAAGTGTTCTATGATAACGTATGTTTATCAATGATCAACTGACACATAAATTGCCAGATTTTTAATTGAGCTTGGCGGAATAACCTCTCCATGCAAGAAAGGGGTGTGTATCGGTGATAAATGCACCTGTATGTAGAGCAAAACAAACGACCAACAGCTTTCAAATATCCAAACTTTTTATTGAAATGTGGTGATCTGTAACGTCACATTATATAATAGACCCCCAAGCCGTGCTCTGAAATTGCCTGGCATCAGCTGCGTGGTTGGCTAGCCGCAGGTCCCTGGTGCTGAGTTAACGTTAAAAAAGCATGCGTTATTTTGATAAACTGACATCATTACGGGAATCTACATTGTTACATGTTGCTGCATTCTGAACTCTCCCAAGCTGGTACGAAATGCATTCTGGGATACATAGCTGTATACTGTAGTGTAAACAGCCCGCATACATAATTTCATATTTAGTAGTTAGTAGGGATGTCACAATATATTGCGATATCAAAACGTGACAATATGTATCGTTGAGATGAAATCTCATATCGTGAGAAAAAGAAGCTGAACATGGTGGCACTGATCTGCATCTGATTGCATGCTCGCTCTCCTTTTCATTGCTTTGTTTGAACAGATGAGGGATGTTACAGACACGGAGGATGAAAATGGTGAAATTACTCAAATTAGCGTGGAGGATGCTCCCTCAACTTACAAATCGATCGCAAAAAAATATTGTTAAAATATCGTATTGTATCATTATCGTGAACCCAATATCGTGTATCGTATCGTGAACTGAGTGTATCGTGACACCCCTAGTAGTTAGTAGATACACGTTGAAAAAGAGTAGACAGCAGGCGTAGTAGAGGTATTCGAACACAGCCTATGTCTCCAGAGGGAGTAGCAGAGACAGGAGGATAGGAACCGCCTCACATATTGATAATCATTACATCTCCACTTACAGTATCTACTAGACTGGGTCGCAGCATGAAAAGGAAACAAGGAAGAATACAACTTTTTGGACATGTATTTTTCTTATTCCTGTGGATAACTGGCTAAATGCAGGTGTCGTATTTGCTGTGCAGCTACAATGGCATTTAATGAAAAATTAACTTATCTCGAACATCAACAGTAGGCTAAATGGCAGGTTTTGGTCTCAGTTCCTCGGACTCAAACAGGAAGGGCTTGAAAGCAGCCACAAGCCATGCTGTGTGTTCAATATGGCTCGCTCAGCTCCCTCTCTTGCTCTTACCATCACTCTCTCTTCACTTGCTGAAAGCAACAAGTTCAGGCCCGTTCTCTAGGGGTATTCGAAAGTCATTCTGGGAAATGTAGGACATCACTAACTGAAGCAGAAGTAAACAAGGCAGGTTCAGGGAAAATGGGCACACAAAAAAAGTAAAATGGTACCACTCCTTCACAAAATGACTCCTGGAATGCATTGATCAGTGTGTATGTGTGTGTGTTTGTGTTAGGTACCAGTGAAGTGTCGCTGGGAGAAGAGGTGCTGGATGAAGTTTGTGTCAGCTGAGAACAGCAGGTCGTGCAACTTGTCCACGCTCATGCGAACAGCTGTGTTGATGTGCAGCCGGCCATTCAGGTCAGCGCAGAACGACTCCACTTCACCTGGGAGGGCAGCAGAGATCATCAACTGAAATAGATTCTCATTTGCTCTGTGATTTTATAGACGCTTTTAGAGTGGACGTCACAGAGTTAGTTGCGCACACATCACGGTATCCAAAACTCTGAGGAACTCAAGCTGAAACGAGAGAGATCCCCGGAATACAGGAAAAAGACGTCTTGTGCCATATGCGTATACTGCCCTACAAATCATAACCGCAGCAACTACCGCAACACTGAAACTAAGAAAAATGCCTTTAAAGTTTTTTGACTGTCGAGCCAAATGAGATATAGGTTGAAAAGTGGCAATGCGCTTATTAAATATGTATACGTTAAAGTATTTTTTGGGGGCAAAAAACAATGATCAATTACTTGACCTATGACCCCAGAAATGCAGATACGGCACTCTGTCTGTGTATTACCTTAAACAGATGTGTAGGTAGTACAAGGGAAAAGCGCAGTAACTACAATCTAATGTGCTTCTGCTGTCTTGTTTTTCATGAGACAATTGTAATTGGTTTTGATTTCGATACCACATCATATCTGTATTTAATTAAATAAATTTTATTGTTTACATGTTTAAAACATTTAAATGGATGAGTAACAAATAAATTCAGGGAATCCTGAAGTCAGTTGTCATCTTCATCACTGGTGTTTCTTTTTGGTCATCATTCTGACACAATTAATTAATGAGCACAGTTGTTTTATTATCTTAATTTAGAAGAGGTTTTCTTTACAAAAATCTAATTTTAGTTTTTCACACTTTTTCACATCAAAAGTTCATTTTTCAAGATTTCATTCATAACAGTAATCTACATGTTTGCTGACGTCACCTAGTAATATCAAATTTCTACCCCATTTCAACCAATGACAATGAATCACGACATGGCAGCTGTCAATCAAATCTTCATTTCAGAATATTTTTTTCTTCCAAATGAAGGAGAAAATGTCGCCTAGTGCCTGTCATCTGGCCCATAAACTAACTACTAACTTGGCCAATTGTATGAAACATGAACAAAAAAACAAAAAACAAAAAACGGTAATGTCTAAGAATGCAAAGGCATGTAACTGGCTTGTTAAAACTCTCATTCCAGGAATATTGTATTTACCGCAATAGCGATAATGGCGCGCGTCTGAAAGCCTGGTTGTCAGGGGTCGCCCCTCGGAGATTCCAGGCGGGCGGGCAACACCCATGCATCAGATTGTCCGCTCGTTCTGCATGAAGCAGCTGACTGCCTGGTACTCGGCGGATCCCACTCACGTAGCACGACGGTTTTTGGTTGGATTTCGTAGTTACTGCAATTTTTATACTTTGTTTTTTCAAATATAGAGCAAGACTGAACTTTGTCACATGATAAAACATATCTAAAAGTTAAATTTCAATAATAACTCAATTTTGACCAAAATTGTAGTTACTGCGGTTTTGATTTGGAGGGCAGTATAGATGCTGGACATTCCCACTAGGAATATGACGATGTCCGGCACTGCAACTTTGGCGATCTATTGGATCCTAGACCCATCCTGACAGTGAGTACGGGACAGTAAACCTCACCCCATTGAAAGAGTGAGCTTATGTGTGTAAGGTAACCTGTCTGTAGCTGGCAAAGATTTAAACTACGTGGAGGAGGTGCCGTCGGAATCTTCCATATTTCTACGACAGCTGAACCGCTAGTTGTAACTTTCTGCAACGAGTTCGGCTCCACCCACAAAATACGTCATCGCTGTTTACAAACATTGAAAGGGTCTATATGGCCTTGGTGCTTGAGGGTGATTTTTGTTGTTGTTGTGCGTCTACATAATTCACTGTTTTGGTCCCGAATTACGGTTCCTCTGCAGGTTACAGTGTTAAAAATGCATACTTCGCATAAAGACAAAAAGATAATTCCACACATTAGGACACATCTGTGTGGTTTCAGAGGGAAATGTGAGATTTAACATCACATTTTCTCTAGCAGGAGTAGGAATTTTCTTGCCGTGGTGGTGACTGATTTCATGGGAAATGCAGACAGCAATGGTTGGGCTGATTCACTAATCAGTTACAGCCTGCTAAACAGGCTGTGGTTTGCACAGTCAACTTTCCTGAAATAGCCTATGTTTTGTGACCTGCAGGCAGTCATGTCCTCGCCTTGTGCAGTAAACTGGGTGGTCATTTCAGGTTAATGATTTAACTGATTGTGTCAAAACAGCACATATAATGGAGGCATGCATACGCATGCTGGTAAGACACAAAACTTGAGATTTAGTTCATGAGAAATTCACCCACACGCCAGCAAATCCCTCCGCAGCACCACTGGAAAAACCTATCCTGCAATAATCGCTGATGTGGAAGGCAGGAGAGGTGGAGGCAATGGAGCAGAAACCTATCTTTCACAGTAGTCGTGCTTTGACAGATCAGGCGGGGGAAGTCAAAATAAATAAAGTTTATTTGTATAGCACGTTCTTAAAACTGCTTAGAGAGAGCATGAACAATAAAATCAAATCTATCTATTCAACAATACCTCAATTTTATCTTTCTTTATATGTATGGTTTATAAAATAACTATATAAAGTGGAAAACATTTCACTGTTAATAAAATAATAATAATTGAAGTTTAAATTTATAAGCCAAATTTATAATGAATTAAAAAAGTAATGGATCCCAAACATATTTTACATTCTCAGTTTACATAATGCATTTAAATCAAACTTAAGCTAAAATGAACTAACCCTCATTTACTTTTCTGGTTTTGATAAAAAAAAAGAGGTCACATTTGCATTGATTTAACTGAGCTCCTCTGGTGGTGAGACCAGCCATCCAAACAACACTCACTCTCTTCCTGCGTGTCTGAGGAATTGCTTGGGTCTGTGGGCAGCTCCTCATCGTTGGTGATGTCCAATGAGGAGAGGTTTCCCAGGCTGGTGGTTGGAAGGGGCATGTGATTGGCTGACTCCGACAGGCTGTCCACACCCTCTTCCAGATTCTAAAGCAGTGAGGGGAAAAGGTATGCCAGGCAACAGTTAGCGGAGACTGCTAAGGAATCAAATCACCCCATCATCATATGACTTAGAGAGAGGAGGCCTGAAGTGGCCTGACCGCATGTTGATGCTGTCTAGGCAGACATACCACTGTAGATATGGAATTAATTTGAAGCCAATTTACAGTCAACAGAGCAGTCCATTTATCCACTTTGCTATGGCTTGGACCTGATTTACTCGTATCAAGTTCAAGACTGCTTGGCAACCAACATAGCAGTTGTTTTGCACAGAATTGGTTCGACATAGAGCCAGCTAGAACGGCTTTCAGAATATCACACCCTCAGATGAAGTGTGATATATATATATATATATATATATATATATATATATATATATATATATATACTTGTAGTCATATATATACACATATATATATCAGGGCTGTCAGCGTTAACGCGTTAATCATGATGCGATTAAGGGCCGACCATAACGCGTTATTATTATTTCTTTAATCGCGTTAATTGCATGCCGCTATTTTGTCCCTTCGACGCACCCGTACTTGTAGTCAAGCCGGTCGCAGCGGTTTCCTGTCTCCTGTATGTTTCAGGCATGGAAAATAAAGACAGCAACACGCTTCTAAATGGCTCGTTTTACTTAAAAAACTCAGATGGCACGTTGGCTTTAACCGTTCAACATACAGAAGAATGACACTATGCAGAAACATGTGCTAAGCACTTCTCCGAAATAGCAGAGCAATGGGACATTGCAAGGAAGGTGACGACAATCGGTGATGGTAGGCAGCAAAAATCATGCCATAGCAACACATGCCGTGCATTGCGCATAGTATACAGAGGACGATTACAACGTCAATCCGTGACAGTGGTTTTGAGAATGTATTGCCGCAAACTGGTTGGACATTTGAAGCATAGTCCAGCAAATGCAGCAGAACTGCAACGAGAACAAGCAGAGAGAAGACAAGAGCCTGAGCCTCTAATCCAAGACGTTTCCACCAGATGGAACTCCACTCTGAGCATGATCACTCGGCTGCTAAAAAACAAAGATGCCATCAGAGCTACACTTGATCTCCATCAGCAAAGGAACACTCCAGCCATGCAGAGCCAGATTAACACCCCCAGGGGCCCTGGGGCACTGAAGCTCCCAGGGGCCCCCCTATCCATCGTCCGGATGTTTGGATGTTTTTTTGCCATATTTAGAGGAATATCTCATTTTAAATTAACATTAGTATTATACTGTTATGTTATTATTCCGTTTCTGAGATTCAGTTTCTCACTCACTCATAGGCGATTCTAGGCTTTGCAAAGAGGTAGCACCAGCAGGATAAAGATATTAGTCTGACTGGGGGGTTTCTAGGGGGGGCTGTGCCCCCCCCAGGACAAAGAAATTTTGTACATTTTAAAGTAAAATGCATGAATCTGAGAGCAAAAGGAAGAGGCTAATCTTCACATTAATATCCTCTTCACTGTGCTGTGGCTTTACAATGATGAAAAAATAATTGACATTACATTTCCAATACAAAACAGCAGAGGGTGCCGCAGCACCACAAGCACCCCCACTTCCCGCGCCCCTGGTCACCACTTGCCCACAGGCATCCAATGAGACTAAATCATCAGACTTAATCTTCTTGGAAACACATTTTATTTTGTCCTGATTGCTCTTAGATTTGTGTCATAGTTCTGTGGAGCCCAACCAACAAAAATAAAATAAAATAAAAAAAATTTGGAAGGCCCCTTCACCCCGAGGGCCCCGGGGCACCTGCCCCGGTTGCCCTATGGTTAATCCAGCCTTGCAGCCATGCTGACCAATGCAGAGTTTGAGAAGATCCAAAAGCTTGAGACACTACTTGAACCCTGCAAGTAAGCTACTACTTACACACACACACACACACACACACACACACACACACATTGTAACAAGACATTGTTACCTTTTGTCCAAAGCGACTTACAATATCACATTTTGTCAACAGTACAGAAAACAACTATGCAACACAATCAATGACAGCTAATACCTAAAATACACTACAAGAGTTCCCCTCCTATTTTACATAGGAAGCTAGTCCTAGCTAGCCTCCACACCCCGGCTTGAGCTATCCAGTAAAGCACGAGCCGTCTGCCTCAGCTGACCTGCTGTCCGCGGCCTACGCCGGTGCTGGGTAAGTCAAATCCCTTTTGCAAACTTTCCACCTGACAGCTTGTGGTTATTTCGTTCTGCTGCGGTATGTTGCGGGTCCAGTTCAACTAGAAAAGAGCCTAACTCTTTTTGGAACCGAACCTGTGACAGTACAGATTTATTTTTATTTTTTCCCCCATATTTTTTTATCCCATTTTTATCCCCCATTAGTGCTCATTTTAATTTATTTATCCTGGTTGCTACTCCACCCTCTGCCAATCTGGGGAGAGCCGAAACTGGCTCCATGCTTCCTCCGAGACATGGGCAGTTAGCCAGCCGCTTCTTTTCACCTGACAGGGGAAGCTTCACCGGTAGGACATAGCACGTGGGAGGTTCACCTTAATGACCAGAGGAGGAACCACATTAGCAACCAGGATATTGCATGTTTTGGTGAAGGGGGTTCCTATATGAAGGAAACCCCCGGGAGGCACGGGGAGAACATGCAAACTCCACACAGAAAGGCCCTTTTGACGACCCCACCCGGGCGGTGGGCACTCGAGGACATGCGGACGGGCACGCATTCCTTCAGTGTTCACAGCGTCCCAGGTGGGAATCGAACCCAGGACCTTCGAGCTGTGAGGCGACAGCGCTTACCACTGCACCACCGCACCCCCACAGTACAGATTTCTAATCGTCAAGTGTAAACTGCCTCCTGACTCCAGTCAGAGCCAGTCGGAGCCACAACGATTATAAGAAAACATGTTTTAATTTCTGGTGAAGAGAGGATTCCCATGTGCACAGCCAGTAGAAAGATCAGGTGCTGGTCGGTTGCAGGATAAACATGAAATGAAAAATTAAAGGAACCACCGCAACACTGAAAATGACTTACTGATATTTATTTGTGAACAACGCGTTTCGCGTACAGCAGAATCTGTGAACCTGATGAAGCTGTACGCGAAACGCGTTGTTCACAAATAAATATCAGTAAGTCATTTTCAGTGTTGCGGTGGTTCCTTTAATTTTTCATTTCATGTTTTAATTTCTCTTGTAGTGTAAACTGAAGCAACGACCCAACTCAACTCAACTCAAACGTGCATGTGGAATCCCGTCAATATCCAATGAAAAACTAGGAGGCAATGAGCCAAAAGCAGTCAAATAGCTAGTCTTCATACGATAGATATTTCTGATACCAAGGCACACGTGAATGAGGGAAGCAAAGACGCTATGCCGGTTGCTCACGGTTAAGTCAGAAAGAATAAAACCGAAACTTCCCGCTACGAATTTCTAAATGAAAGTATACCATTGCAACCGTTTTGTGTGTGTGATCGGAAACACCCCAAGTACCAACGAGGAAATAAAGAACACATTTGCATAGAAACCTGTTTTAAATTAATGTAATGTTGAAAAGTCCATTTTAACCCGTAGTGAGTCATGCAGTAATACATTGGCGCTTTTATTTTGAAACTAAAATTATGTCTAACTATCTACAGCCTAACTATAGGCTGTAGACCTGTTATAGTGTTCAGGCTAAAATCAGACTAGAGTAGAATAGGACAGGCCAGACTAGGCTGTAGATTAGCTAGATTCCCTGTGTCCTAGTTAGTTCTGGTTAATGTCTAGAGTAGACAGATTGTCTGATTTTCTCCCCCGTTTTCCTGCTCTCTCCTCTCTCACACTCTAAAGCATGCATGGCATCCCCTCCTTTCCCTGTTCTCTCCACATACTCTCTCTCATACTCCCCCTGCTCTCCCTCCCCACCTCCTCCCCTTCCTGAACTTTCCCCCCCACTGTTCTAAAGCATGTCATCCATTATATTCTAAAGCATGGCACCCATTCTCTTTCTCTTCCCCTGCTCCTCCCCCACATTAACCATTCCCTCCCCACCTCCTCTCTTTCCATGCTCTCTCCTCCCCCACATCCCCCCGCTCTCCCCCTCCCTTCTCCTGCTCTCTCCTCTTTCTCCCTTTCCCTGCTCCCTCCCCCTCTCCTCCCCAACACTCCTCATTCCCTGCTAGGGATAGGTACCGCTCACATTTGAACCGATACCGGTACGATACCGGTACCTGGAATTCGGTACGGTACCCAGAATGGTACCATTTTCAGTACTTTACACGCTCTAATAACAAAAAAATTACAGTTGTAAAAAAAAAAAAAGTCCAAACTTCTCAGAGAGAGTGGTCGGTATTCACTAAAGCCTTCATATCTCAGGCTCTGTAGCACATAGAAACATAAAATAAAAAGCATTTGAGAGCTTAACCCAGTGGTAGCCAACACGGTGCCCGCGGGCACCTGGTCGCCCGCGGTGTGGCGCTGTGGCGCCCGCAGGCCACGTTCAGAAAAATGTTAAAAAAAAAAAAAAAAAAACACAAACAAGACAAAACAGACAAACAGGCTCAGCCACAGGGGAAAGAAAGGGAAAACAAAAAAACTAAACAAAAAAATATAATCAGAAAAATTTATTTTTTATTTGTTTTTCTCCTCCCTTCCCACAATAACACACAAATGTAGAAAATAATTGGTTTAACAATGCATATGTTTTAAAAACGTTTATTGTCTGTGTATAATTAATTATTGATTAACTATTTTGATCCGCCTGGGCTGGGGTCAAAGTTTAGTTTTACGTTACGTCACTACGTCATTCACTCTGCGACAGTGCGACTGCCAGCTGCCAATGATTATATCAGTTGGCTAAGCTAAATGATGGAATGTAAGAACAATGGCAGAAAAGTGAAAGAAAAAACATTACCAATTTCAAGAGGAGTGGGAGGAAGAGTTCTTCTTCACAACAGTGAAAGAAAAGAGTGTATGTCTCCATTAAATGCATAATACTCATTATTTAAAGGTAAATCGAGCAAAGCCCCCGACATGACTCTCTACCCTTCAGGTAGCCCTCGACCTCAAAAAGGTTGGTGACCCCTGGCTTAACCCTTTGGCTTTTCGTATTATATTTGCTCTAATGTTCATAAAAAAAAAAAAACTTTAACCCCAAAAAATAAAAATAAAAAGATTCTAATGCATTTTAAGAAATGATAATAAAGATTACGGCAAAAGTAACCCTTCCAAATAAAAAGCCACGGGTTTAAGCTCTCAAATGCTTTTTATTTCATGTTGATAGCTACTATACAGGCTGAGGAAATACGTTCTGTTGAACCCTTGACAATTACTGCAGCAAGGTTAACGTTAGCGTTAACGTTAGCGATCTCTGTTTTGCAGTCGTTGTGAAGACAGTGAAAAGCCCCGTTATCTAACAACCACAACGGCAGTGAAACAGCTTATCCAGCTAACGCTAGCTAATTAAATAACGTTACCTGATGTTGTAGAAGTCGATGCCTCTCTCAACGTTACAGCTGAGGAGGTGCTGCTAACGTTAGCTGCGGTGTGCTGCCTGCTTCATTCACCCTCAGCCTATCTAATACGTTAGTCTTCAGCATTTAGCTAAATATATCTTGTGTTTGACCATGCTTCCTCAAGTTTGAGGTGTTTCCCTGGCCAGCTTTGCAATTCACATCACAAATGTTGCAACCAGTGTTGTCTGAGTCTATCTTGGTAAAGTGTAGCCACATTTTCGGCTGTTCTGGTTTGTTATGTTTCAGGTGTGTGACGTACTGACGTAACGCGCTCTCGCGTGTTGCCTTAAGGTTCCGTCGGAATTTCTATTTTACCCACTCTCTTCTATTACTCAGATGCGTTCAAGTACCGAAATGAGGTACCGTTTTATGTCATGTGAACTGATACTCGGTAGTACCGCCCACTTTCGGTCGGTGCCTGTAAAAGTACTGAGTTCGGTACCCATCCCTATTCCCTGCCACTTCCTGCTCTCTCCTCTCACATTCCCCCTGCTCTCCCTCCCCACCTCCTCCCTTTCCTGATCTCTCCTCCCCCACTATTCCCCCACTATTCTAAAGCATGGCACCCATTCTACTCCAAAGCATGGCACCCATTCTATCCTCTCCCACTATTCCACCACTATTCTAAAGCATGGCACCCATTCTATCCTATATTTCCATATTTTCTATATTTCTCTATCATATGATTGTTCGATGTGTTATTATTACTACTGTAATTTGCTACTGTTGTGTCAGCTAGCCCTCTGGGACATGCTTGTGAATTAGGGCTATACAAATAAACTTGACTTGACTTGACATGTCTCAAGTGTGGCCTCCAGAGTGCCCATAATGTCTGAAAAAGCCATCTATTGCAATTTTGCATGTGTTTGTCAATGTGGATGTCAAGCAGAAGACTCACAAAGGAGGCAGCAGCGGAGACCGGGGCAGAGGCAGAGGCGCTGGTGTTGGTGGTGGAGGGCAGCGAGCTGTGGGAGATGGGGGGACTGGGCTCCAGGGGGTCGGAGCTGAGCCGGCGGTCCGACGAGGAGGGCACCTCCATGGGCAGACAGGAGGCGGAGGATGGGGGAGAGCAGCCCCCGAGGCTGGAGGCTGAGGGAGAGCTGACCAGACCGCAGGGCACCAGGCCTGGAGGGGAGCTGCCGGTGGAGGGGACAGACACCGAACTGAGGTCCAACAGATCTGTGACTGACCCCGACTCGTCTCCTGGCCTGGAGGATGGAGGGAGAGAGAGGGGAAATGAGGGACAGAGGAAGTGAGAAAAGGAGACAGAAACATGAGAAAGAAGAAGAGAAAGAAACATGGATTATGGAGAAGAAAGTATGGATAGGTGGAAAAGCAAAGAAAAAGAGTGGAAATAGTATAGAAAACTAAACAGTCAGACAGAGTACGGTAAACAGCATGATTAACTGCTCCGAGTAATGACTTAATTGAATAATCATTAGTACTAAGTGGACAAACAAAAATCAAAGAGGCATATTCGATCCCAAATTGAGAGAGATCCCCATTTAGCATGCTTCTCTCAGACTAAAATAAACACAAATTCCACACACTATAAACTATAATAGTGTATTTACACAACCACACACTCCTTCCAAACAGTATTAGTTATTATTCCTTCCATACAGTATTAGTGTGTTGTTGTTGTTGTTGTTGTTTTACAACACAACCACTGTTGTTGTTGTTTTACAACACAACCACTCACAGTAGGCCGTTCATGTGTTCGGCGGTGGGGGAGACGTAGTCCTCATCTTCACTAGTGAGACCCAGTTCAGTGCCGTAACACTGGTGTACAATATGCCACAGCTCCTTCGGGGACAGGGGCTGGAGGACAAACACAAAATATCTATTGACTAAATTTACATCAAATTACAACTATGAATGTGCTACTTTCTGTATTTATCTGCTAGTATAATTTATTATACAATACCACTCAGTCATGATTCCAAGTATCTATGCATATATGCGGTGCTTACTGTATACAAAAGTCTAAAATTAACACACACCACGCAAAATGTTTGGTAAAATTTGTCTTTGGCAAATAAATCCGACCTGCCGCCACACTGGCTGCTCACTTTTTGAAATTATCATATTTGAGTGCCACGGTTATACAGTTTTTGACCTTTGTTCTCAAACTTCCAAATCACGTGTGTGTGAACGTGATGCGTCTGTGTGTGTGTGTGTGTGTGTGTGTGTGTGTGATTTATATGCCTGCCTGTAGACCAGGGGTGCCCAAATTATTTCCCATGAAGGGCCAAAACTCAATCTGGGTGGAGGGCCGAGGGCCAAAAATAAACGTTGTGGAATTACATTAAAATGTATTGTGTTTTATAGAAAATTAACATTCTAAATCTAAAATAACATTTCAATATAATAATCTACTTTTTATCCGTTTGGTAATTGTAATAATTTGCAATTGGTTATATATATTTAAAAAAACATCTGCATTTGTGGGGAGCTTAAACATTTAATCAGTAAACACCCATTTAAAAACAGTTGTATTTTCCACCTTTATAATCAAGAGAGAAATTTGACTGAATTCACAACTTGAAAAATCCTCAAGGTACTTTGAAAATCAGTTTCGTAGTGGCGACGTATATTGTACTCTTTCAAAACAGCCACTCTGTCTGCAAATGAGACAAACCGCTGTTGAATTTACTTCGGGGAAAAAAATACTCGTCTTGCCACTCCATCCTAAACTTTCTTTTGTCAGTGTGCCACTGCCGTGATGATGATCTGTCCATCTTGCTGAGCTGGTGTAAAGCCAGTGACTGGGGAGGGATCAAATATCAGAGCTCACCCCCCAACCAGGTGATTCAGCCAACCAATCAGGAGCAATCAATCCTCAGATAGCAATGCCTCACACCCGTGTGATAGAGTCGGGGAGAGAGAATACCAGCTGCACAAAATTAACGTTAATCGTAGATAGAAGAGTCCCGACATCTCCATTCAGGCGCGGACTGCATAATCGGGCACGTCCGGCAACTGCCCGGTGGCCTGGCCTTTTTTTTTTACCCCCAAATCCGTGGCGGGCCAAAAAAAAAGAGCGCGGGCGCAAACTTGGCCCGCTGGCCCCAAATTGGGCACCACTGCTGTAGACCGATATTGTGAACGTGATGTGTGTGTCATTTATATGCCTGTCTGTGGACAGATATTGTTAACGTGATGTGTGTGTGTGTGTGTGATTTATATGTCTGCCTGTGGACAGATATTGTGAACGTGATGTATGTGTGTCATTTATATGTCTGCCTGTGGACAGATATTGTGAACGTGATGTGTGTGTGTCATTTATATGTCTGCCTGTGGACATATATTGTTAACGTGATGTGTGTGTGTCATTTATATGTCTGTCTGTGGACAGATATTGTGAACGTGATGTGTGTGTGTCATTTATATGCCTGTCTGTGGACATATATTGTTAACGTGATGTGTGTGTGTGTCATTTATATGCCTGTCTGTGGACAGATATTGTGAACATGATGTGTGTGTGTCATTTATATGCCTGTCTGTGGACAGATATTGTGAACGTGATGTGTGTGTGTCATTTATATGTCTGTCTGTGTGGACAGATATTGTGAACGTGATGTGTGTGTGTCATTTATATGTCTGCCTGTGGACAGATATTGTGAACGTGATGTGTGTGTGTGTTAGGGATGGGCATCGAATTTCGAATTTTCGAATAATCGTTGTTATTATCAAGGTCGACTTTTATTATTGAAATTCGAAATTCGGGGAAAAAAAAAAAAAAAAAAAAGAAATTTTTAGTCAAATGTTGCATTGTCTCCCCTGATTCTAAGTATAGTCAAATCGCTTGGTTTGAGCAAGTAAAACAATTTTTATAAGCATTTTAAGCAAGGTTTATGGAAAATGAATGGCGGATGAAATCCCATGAAGAGGGAGAGGGGGTGACTTTGGCACCCCTTTGGCACTCAGACCTGAGCCTACTAAATATTTAATGAACCACTCATGATTGTCAAAACTGTTTTTTATTTTCGAAAATGTCAATGTCATGTAACATGTTCTTTACTTCAGTGGTGCAATGCTTGTTTGAGCTAAAAATCCACAGCAGAAGCTTTTTATATTAATTAATAAAGCCGTAGACTTAGAATCAGGGGAGACAATGCAACATTTCACTCACAAAAAAAAAAAAAAAAAATTTTTTTTTTTTTTACATTTTAATTTTTTTTTTCGAATTTCGAATTAAATTCGAATTTGGCCAGCGAATTTCGAATAGTGTTTTTGCTAGAAATGCCCATCCCTAGTGTGTGTCATTTATATGTCTGTCTGTGGACAGATATTGTGAACGTGATGTGTGTGTGTGTCATTTATATGTCTGTCTGTGTGGACAGATATTGTTAACGTGATGTGTGTGTGTGTCATTTATATGTCTGTCTGTGGACAGATATTGTGAACGTGATTGTGTGTGTGTCATTTATATGCCTGTCTGTGGACAGATATTGTGAACGTGATAGCGTCACAACCGTGCAAGATGCAGTCACGAAACTTTACAGGTGTGTTGAGATCACAATGAAGGCCAAAGTTCTAAGATGGGTGTGGTCGGAGCAAAGGGGCCGCAAGTAGGGGGTAGGCTTCGCGGCTGGTGTGATCCCATCACAAGATGGTCTGTAGTTATATTATTTTCATAATATATAATTTGGAGTTAAGCCAGACCTTCACAGGCTTAATTCCAAATTATTAATTAAAATCCTTGTGCCAAACATTGTGCCAGGCAATCTCAATCAATCCCAGAATATACCATTGGGTGTTAGGTGTATTTGCTCACATTCAACAATACAATCACACAAAAAAAGTGTTTGGAAATGAATCCACGTAGTTTTTTTCTGTGATGACATTTGTCCCAATGTGGTAAACCCCACCCACCAAGCATGTATAAGATTTGACCCAGGTGGGCTGCAGTAGCATATTTTGCCCACTAACCCTGTAAAAGAATGAACAGATTGCCTTGCACTTACATAGGTGTGTGGGCTAGTTATTTTAAAGATTGCCTTGCACTTACATGGGTGTGTGGGCTAGTTCTTTTAAAGACTGTCTTGCACTTACATGGGTGTGTGGGCTAGTTCTTTTAAAGATGGCCTTGCACTTACATGGGTGTGAGGGCTAGTTATTTTAAAGATTGCCTTGCACTTACATGGGTGTGTGGGCTAGTTCTTTTAAAGACTGTCTTGCACTTACATGGGTGTGTGGGCTAGTTCTTTTAAAGATTGCCTTGCACTTACATGGGTGTGTGGGCTAGTTCTTTTAAAGATTGCCTTGCACTTACATGGGTGTGAGGGCTAGTTATTTTAAAGATTGCCTTGCACTTACATGGGTGTGTGGGCTAGTTCTTTTAAAGACTGTCTTGCACTTACATGGGTGTGTGGGCTAGTTCTTTTAAAGATTGCCTTGCACTTACATGGGTGTGTGGGCTAGTTATTTTAAAGACTGTCTTGCACTTACATGGGTGTGTGGGCTAGTTCTTTTAAAGATTGCCTTGCACTTACATGGGTGTGTGGGCTAGTTATTTTAAAGACTGTCTTGCACTTACATGGGTGTGTGGGCTAGTTCTTTTAAAGATTGCCTTGCACTTACATGGGTGTGTGGGCTAGTTCTTTTAAAGACTGTCTTGCACTTACATGGGTGTGTGGGCTAGTTATTTTAAATATTGCCTTGCACTTACATGGGTGTGTGGGCTAGTTATTTGTCTGCAAACCCCTTGTTGGGTGGCAATCTCCTGCTCCTGAACACCCTGTTCTATTCTGAGACGTTAACTACTGGCCCTGTCACACGAGGCAGTGCAATTACTCGCCGGGGGGGGAGGGAGAGGAGGTGGTACCTTGTCCATCAGCGCGTTCTGCCACAGACGGAAAATCATCATGTAGCTGCGATCCCTCGCTCCGAAGGATGTGAAGAAGTGCTGAGATGGCGAATACCAGCGGGACAGGAAGGAGTGCAGGAAGGAATAAGGAAGACGGAAAGAAAAAAAAAGAGAAAAAAATGTGACAGTGGATTTGACGGACGGTTTCCCACTCCGGGGATGTTTGCTTTGTCACGGTCACTAGACATGGGAGTTGAATCAGCTCATTTCATAGTGCTTCACTAGCACAAAAAAAGGAGCATTTGGCCCAAACAGCATCAACAGTTAACTGCCAGTTTTATGCTTGGAACAACTAATAGTTAACCGTTAACTTTGACTGTGAAGGATAGACATGCTTTTCCCAAAATAAATTAGTCTTATCTGCCTTGAAAGTATGTGAACTAGGGCATTCTATTATTTTTCCATTACATTACCCATCTTAACTGATCTTTAAAAAAACCTCTGAGCTGAAATTACATGCTATGACATTGTTCAGAGTATTGCTCCTGTCTGACCTTGTCATGGTCAGTGCTGATCTGGATGGCGTTGGGGATGAGCTTGGCGGTCTTCTCCTTGGTCAGAGTGGTCACATCTTTCAGCAGGATAGTGATCTGGAACAGCAAAGGAGAGGGATTTTACTCTGTGTGCACGCGTCTATGATTGTGTGCATCTTATCTCACCAAGAGCCGGGGCATATCTACATTGCTCTGCAAATGAGTGCACTAAAAACTCATCCTTATCTGATTGTAGGTGCGATATGGGCCGGGTTGAATAGGGCATGCTTTGGATTGTGAGCGTGCCGGTGTGTACATACTGTAGTGCCAGCCTGTGACTTACAGTGGTCTCCCAGCGGAATATGTTGCTGTAGAAGCAGAGCCAGTTCTCTGACAGATAGAGGCGGCCCTGAAGCAAGATGTCCTTCTGCAGAGCACACGAGTAGTCTGCGGACACGAGCAGAAGAGGGAAAATGAGGTCAACTGATTAGACACATACGCACATGCGCGTGTACACACACACACACACACACACACGCACATGCACACGCACACGCACACACACACTTTACTTCTATCAGGGATCAATCAAAGCGAGTGGATTTTTCCACGAGGGGTTTTCAGAATCAGAATCAGAAAGACTTTAATGATTCCCGGGGGGAAATTGGGACAGGTTACAGTAGCTCGCACTCAGAACACAACATAGCATAAAATAAACAGTAGTAAAATGCGATAAGTAAGCAAAAATAAGCAAAAATAAAGTAGAGTACGTATAAAGTAAGCAAAATAAGTAGAGTAAGTGATGTACATTACGTGACAATTGCAGTTATTGCACACTGGACTTATATTAAGTCGGCTTGCCCCTTACATTACACATGGCTCAGCCAGGCACAGTTAACCTATCAGCTGGCTCAGTCTCAGGGAGACTGAGCGTCTCCGAGGTGCTCTTTTAAGAGAGGTGTTAAAGAGTCCAATGGCCACAGGCAGGAATGATTTCCTGTGCCTCTCCGTATTGCATCTAGGTGGGATTAGCCCATACATGGGCAACATACGGCCCGCGGGCCGTATGCGGCCCGCGGGCGCCCCCTGTGTGGCCCGCGATGGAATTGCAAAAAAAAAAAAAAAAAAAAAAATTTTTTTTTTTTACAGTGCACCTGAACGCAACATGCAAGATACCCGCTGAATAAGTGTCCAAATGTTCATGTCATTCTGGCCAATACTCTTCTGTTATAGCATTTCAGTCTGGAATATGGAATAGCCTATCTTTCAATAATATTTATGACTAAAAGGCTATAATCTCATGTGTAAGAAATGTCTGTTCTACATTGAAGTAGAAATTTAAATAATTAACTTGTTGGTTTTTGGATTTATTTAGCTTCAAGAGTGCATTTTTGTTCTTGTGTGACCCTCAACACAGGCTTTGAGAATCCCGGGCCACTTACTGATACTTATGCTTAAATTAACCAACTCATATTCTGGTTTATTTCAAGAAAAACATTTCGGCAAGTGCAAATTCTAATTTTCTGGTAACTTTAAAATCTAGCAGCCATATTGGCAGGTGGTGAAAAAAGTTAATTTCAAGCCCTGCAGGGAGAGCAGGTGGTGACATACAGTAGGAGTGAGTGAGAAAAGGATCAAATATTGGTGGTTAAGACTGCATCACAACTGTTAATTTAAAATGAGTTATTCCTCTAAACCTGGCTTCAAATGCCCTAAATTTTTTGCGCTGGCGCCGTTCAGCCCTCAGCTAAATCTGGTAGCGAGGAAATTTTTTTGTGGCCCTTTCTATCATCAAAGTTTCCCATCCATGGGTTACGGCATGACAATATTTGTTCGGCCCCCGGCAACAATCTGTGTTTCTCATGTGGCCCCCCATGAAAAATAGTTGCCCACCCCTGGATTAGCCTCTCACTGAACGTGCTCCTGTGTTTGACTAGCATGCCGTGGAGTGGGTGAGAGTCATTGCTCATGATGGAGCGTAGCCTGGACAACGTTCTCTTCTCTGACACCGCAGTCAGAGAGCCCAGATCCAGCCCCACAATGTCCCTGGCCTTACGGATCAGTTTGTTGAGTCTGTTGGCGTCCGCTGCCTTCAGCCTGCTACCCCAGCACACAATAGCATACAGGAAGGCACTAGCCACTACCGACTCATAGAACATCCTCAGCATGGTCCGGCAGACGTTGAAGGACCTCAGCCGTCTCAGGAAGTAGAGACGGCTTTGCCCCTTCTTGTAGAGTGCATCAGAGTTCTTAGCCCAGTCTAGTTTATTGTCAATGTACACTCCAAGGTACTTGTAATCCTCCATTATGTCAACACTGACCCCGTGGATTGAAACAGGGGTCACCGGAGCCTTGACCCTCCTCAGGTCCACCACCAGCTCCTTTGTCTTTGAAACGTTCAGCTGCAGGTAGGGTTGTCAAAAGTATCGATAGTATCGATAAAAGTCAATACTAAAATTATGAAACGGATACAATACTCATTTGCAACAGGTATCGATAGTATCGATAAGTATGAATACAATTTTTTTTTAAACTGATACAATACTAATTTGCAACTGTATCAATATCAGCAGTGCTTTCTCTTAATGAGAAATCAAACATACCACTGATTTCTCCCTCCCTGTCATTGGTGGGTATCTTTTGCTTCAACAAGTTCAGAGTATTCTGATAGGCTGATGACTAGAGCAGGTGTGATCTGCTGTGTTCTGATAGGCTGATGACTGGAGCAGGTGTAATCTGCTGTGTAAGGTCAAAGTTTGTAATGAGTTTTATCAGGTCTAGATTATGGAGAAGCGTGCATCTGTTCGTCCATCTGTCTTTATTTATTTTTATGCCTCTTGATGTGTTGTTGTCATCCCGCCGCGTGGTATCGAAAATGGTATCGAGTATCGATATTTTTCCCGGGTATCGGTATCGAAGTAGAAATTCTAGTATCGTGACATCCCTAGCTGCAGGTGGTTCTGCTCACACCATGTGACAAAGTTGGCCACAACATCCCGATACTCTTCCTCATCGCCATTTTGCTGATTATATGTGCCGTTTCAACATTGGCCTGCTTCATACCCAAACAGTTAAAGGGGTGGTACACTTGCTGAGAAAAACTAATTTCAACAGGTTTGTAAAAACATAAGTACTTGTAACATGGAAAAATACAAAGCACCATATTGGCTTTGGACTCCACAGTGGGCACAGGCTTGCTGTTCCAAATTAGTTGAATTCTTCACACACACCAACACCCTACTGTGTGACCATCTGCAATTTGTCTAAATATCACATGATTGGTTGTGTTGCCCTGTGTCGTCGGCATTTTGTTTTCTTGTTCGCTGCCTTTGTTTACATCACGTCGTCAGCGCTTTCAAAATGAATCGTTTCAAGGAAAGACTGTTGGGAGGATATCAGCACCTTTATGACTGAACAAACGGACTCCTAGTCCTCATATTGTCGCAGCAGCCATTGTGGTTCTTTCATCTCTGAGTTTCTGTCAGCATTATTTCCGGCTTTGCTAGGTTATGGCTAGGCTACCGCTTTAATCGTCATGCATCCCCCTCTGTCGTCGAGCGTAACTATATGAGCAACATGAAGCGAAAACACACAAACAGCGTCAGTCACACACCTGGGGACTGCCCAGTAAAACCACAGGCCTCTGCTGTTGGCCACAGAGAGGCATCACTGGAGAAACAGCGAGTCAAGTAAGTTGGCCCAAGAGCAGCTTGACAGTAGATACTGAGGGAAGGAAGGGAGAGTGTTTCATTCAGTTTCCCCTACCCAGATCCTCCAAGTCTGAAACCCAAAGCGTTCAAGTCACAGCCCACTTCTCTTACCTTTACTCTACCACAACCCATTTTCTTGAAAGGAAATGGCTCTTATCGTTAACCACTGATAATAGAATGACTGGCTCTATCGTTAACCACTGATAATGACCCAGAATGACTGGCTCTATCGTTAACCACTGATAATAGAATGAATGGCTCCATCGTTAACCACTGATAATAACCCAGAATGACTGGCTCTATCGTTAACCACTGATAATAGAATGACTGGCTCTATCGTTAACCACTGATAATAGAATGACTGGCTCTATCGTTAACCACTGATAATAACCCAGAATGACTGGCTCTATCATTAACTACTGATAATAGAATGACTGGCTCTATCGTTAACCACTGATAATAGAATGAATGGCTCCATCGTTAACCACTGATAATAACCCAGAATGACTGGCTCTATCGTTAACCACTGATAATAGAATGACTGGCTCCATCGTTAACCACTGATAATAGAATGACTGGCTCTATCGTTAACCACCGATAATAGAATGAATGGCTCCATCGTTAACCACTGATAATAACCCAGAATGACTGGCTCTATCGTTAACCACTGATAATAGAATGACTGGCTCCATCGTTAACCACTGATAATAACCCAGAATGACTGGCTCCATCGTTAACCACCGATAATAGAACGACTGGCTCTATCGTTAACCACTGATAATAGAATGACTGGCTCTATCGTTAACCACTGATAATAGAATGACTGGCTCTATCGTTAACCACTGATAATAGAATGACTGGCTCTATCGTTAACCACTGATAATAACCCAGAATGACTGGCTCTATCGTTAACCACTGATAATAGAATGACTGTCTCTATCGTTAAACACTGATAATAGAATGACTGTCTCTATCGTTAAACACTGATAATAGAATGACTGGCTCCATCGTTAACCACCGATAATAGAACGACTGGCTCTATCGTTAACCACTGATAATAGAATGACTGGCTCTATCGTTAACCACTGATAATAGAATGACTGGCTCTATCGTTAACCACTGATAATAGAATGACTGGCTCTATCGTTAACCACTGATAATAGAATGACTGTCTCTATCGTTAAACACTGATAATAGAATGACTGGCTCCATCGTTAACCACCGATAATAGAATGACTGGCTCTATCGTTAACCACTGATAATAGGAGCTGTCGTGAGCCTCGAGTTTAGGAGACTGTCGGCAGGCAGCTAGGCCTATATACACTCCAACGTCAGTTTGACGAGGGCGTCCCAGGGGAGTCCCCAGCAAAATGAGTAATTGTGTGATTTCACTATGATTTCAATGACTAGAAGTTAGCCCAAGGAGATGTCCTTGGATATAGAGAGGCAAAGTGAACGTCACTTCCTGCTTCAGCACTGAGAGATACGAGAGAGACCAGAGATTTTCTTCCGCAATTTATTTTCCCATAGACATTTCGTAAAATGCTTATAAAAATAGTTTTACTTGGTCAAACCAAACAGTTCACCTATATTTAGAATCGGGAGAGACCATAGAACATTTCACTCGGGCCAAAACTTAAAAAAACAAGATTGAAAAAATATTTTCTTGAAACCCGTATTTTTGTTTAACCTTTTGGTCCGAGTGAAATGTTATGCGATCTCTCCTGTTTCTAAATATATCTGAACCGTTTGGTTTGAACAAGTACAATTATTTTTTAGGGACGCACCGATTGCAATTTTGTTGGACGGTTCCGATTTCCGATTTTTGAATAGTCTGACTTGCCGTTACTGATTTTTGCCGATTCCGATTTTCTTTCTAAGAACAATAATTGACAGCTTACACAAACATTTTGTAACTTTGTTTGAAAATTAAGATTCATATAACAATTCTTATCATTTGCATGAGGTAGGACCATCTCACTCAAACACATCTCAAAATAAAAGTGTTCCAGGTTACTGGACAGAGCTTTTTTGTGCAAATACAATATGAATAAAAAATTAAATAAAATCCAATAGCCTATCAAGGATCAAAGATACTTTAGTGTCATTCATCATGCCAAATATAATGAGCGAAATGCAGTACTCAGGTCTCAGTACTAAGTAACCTAAAAACTATAGCATAAAAATAGAACTATTAAGGATTAAGAATAAGTACCTAAAAGCAAAACAGCTCTATTACAGTAAGTTAGATTAAAATAAATTAAATCTAAAGTACAACCAGCTAAAACAACAATGGACAGCAATAAAAACATACTAAAGAAGAAAAAAAACTAAAAGACTAGAGATAACTAAAAGACAGCAGCAATGGGGTAGCAGCATGATACATCTATAAAAAGTGCACAGCTATCATGCATTTACTTTTACAAAAGAAAACAGGTGCAACAGAACATCAAAATGTGATCCATGGACAAGGAGTTTAGTTTATAGCCTGGCTCCAGACCAGTCCGCTTGAGTAGAAGGGGAAATGAGTTTATGAGTTACAGTAACGATCTTCAGTCTGAATATCAGAGTTTACACACACAGTCCGAAATTTCGTATGCGTTTTTTTTTATCTACCATCCGAAAAAAGATCGTCACGCACAGAAAACCTTGCACACTGAGTCCGACGCATTTTATTATTATGTCCGTTGTTCTATTTGCAATACGAAACAAATAAGTCTCTCCTGTATCCACCTTACAACATGACTGACAGGCTGAGGCAGCAGCGGTGATGTGGAATGGAGAAGGCAGGTTATCATACTGGACACAATGCTCACGTTCACCTCGCCATGGGTTGCTGCAGCACAGCTTCCCGGGGAGAGAGAGCAGAGAGAGGGGGGCCAGTGAGGTTGGGCGAGCCGCTCAGACTGGACTCCAGCTGAGCGGGACTCGGCCGCACCTCTGTCTCCACGGCTTATTTTCGACTTGCATGTGTGACAAACTGCGAGCTTTGTCTTCTTCACTGACGGTGAAAAAATTCCACAATGAGGAAGGTATGCTGGCGTGTGTGTGGTGTGGTGGCTGCCTGTCTCGATGCTTTGGGTGTGCCCACGTCACGTGAAAAAGGGGGGGGAGCCAACCGGCACACAGAATCGGCTATGTAGACTAACCGGCGAAGGTCACCGGTCACGGCCGATCAGCTGAAAATCGGCCATTTCCGGTCACGTGCCGATCGATCGGTGCATCTCTACTATTTTTATAAGCATTTTACTAAATGTCTTTGGGAAAATAAATTGCGGATGAAAATCTAAATTCAGGACACATTCAATCTGTGTTTATTGAGCTTAAAAACCTACGCTGCGCTATCTGGTGTGGCGATGGTCCAGCTGGTCGTCTCGTCCAGGCGGAAAACACTAGCGTCCCGATAATATAATAGATCCATGTAGCGTCCACGTTAGCAAGCAGGCAGAAAACACTAGCCTCTAGCTACGTTAACAAGGAGGCGGAAAACACTAGCCTCTACATTAGCATCAGGCTAGTTCTCAGACGATAGGATAGCATGCAAAACTTTAGCTGTACAAATACAGTTATTACAAATGAGTCAGGCTAATAAGTACTAGAAAATAGTAGACTTGGCTTGCTTTGGGTAGCTACCCACTAAGTTAAGAGGAAAACACACACGCTATAGACGGTTTTCACCTGTGTGTTGCGCAATAGCCACAACCCCTCAGCACGGCTGTATTCTGCCCTCAATTATAAACCGGAGTACGTTATAAACAACTAACCAACGCTGGGGGTCCGTATGGAAACAGTGTTACTCGAAATTGTTAAAAGTGAAATCAATCTGTGGTCATTCAGTGGCGTTTTATTGCCATGTAAAGTAACTAAGGTTAGCCGCTAGCAAACCTCACTGCACTGTCAAAATCCCAACACTCAGTCCCGTCCAGCTGACCCATTAGTCAATAGCATTTTAGAGAAACGTGATGTACCTCTCTAAACTGATCAATCAGAAGCAGCTAAAGACGAGCAGTACTAGCAACTTAGTTTGCCACACCTCGTGTGGAGCTGTGTCGAGCTGTTTGACAGTGTTACCAAACTATAAAGTGACAGGTCAATATTCTTGAGTGACTCTGGGTTTAACCCATAATTAATAGCATCGGGACTCAGGAGATAATTTACAGGAGGACACGGTGTCCTGCAGATTTTAATTTACAGGTTTTTGATTAATTTTAAAGGCCAATGTCCTGCAATTACGGGACACCGGAAACCCTGATCTCTGGTACAGTGCTAAAGCAGGAAGTGACTTTCCACTTTGTCTCTCTATACTTGGCTATAGCTTTCACTCTCTCCTGTTATCTCCCCATCTATATCTTATATAAAAGCAATTTTTGTCACACATTGGATGATGTCATCAGCGATGGTCACTCGAGCAATTATGATGTCACTGATGATGTCAGCGCGTAGCGCGTGATATTTCTAGTTATTATAGTATACTTGCGCTGTTTGTTCACGTCAACTGATTGACAGGTATTGTGGACACATTGACAGATGACAGAGTCAGGTGTCTAAACACTCAAACCTTCTAGAACTGTTGTGTGCAGTGTCACACGAGCAGCCCGCCCCCATATGAACACAACACACACAGGGTTTAGCTTATGTCAACATATCCTTGATGTCTGTGTGTGTGTGTGTGTGTGTGTGTGTGTGTGTGTGTGTGTGTGTGTCACTCACCCACTATGAGTCGCTCTGTATCGGGCAGTTTCTTGAAGAGTTTACGGAAATCCTCGTTCCGCTGCTTGTATGTGGGACTGAGAACCTGTGAGAGGACAGGAAGGGAAAGGAGAACTTGTTACTCTGGCTTACAGCCGATGGCTAGCGGCTTGTGTTTAAGCTAATGAACATACTGTAGCATGCGTCAACAGGAGAGAGGATGTAACAGTACAGGTGCACGTTATCTCTTAACACAAAAAGCATGCCGTTAATTATTTGAAATAGAAACGGAGAGCGAAGGGGTCAGAGACAAAAGCTGTGTTTTCAGCAGCGATCGTTCCCATTTCACTATGTCAAGTGGTTTCACATGCTCTCCTCTGAGAACAGACTTACATCAGCAAAATCAAGAGCACTAGAGGGGAAACGCTTAGTGAGAGGCTGTTAATGTATACTTACATTGTACCAGCTCTGCATTTTCTGCAAGGAAAAGAACAGCATATTCAGTGAACAGTACCCAATGCCCTCTGTAGCATAAAAAGCAGCACCTAGCAGAACAGGCTAGTTCACAGCTGATGGCGAGACCTTCAAACACACTTTGTACAGGACAGGGATGGAGGATCTGTTAGCATGCAGAGGCTTTTTGGTAGTCGACCAGTTGAACATTTGCATCCATGTGATCCTGTCAGTCCAGGCCCTCCGCTAGGCCTCTTTCATTTAGCCTGCAGGCTTTCATGCTATAACAACTGTCAGCACTTCTCCATTTTACAAGGTGCTTGTGCATGTGTCACCACAAGCTATATAAATGAACAGTCATTAATATAATCAGTTGTTCCATTGAGAGCAACGAGTCTAAAATAAAGGGCTCTGAAAAGCTCAAACACACCACATAGAAACACACAGGCTATCTGGGCACTTACAGTACAGGGTGTCTGTTAGCATTACAAGTTATTCAAGAAATAAGTACATTTTACAATTTTACAAATGTGCAACAGCTGATATGGCTAAAAGTACAAGGCATCTCGTTCACAGGCTGTTTGCTCCTGAATTTGATCCGACTGTTGTGAACTGTGTGGTCAGTCAACTTATTCCACTTCTTATATAGCCTCAGAGCGACATGTCACTGATGACATCACTGATGACATCACATCATTAGGTAATTAGGGCAATCACCTCAAAAGAAAATCCGGCTCCATCATCACTGAACTATAGCCTCAGGGCAATCAGCCTTAGGGCAATCTGCTCTAATTAAAAAATCTGGCTCCCTCAGGTCACCTGCACGGGTGCTCTTTACACTTCCTGAAAGTTTCATCCCCGATCACACGTAAAACGGCATAGCTGTGGCCGAACACAGAACCTGAAACGGAGCCCACATACTAAATTTTATACTAGGCTCGATGCCTAGGCTCGCCCGTAGCTCGGCCAAGCCTGCCCTATTGGTGCGCGCAGCTGTGTGTGTTGCTCACTAAATGTTATTGCATCAGTGATGTCACAATGGCTCCTTGTGTGTGTGTGTGTGCGCGCCCCTATGACATCACTGATCAGTCTTGTCAGAATGCCTCCTTGTGTGTGTGTGACATCACAGTCTTGTCACAATGCCATCGAGTCCTTGTGTGTGTGTGCGCCCTTATGACAACACTTTTGACATTATCACTGATGACATCACAAGCCTCCTTTTGTGTGTGTGTGTGTGTGTGTGTGTGTGTGTGTGTGTGTGCGCGCGCCACTATGACATCACTGATCAGTCTTGTCAGAATGCCTCATGTGTGTGTGACATCACTGATCAGTCTTGTCAGAATGCCTCATGTGTGTGTGACATCACTGATCAGTCTTGTCAGAATGCCTCATGTGTGTGTGACATCACTGATCAGTCTTGTCAGAATGCCTCATGTGTGTGTGACATCACTGATCAGTCTTGTCAGAATGCCTCATGTGTGTGTGACATCACTGATCAGTCTTGTCAGAATGCCTCATGTGTGTGTGACATCACTGATCAGTCTTGTCAGAATGCCTCATGTGTGTGTGACATCACTGATCAGTCTTGTCACAATGCCTCCGAGTCCTTGGGCCCCATCTTCCGACAGGAGCTATCCCCTAATAGCACTTGCGCACCTGTTTGCGCGTGCCTTAAGGCAGGCACTCCGCCTTGCGCCATCCGCCAGGTGTTCTGCCGAGTTTTGCTCCCCCGCCCAGCACGCGTAAGAGGTCCTTTTCAAAGCTCTTAGCGCAAAGTAATTGCGCGCTGCTGACGATAGCATAATGCCATCTATCACCACATTTTAGCGCTGAAACGCCTGCTTTGGCTTGTGGCAGCCAATGCCCAGTAGGGCTGCTCGATTAATCGAATTTTAATCTAGATTACGATTTGGGCTGTCCACGATTATGAAAACAAGATAATCGACATCAAACGATTTTGCGGCTCTTGTCTCTCTCGTTCTGTCTTGTGTTTTAAATCAAGCGCACCCCTTCTTTTGCTCGGCCCCTCCCCCAAAGCCCAAATCACACCAGCTCGAGTTGTGAAATGACTGTCGTGTGAAGAGCCAAGGGACGTTTCTCCTCCCCGCTTATTTCCGTGTTAGCACAAGAATAAATGACAGAAGTCACAGAAAGAGAGCCGCTGGTCGAGAAGAGAGGTGAAACAACGTATGTGGGGTGGAAACACTATGGTTTCGCCGAGTTTAAAGGTCCTTACACTGCACATATCTTGCACTGTTTGTTCCAAGTCTGTGGCTGTGACAGGTGGGTCAAAACTCGCATCGCAATTCCGTGCTGTATATTCGCATCACTCTTGATGTGTAACTGATGTGTAACTTACACATCAAGAGCGATGCGAATATACAGCACGGAATTGCAATGCGAGTTTTGACCCACCTGTCAAGATATGCGCGGTCGTGGCAGCACCCCGCAACACGACCTCTCCCTCTGTTTAATCACTTGAAATCCACTCACAAAGTGGTCTATGACCAAGAAATAACGCTAAACGAACAAAAAGACAAAGCCCCATCTAGTTACTCCTGCCACCGCAAAGTGTCATCGATTCAGGACACTCTTTACAATGCGACCGCATATTCAACAGCTAACGAGCTCACAGATAAACATTAACAATAGCCTATTATAAACCTAAACGTAAGTCGCTTTGGATAAAACCATCTGCCAAATGAGTAATTTATAATGTAAACGAACGTTACTCAATAGCGTTCTCATTTGGTTAGATTTGAGGTTTAAGGACTACTAGTTCAGATGTTTACCAACATTGAATGTAGATTAATAGTTGCAGTTGGTTGTGGCAGTTCACTGCAACATAGTAGGCCTACATGTACTGTATATTTATTTTAGTTTTTATTTTATTTCTAAATCTTTGCACTTTTATTATTTATTTTCACTTATTTATTTATTTTCAATTATATCTAAAATCCAAAGACATCCAATGTTAAAAAGAAAAGCCAGTGTCAATGTTCAATAAATTCATGATGTTCTCAATGTCAATGAATAATCGTGTTAAATAATCGTGATCTCAATATCAATCAAAATAATCGTGATTATGATTTTTGCCATAATCGAGCAGCCTTAATGCCCAGTACAATTATCACAGGCATGCGCTTGTGTCCGCCCCCAATTTGCATTGCGCACGGCGTTAAACGAGCGCAAACGCTATATTAGCGCTTTTGGGAAGATAGGGCCCCTTGTGTGTGTGTGTGTGTGTGTGCGCGCGCCCTTATGACAACACTTTTGACATCACTGATGACATCATCACTGATGACATCACATTATTAGCTAATTAGCCTAATTAAAAAATCCAGCTGCGTCAGGTCACCAGCTGTGGCCTAACACAGAACTTGAAACAGAGCCCAAATCCCCAAAGCTCAAATTTATAGATAGATATGAGTGTGTGTCCTGTTACTGTGTGCCCCCCCTCCCCCGTGCCTCTCTGTGTGCATATAGAGCCCTGGACAATGTGTAGGTTTAGTAGTAGTAGCTATAGGATTGATGCTCAGCACACATACCACACCACATCTATCCATGGCTGTTCCCCATTACCTTGGCATTGCGGCTGAAGTGGCGAGAAGCAATGGGGTAGGCGGAGGTGAGGGAGGAGGCGGAGGGTATGGAGGGCAGGGGGCTATCTGAGCCCCCTCCTCCTCCTCCATTCCCCCCTCCTCCTCCACTGCTTTTCTCCCCCCCTCCCTCACTCTCGCTGGCCCTGCCTCCCCCCAGGACCCTGCGCCGCAGAGAGGGAGAGCTGCCAGGAGTGCTGCGTGGAGAGTTACTGGCTGTACTGGAGGCAGATAGGAGACGGAGAGAGAGAGAGGGGTTAGCCAGGGGAAGGAGAAGAGTTGAACTCTTTCATATTTCATTACTGAATTTTGCTTTTAGTGTCTTTGATGCCTGCCTATGCAGAAAGGCTGCAGGTGTTTTCTATTTGACACCAAGTCTAAGATACCATCTAAACTCGCTAAAGACCAACACATGGTCGTCTTACTCAATTGGATAGCCATTATTAGCCACCAGTATTAGCAATTGTGCTCGTTTTGACTAACACAGCAACCAGACAGATACGGATGTATTTAAAGGCATTCAGTAATGGGTCTTAGTAAAGAAAGACTGTCTAATTAAGAAGCATAACCTACATAACACAGGACCAGCAGTTTCCTTTACATTAAACCAGGCCGAGTTAGTGTTTCGAGAGAAATGTCAAAAGAGATTTTGAGATGAAATTGCAAATTTCCAACAGGATTTTCTTTTGGTGCCCTTAAGTGAAAATGGAAAGGCACACCAAACTGAACACTAACTGTCAAACCAACGAGTGTGTTCATTCAGCCCTTCTTGGTCTAGCCAGTAGCCATGCACTGTGTGTAGGCACAGACAGAATTAAGCACAGAGAGGTCACAAAGTCCAAATGATACAATCTTTAGTAGTGCTATAAAATAAATTCAGCCATGCATGGATTTAAGGGAATAAAATTGTCCCCTTATCACTTTGTTTCCAATGCCTTTCATCCGTAATAGTGTTTGTCAGGGTTCTACATTGCTGCCAAAATATGTGCATCTCATTTTTCAGCTCATGGGCCCATGATGACAATGGCTGTATTTATGCCACAACACAGTTGCCATAGCGGCATTTGATTCCTTTATCAGGTAAAACAACCTCTGTTTTCAGTCAATCAGTCAACTTTCCAATCTCACTGACTCGACGTACGCACGCACGCACACACACACACACACACACACATCATGGTCAATTCAATTTGCCTAAGCTGACATCATGAATCAGGTGTCACTGTTCAGCCCAGGCTTATGACAGCCAGCTTGATATATGCTCTCCCATGGCCATGAGTACATGATGATAAGCCAACAACTCAGAAGGATTGATCACTCTGGATTAGCTGACTAATCACTCTGCAGCAGTCCACTCCACATGCGTTTGACATCCGAATGCGTTTGTAAAACATGCATTTGTAAGTCAAAGCTGCTCCCACCCAGCCAAGGAGGAGGAGGAGGAGGGCTGTGTAAATACTGTATCAGCATCTCCAAGGTAACATTAACACCACTGGCTGTTGGAACAGCTCGCCAGGCTGAGCTGTCAATCAATCTCAATGTGGAAACCCATGATTTGTGGTTTCAGATAAAAAATAAAAAAAAAGTATACGATCCCATCTAGTCAAGCTATGCTCTTTGGAGAGGCATTATGACAAGTAGCATTAAGCTATCTTAAGGCAAATGTACGGCAACAAGGGCAGCGAGCGGACACGTTAATAAGCTTGTTGTCACAGTGAGCGGGTCCTAGCAGTGCAAATCTGTGTCAGCGTGTGTTTACAACGCGAGGAGGCTAAATCCTTCAGCAGCCACAATGGAGAGGCTAAAGTGAAGGCAGCATTACCAGAATCTTCCATGTGTTTCTCTGTTTACCTGATCTAGTCAACGTTAGTCAAATCCTCACAAACTGTTCCCTCTATATAGATTAGTAGAGATTTAGTTACATATAATAACCAGAGCAGTGCAGCTCACTGAACAGTAAAAGAGAACACATCACTATACATAAGAGAGGCATTTCACTCTCTGGTGAACTCATTCAGTTTTCCAAAAATGCTGAGACTTGTGGGTACCACTACCCATAGAACCCATTTTCATTCAGATAACTTGATGTCAGAGGTCAAAGGACCCCTTTGAATAGCCCCGACCACCCCCCAGCATTTTTCCCCACGTTATTAAGCCCTTCTCGATTAGCTAGGATGACATGGTTGGTACAATAAAAATCACTCTGGCTTTAAAACTGATCCTATACCCATCTATCGAGATGTGGTTCTAAGCATGCGCAGAACCGCTAGGTGAGCTAGCTCATCTACAACTCTAACCGTTTCAGCTGAAAAAGCAGTATATTGTTAGCCTGGTATGCAGCAGCCCCTATGAATTGCATTTCTCAGCACTCTTTGAATGGGCTGGATACCAGGCTACTATTGTGCAAGGATGGAGATTTACATTTGTTGGCATATCTTTTGTATATCTAAGTTTGATTACTATTATTTGAATTTGTTGACCTTGCTTTGGCAATATGTACTTTTGTATTACATGCAAATAAAGCACCTTGAATTTTATTGACTCCAAATCAATGGTCACTCGGGGGGTGGGGGGCACGCATAGTAAACCGACCGTGTACTGCACATTGGTCCCATACAATAGAAAATACTACGCCTGTCCCACCCTATTCCCGGTGGGATATAACGCTAGCCTATGCAAGCTGCGACTCGTTCGGCCACACGCACTGCGCCCATGAACGAGGTATAAACAGTCAAAACAAAACAAAGACACAACGGATATAGCATCGCCTCAGAGATCACCATACAACCAGCAATACATAACAGTTACATATCACTTACTCGAACATGTCATGAGGTGTGGGAAAAAAGTGATGTCCACACACGTTTGGTTACTACTGTATCAATATGGCACCGGTCTGTATGTGCAGCAGCGAGAGCAGGGTAGTATGTCCGCTCTTCTGCCTCGTTTTCTCCGCTACCAACACGCACAGCTCCTTGGTGGAAATAATCCCATCCTCACGTTGTTTGTTTTTTTTTATTTCCCATCACAGCCGAAGCCCCGCCGCCTCGCAGCCAGGTACCCCGGACCGCTGCTCCTATTCCGTTTCCAGGACCCGGTAACGAGCTGCCGTCGCTGCGTCCATCGGTAATCCCAAGTGAACAGACTGACTGAGAGGAGGGAGGGGAGGAGGCGGCTCCGTGTGTGTGTGCGCGCGTGTGTGTGTGTGTGTGTGTGTGTGTGTGTGTGTGTGTGTGTGTGTGTGTGTGTGTGTGTGTGTGTGTGTGTGTGTGTGTGTGTGCGTGTGCGTGTGCGTGTGCGTGCGACGTGCATGTGCGTGAGAGAGAGTCCAGTGCTGAACCTTGGGAGTTGGGACATCGATAGGAGGATGATAAGAAAGAGCAGAGACAAACTATACGCTGGTAGGCTGAGGAGTTTGTATCAGTCCTGAAACTATACTTCTAATATACAAAGGTATTAGCTTGTTGGTCATCTTTTATCTTTATCTTCCTAACCGCAAACTAAAAGAGTTTTGGGGTTGTGGTGAGCAAAATAAAAAATTAAATTAAAGGGATAGTTTGGTTTGTTTGAAGTGGGGTCCTATCAGCTAGTTCGATACACTAACTGAAATAGGTACAGTGTTCTGGACGCTGAGCGCACCATCTATCGAGAGCCAGCACTCTGAAGCAGTGGTGTAGTCTACCTTTTTTCAGAGGGTATACTGACTCTGACTCTGGGCGTGGTTTCGGCCGGAAGTGGGCGGAGATTCGACCCATTTGTTGTTGTTGTTGTTCCTCCCCAAATTTACAGAATAGCTTCAGCTATCAGCTTCATCTTGCTTCTTCGGTAGCTATTTCTCTCTCTCCTGAAGATTTGTTTACAGACGGGGAGAAAGCCCCACGTGATAGCCACCCGTCAATCTCTCTCTCTCTCTCTCTGCTCAACGCTGTAACACCATTTTATTTTGAAATTCAGTTGACTTTGCCATTTCCCACGGATATTGTCGCGTTTTTCTTTCATGGCTTGACAGAAAAAGTGGAGGAATACGGTAGTTGTACGGTTGGGAGGAAATAGTGCCGAATGAGAGGGCTGTTTGACGGTAAAGTAAAGCGCTGAAAATGGTCAAAATAGAGCGTGTACACTGATATTGATTTGGTTTAGGTGGGCGTTGTTTTAGGTGGCTAAATTACGTTTTAGTTCTTGGCCCCCTGTACTAAAGAGACAGAGCTGTGGAGGCTGTTGCTTCAGAGTGCTGGGTCTCGATAGATGGTGCGCTCAGCGTCCAGAACACTGTACCTATTTCAGTTAGTGTATCGAACTAGCTGATAGGACCCCACTTCAAACAAACCGAACTATCCCTTTAAGAATAAGAACCACTGCATCAAAACTAAACAGGGGGTGGCTGGAGCTCAGGAGGTAGAGCAGGTCGTCCACTAATCGCTTTGGATAAAAGAGGTCGGTGGTTCAATTCCCGCCTCCTCCAGTCTGCATGTCGAAGCGTCCTTGGGCAAGATACTGAACCCCAAATTGCTCCTGATGGTGTGCCAGCACCCTGTTAATTGTATGTTTAATAAGGTACATGCTATTTGCACCTGCATGTCAAATACGTCGAATTTAAAATGTCTGAACACGTCTAACGTATGCACATGACATGTGCACCTATGTGCAATGAATAAGCCACTGACTTGTCTTATCGCTATTCTGCCTTATTGCCTATTGCTGCTTAGTATTGCTTATTGATGCCTATTTCTTATTGCCTATTGCTCATTGCTTGTTGCCTATTTGTACTATGTCGTAAACGGAGTCCACAGCACAAGAATTTCACACGTGATACTTGTACCATGGAGTGACAATAAAAATCTTGAATCTTGAATCTGTGTGGTTGTGGTAGCCTGCTGCCATCGGTGTATGAATGGGTGAATGTACCTACTGATTGTAAAGCGCTTTGGATAAAAGCGCTATATAAATGCAGGCCATTTACCATTTACAAACAGGGGAGTCTAACCCTATAGTTCAACCCATGTTCTAATATGAGGGATCAGCCGAGCAGCATTTTGGTAAACAAACCGCGTCACTGGGTGGCAATGGAACCCAACCCTATGGAGCCTAAAGCTGTGTTCACAGCAAGATATTTATTTTTCTCTCTGTCGCTCGATTCAACCCTTTGGAATCGCTCTGTCGCTGTGTTTAAATTGCTCGTCAACAGGCACAAGAATTGACGGACATCTGGGGGCTATAACGTTACGCAATGTCATGATGTTTGTCCACTACGAGCCACCGTAGTTGTTTACAAGCCAAGTCTATCAGCGACAGCGTGCGCCTAACGCGAGCTCTATACCGGTAGTACAGACTTCACTTCATGTCAGCTGTGAGCCTGTCAATCAGCTGTCAATGCGGTTTGTTGCCACACAATAAAGCAGCGGTTTGTTCCAAGCCAGTGTGATAATTGACTCACTCTCACACGGCAGCCAATCAGCGTTGAACAGCGAGCGACTGATGCCAGTGAAATTTCGCTCGAGTTGGGATATTTCATCTCGGGCGACGATTGAATTTTCGCCCTATCGCTCTGTCTCTGTCGCTCGGACGCCCAGCGATTTTTCTCCCAGGCGAACATATGCTCAATCACTCGTTTGCATTGACTTTGTATGTAAACTCGATGCCAGCGAAAAACTTTAATAGGTCGGTGTGAACGCACCTTAAGCGGCGCGAGGCTTGAGTGGCTGACTCTAGCCAGTTAACTCTGTTTACATTTTAAAAACTGCGACAGTTCACACAACTTTAACACGACATGCATATATTATACATCAAACTCTTGAGCTACTTCTGCTCTCACTCAGAATGTAAAAATAGAAGCGATGTGATGTATAGTTTTTGAGATATTAACGTTTGTTTGACACGCTGATCCCTCCTATACTGGGAAAAACAGGATGAATGCACAAAGTTGTTGGTTTGTTGTTATCTTTGTTGGGGATAAAGTCTTTATTGTGTGAAACAATGACAATTTAGGAGACTCTACTTCTAATAGTTGATAAAAAAAGGTTTTGGCTGTTAAACCTCACCATCCTGCAGGTTGTTGTTTCCAGTGAGAAGGCGTTGCTTCATTTGTAGGGGTTGTGAGCTAGAAAGGTTGTTAGACGTTAGGTCAAACATCTCACTGAGTTCTATATCCATATTGTATCATCTGCTACTGAAAAAAAGAGGATATATCATAGCTTTGATAGCATTGTAAAGAAGGAGGCCATGTCTGAAATGGATCTACCTGGCCAGGACCCAGAGCCCACCCAATCACTTAACCCTCAACCTCTCCGACCATCCCATCTGGATTAGAGACCACATGGTAATCCATGCTATGGGCTTGGCCAGGCCCACTTGTCCACCATGCTGTCCCTCCCTCTCTGTAATCTGCTTTTCTGAGGTTCACCAATGGCCCGTCAATCACACAGTGGGCATGAAGTGGGCACGCTGAAGAGAGCAAGGAAGAGAGCACAGGCTAAAGCAGTGATACCCAACCAAGGCTCTAGTCTAGCCACATGCGGCTCCTTTATGGGTAGTTGTGTCCCATTTAAGTCCTACTTAAAATAAGTAAGTAACTAACTAACTACCAAAAATAATAATAATAATAATTAAAAAAATAAAAATAAAGGGAGGAATTTAAGGGACTTTTTTTGGATTATGGCTCTAGCAAAGAAAATTGCTTGTCAATGTGGCTCCTGAGTAGGACAAGGTTGCGTACCACTGGGCTAAAGCATGAACAAAAATGATATTATTCACATGCTTCCGCTTGTGAAAATCACTTATTTCAGCAGAGAGTAAAGCAAAATAACAAGAGAGCAGCGAGGCAAGTCAAAGTCTGTGACAGCAAATCAATGCCTTTGGCCTAATTAAGGAAATGTTGCCTTAGGCATATAGTCAGCACATGTTCAGGAGTGCCCACAATCCAGTGTCTTGGATGCCAGCTTTCTGCTTGAGAGAACCGTGTTAAAATGTACAACGCCACTGTATATGAGCTGAGCTGTATAACTAGAATGACCGCACTACGGATATAGCCTCCGCCAACAGGTGAGCAGTCGACATCCATGTCTGTCCAGACTTGACGTTTGAGCCAAATGTGAAGAAATTCCGTCAAGGTTGTTACTGAGATATGGAGTTACCGAGCTTGAGAATGGCGTTCATGACATGAGGTCACAGTAACCTTGACCTTTGACCACCAAAATGTAATCAGTTCATCCTTGAGTCCAAGTCGACATTTGAGCCAAATTGCAAGACATTCTGTGAATGTGTTCCTGAGATATTGCATTAAAGAGCTTGGAAATGGGGTTTGTGGGGTCACATGAACCTTGAACTTTGACCACCAAAATGTAATCTGTTCATCCTTGCGTCCAAGTGGACGTTTGAGGCAATTTCGAAGAAATTCCATCAAGGCATTCCTGAGATATCACGTTAACAAGCTTGAAAATGGCGTTCGAGAGGTCACAGTGACCTTGACCTTTGATGACCAAAATCTAATCAGTTCATCCTTGCGTCCAAGTCGACGTTTGAGCCAAATTGGATGAAATTCCGTCAAGGCGTTCCTGAGATATCGCGTTAACAAACTTGGGAATGGCGTTCGTGAGGTCACAGTGACCTTGAACTTTGACCACCAAAATCTAATCTGTTCATCGTTGAGTCCAAGTCGACGTCTGAGGCAAATTTGATGAAATTCCATCAAGGCGACATTTTCAAAATTAGGCTTACTGACCTAAAGGGGGGGGCGGCAATACAATGTTTGCGGAATAGTCTGTACATCACACACACAATATCTCGCTACATTTTTGCCAAATTTGTTTACTTGTTAGTTGTTACTGATTGGCCCGCATCATTCATGTACGACATGTTTACTGCTCCCTTTTCTTAATATTGGCTAAAGGAGCTCTCTATCTGTGCTTTTCTGCTCACCTCAGATGCCTTTCAAAACAGCACAAAGTAAGGCTAATCCCCTTAAGAGAGCTTATCCTACTTATTTTGATGTAAACAGGTTGTCAAATATCTATCACATCACATCACGTTTGGTTTCACAATTGCTGTTAGATAGCAGAGCCCTAGCACACAGAGCATTTTTTTCTGTTTTGTTTTTCCAACAGATCGTTCAGGACTCAACGATCACATGGACGGTAGCCAGCTAGTTCTGTCCGTTTGATGTTGTTGATCGTTCGCACTGTAAACATGAAAGCCAGATTATTGGCAATTCTGGCAGCAGCGGAGGTTGAAGATCCCCCTGGTAGGAGAAGAGGTAGTAGTGGCATTGACGAGCAGCGCGCTTTTCCTCCAAATGTTGAACTTTTCTCAGCTTGAGACGCCCAGAGCGCTGCGCCAAAAAACACTAGCCACCAAGAGTGCTTAAACACCAGGAGCCGAGTGCACCAGCTGGGCGTAAAAAAGTAGGTCTTAACTGTTACCCCGGTCTTAGCTACGTCCGACTTTGTGATTTGAATTTACACCGAATGCACCAAGCCTGACTTACCATGGTCGTAGCTGCACCCGGTCTTTAGGCTGCGGACATGCGCGTCCACGTGAATACGTGCTTGTTGCCAAGCAACGCACCTCTCAGACGCGCTCGAGACAGCTGACAGACAGCTCCAACTCAGCTCAAACTTAGAGTTGTATTCAAAGCATAGAAACGTTCTCACAGCTCAACAGTGCCAACATAAACAAACGGAAACAAGAGGCATGGAATTTGATCACAAGTGAATCAATAATGAATGCGATGGCGGACTGCGAGCAGTTGACGAAGTCAGGAAGAAATGGAAAGATCTTCCGACGCATCAGCTTTTAAAAACCCGCAGACAGGCGGAGGTCCTATGCCCAAAACGTCCATTTACAGCACATATCGATCGATATTTTTGGAGAAGATTCCCCCGCATCACAGGACTGAACGGCATTGACAGCACAGAGCTGTCAGTCCCGACAGCGCAGATCAAGATGAGACAGTATGGGTACGACTTGGGTGTAACTTTTATGCCTGCTCCATACCAGACGTAAAATTTACACCCAGGCGCAACGCATACAGTGCTTAAGACTACATGGTGCACTAGTCATAAAATTAAGTTAGTCGTAACTTTGAGTTCTACGTCGGACCTAACGTTACACCTAGGCGTACGCTCAGCAGCTGGTGCACTCGGCTCCAGGTGCGGTCCTTAGGTGCGAAAAGAGGAGCGTGCTTAGCACGTCCTTACCATAGAATCAATTCCAGAAAGGCGCTGGCTTCTCAAATACACACGTCCTGTCTGCACGGCACCTAAATGAACCTCAGCGGAGATTTCCATGACTGCGATGGTTAACCTCTTTATGGTTAAATCCCCAAGTGGTCAATTATTCTCACGTCTTCTGTGGAACATTTGTTGCGTCATCTTGCATGCAGAAAACCATGGCAAATTTACCAAGATTTAGCTGCAGAAAACAGTCCTACAGCAACGGAAATTATCCATATTATTATTATTATTATAATCCAGTTGTGTCAGTTAAATTATAGGGTAGGTCTAGGAAACAGAAACAAGCTAGTTAATGAAGTCATCATGGTAATCTCAAAACAACTAAAAAACACTAGAAAATGTTAGCCCACTTGCAATCTTAACACATCACATTTGTTCAGAAGCTACAGCAACAACATGAGAACTAAATATTTCACTTTCACTCTGAATACCATCACTGGTATAGCTTCCCTGGTTTTGAGTCAGTTTCCAGACACACATACTCTGCCTGAAGGATCCCTCTGCAGGCATTCACATTGGGTCAGGCGATCAGACAATTGAACACAGGGTCGTACGTCGCTGTGGGAGTGTCACTACTTGGTCCGTTAGTGTGACGTCAATCATCTTGTGAACATGTTGAAACGACATTAACGTTACACTCTGTTGGGTTTTGGTCATTCATGCTGCTAGCATTTGATAGCCATGTTAATTGTAGCACAAGTAGAAATAATGTTAGCAAGCAAAATTCTGGGCCGATACTGATGTTTAAAATAACAATTTGGCTGACAGCCGATACCGATATTTTTTTATTAACCATTTTGTGACAGGGAAACAAAGAAATCTTCATTATAAAACAGATAAATGAACTGTTTTAAAGGCTTTTACCTACCTACTCAATGAGGATAATTTTTCAGTACTTCTATGTGTGCGAGTACGGTAGCCAGGCAGAAAGTATGTGACCCAACTGATTTTTGCCGATAGGCCGACTGCAGTCAACAAAGGCCAATATCGGCTGATACCGATATATACCAGTGCATCCCTACCAACCAGAAATCCCAATTTGAAGAGCGACAAGCGGCTGCACGGCGATTTCTGTACCATGTACTCTCTCAGGGCAGAGTTGTACATCTCTGGCCTGATCACCGGCTACGTGATTGGCCACCCGAGCGTGACGTCAGGTTCAGTTTCTCCAAGGGCTGAATACTTTTAACGTCTCCGGGGAAGGGCCGCTCCGTTTTTTGCCGACCCCCTTGTGTCGCCCTGCACAGCCGCACGTATTTATTTGAGCCGGTCCGGAATAACGTCATGGATTATGCTGCGTTCCTTTATCGCAAAATAACGGAGGTGGAGGCTAATGACGAGGCTATGACGTCACATCCGTTTTGTTAGCGTTCCATTTGCAGAAAAGTTGAGCTGGGAAGTTCACTGTTCACTGGTCAGATCCACTCGCTAGCCAGGCTAGCCATTGTTAGCAATAACAGTTGATAACAAGGCATTTCGTGGCATTTTGCGCATACAAACACTGCAGCCTCATGTCCACACAGATAGAAGTAGGCTGTGCTGTGTGTACAGCTGATTTAATGAGACACAAACAAGACAGAAGTGCTAAATAGTAGGGCTGTGGCGATTCACTTATCTCCCGATTCGATACTATCACGATACTTGGGTGCCGATTCGATATTTATTTATTTTATTTTATTTGTTTATTTGGACGGGACAGTGCAAAATTAATGAACACAGAAACCACAGAACAGATAGTAAAACCTGGAACATAGTAAAAGTGTAAAAATTGCCGGATTTAGCACGAGGCTAATTTCCATCCGTTGTCCCCATAAAACATAAAACACAAAAAACATAGAGCGTAAAATGTAGAACATAATAAAAACATACATAGAACATAGGTAGCAGCAGTACACTCTAAAACTACATAAAACATGAGTAGCAACAAAACACTCTAAAATACATGGCAGCAATTACACAAGTACATCTGCACGCTGAAGTCAGGGCATATGTCCGGCAGGTCATTGATGTACAGGGAAAATAATAATGGCCCAAGGATCGATCCTTGTGGCACACCAACTGGGTTATCAAGAAAAGGGGACTTGACACCATCAACCATAACACACTGTTTTCTGTTTGTTAAGTAGGACTTAAACCATTTAATAGTATCAGCAGAGAAATTGAAATGAGATAATTTACCCAGGAGTACTTGGTGGTTGACAGTGTCAAATGCCTTTCTAAGATCCAAGAACACAGCACCAACATATGTGTTTTTGTCGAGCATATGCTTAACCTTCTCAATGAAGAGACAGTTAGCTGACTCGGTAGAGTGATGAGCACGGAAGCCAAATTGTAGTGGGTGGAGTGGGGTGTGACCTTCGTCGAGATGTTTAATCATGAGTTTCGACACCCATATATATTGCGATTCTTAAGTATTGCGATTCTACGATTATTGCGATTCGATATTACGATTTATTGCGATTTTTGTTTCTTTTTTCAGTTTGTTTGCTTTTTACACTACGGTAGATTAGAACATGGGAAAAGTTGAATCATACACTAGAGACTGTATATTATATCATGAGTAGGGCTGGGCGATATAGTTAAAAACAGGGCCGGACTGGGATCATAATTCAGGCCGGGCATTAGATACCAAGCAGGCCAGGCCGATATGGGCCGACGCGCGTGAAATTTGTCCGTTTGAAGCCCAATTTGGGCCAAGTCCAATTTTACAATGAGATGCACCCACTTTAACCCTGAAGTGTAATTATTACTTCAGACTAACTAATAAAGTAATAAAACCACTAGTAAACCAGTAGGCGGCGCCTGGCCTGCTGTTCAGTGAGTGGCACCAAAAAAAAAAAAAAAAAAATTGCGATGATCGATTCTGGAATAAAAGACCGATTAAAAAAATTGTGACATTAAAAATCGTGATACTTAAGTGAATCGATTTTTTCCCCCACCCCTACTAAATAGCATTTATACGATTATAACTACTGTTGTTGCGCGGAGCAGCCATCTTGGATTTTTGAGGTCGGGGCTGCTGAGGTTCCTACGAGTTTGGAATGGGAAATACCAGCTCTAGTGACGTCACCATCCCAGCTCATGAACTTTGAACCATAAGATTACCAGTTCCCAGTTATAAAGGAATGCACCATTACACCTGAGCAGCGGTGGAATGGGAGCTTCTGTACCTCTACCAATGTGACAGACAGAAAACCACAGGCTACAGATGTAGCACCGAGGTAAATAGACGGTTATTTTTCTCATTGTCTGTCTGTATGATATAATAAGGATTTGAGCCGCTGAGTGTCGGAAAATAAACTATATACAGGACATAAATAGAAGCATTTCACACGCCCCGAATTCCATGTTTTCACCTCGCAGGTCAAAACAGATTAACATTTACACGCTCGTTTATCAAACCAAAGTTATCAGGGTGAAATAAATATCATATTTAAAGCTGGAAATAAGGTCCAGGTTGTAAAAAAAAAAAAAAATCCTTTAAGAGGAAGTGCAGCTTTCAGCCACTTCCTTATTGGCTTTAAAACTCACCCGTGGTTTTGGCCGCTTGGCCGTAACCCATTGATGCCTGGTCATGATTCAGGGTTAGTACACCTAGACATTATACCTAGACATGATTTGGTCTGAACATGGGCTGTTCCATTTAAACTGGGAAATGGGAATGTGACGGTTCAAAGGTCATGAGCTCCGACGGTGCCGTCACCTGTGCTCCGATTTCTCTGCCGAACTCGGAGGAGCCTCAGCAGCCCCGACCTCAAACACCCAAGATGGCTGCTCTGTGCATCAACAGTAGTTCAAGTCGTAGTAAGTACTGTTTATTAGCACTTCTGTCTTGTTTGTGTCTCATTAAATCAGCTGTACACACAGCACTGTCTAACGTATATCTGTGTGTGGGGACATGTTGCTGCAGTGTTTGTATGTATGCACAAAATACCGCCTGGCTCGAGTTAACCCTGGCTGATTTCCCGACTGTTTAAATGGAACGTCGACAACTCGGGTGTGACGTCATTCAACCATGAAATCCTTCACTCCCAGTTTAAAAGGAAGGCGGCACTAATAAATCTGAGATAAGGAGCATGTTGGTAAGGTTGAACTCAATTTACAACTACTTATTTCAAACCTAAATCTTTAACTGTCCCCTGCCCCCCCCCCCCCCCCCCCCAGCTCTCTAAACATTGATCCAGAATTTCATTATAAAACGACAAGGTCAAAGAACTATCATGGGGTAAACAATGAAACCCTAGCAAGGTCTATAAGTTTCATGAAGCAAAACAATATAAGTGGGTAAATAAACTGATGGGTAAATGAAGAGGACAAGGGCACAGCTGTTTGTATGGAGCAAAGGAGAGAAACACCCTCTGCTTGCCCTGGTAGCCCCACTGACAGGCCCACAGAATAACACTGCAACACCACCGGGGACCGCCTCTGATTGGACTCACATGACATCATCAGACAAAGAGCCTGCTCCCATTGGCTGAAGGTGATGTCACGCATCAGAAGGATGAGTGGCGCACAAATCCCACCTCTAGCTCCTTGTCACTGACCCAGCTCTGTTTCTCTCTCTGCTATAACAGCAGTCTCACTTTCTTTGTGTACAGTTTACATAACGGTGTTGTTTTGCATATTTAAACAGGTAATTTATTCTAAAAATGGATTCTTCTGATCTTTTAAAATATTCAGTAGCTGAGCATATTAAAATACGTCATAGCCTCATAGCTAAGTAGTAGTGTTACCTGTCCTAATAGATTAGCATAGCACTTGCTTGTTCTCTTAAATTCTGGCTTGCTTTTTGTCCGACATCATAGTGTAGCATTAATCAACTCGCCTTAAATCAAGATTTTAACAGCTCTCTGGTTTTAGCCATTAGCTAATTAACCCACCATGTTCCACAATAGTCAGCCTGGTGTGGCATTTGAGAAAGCTGGTGTAAATCTCTATCAGATGTTAGGCCTTCTTTTCCCCCACCAGCATGCACACATGACAGGCCACTCAATCCAGGCTCTCATTACAGGGAAATCTGCTCCCAGGAGGCCTGAATGCAAATTGGCTGTGGTTTTAAAGAGCTATACGCCTGCACTGCCCATGTGACGCTGCTGATGGTGTGAACACCCAGTTACAAGCCACTGATCTTTAAGCACTGCTGTTGCTATAAGATAAGTGAGTCCAACCCCGAGGGGAGGACCTTCAACAGTAACTGCATGACTAAAAAAATCACTCCTCAGTCTGAGGAAGCAACCGCTAAGCTAGCCCTATGTTCTTCTACCACTGGCATAGTATGAAATTTGGTCAGGCATCCTCGTTTGCAATAACGCTATTTGGGACAAAGCCAGAGCACTAACCTGCAGCTGTCCCAGTCGGAGTCTCTGCTGAGCAGGCTCCTGAGGGACCAGCGGGAGCGCCGGCTGGGGGACGAGCTACGCGACCAGGAGCGAGACGGAGGCAAGAGGAGGTCCTGGGAAGGGCTGTCCCGACCCGGCTCTTCCCCCTCTGTCTGAGTGGCCAGAGAGGGGGAAGGAGACGGGCTCCGCTGCTGAACGCTCCTCCTCTCCCCAGCCTCCTGGATCACAATCTGCGGTGCTGCTTGGTCCCATTGCCGTTTGGGAGAGCTTCCTACTTCTTCTTCATTCTTTTTCTTGGCTCGAGTCCTGCTGCGGTGGGGGCGACTGAGGCGGCTGCATCGGGACGGTCTAGGGCTGGGGGAGCGAGACCAGGATTCCGTGTCGGAGGACGGTGGGAGGATAGTCAGCGTGGGGATGGGGATGGGCTGAGCCAGAGTGCTACCTCCTGGTCCCGCGGGTGAGGACATCGTCATCCTCAGAACTTACCTTGGCTAATTGTCTGTGTCAGTGAATTCAAGGTCCCTGGCGAGGGCTTGTTGCATCCTGAGAGGGGAGGCTGATCATGATTGACCCGGATGCTCCAGTCATGCTTATGTTTAAGTTAGTGTAAGAACTTTGAGGGAAAAGACATCCAACCTCTACTTCTGCCCGGGCAAATCAGTTGTGGCATTTTTAACAAACCGTAACCATGAATAAAGGCAGTTTAGTATTTCTTCATATTTCAGGTGACTTTAGGCAACTCAAGGAAATGTCTTCACATGAGGCAAGTTGAATTTCTCAAAAGTGGTGTAACCAAATGACACAGTACACTAGACGACAATATTATAGGTGTTCTGCCGCAGTCAAAAATGATGCAGCAGGAAGCTGAGCGAGGGCCATCAGAAAAGGCATCTTCTTCATGCAATCCATCATTAGTTGTCCAGTCTGCACAGATGTTGGCCAAGTTGCTTTGTCATCCTGTTTCCGTGGCTGGTGATTTCGTACCTCGCCACTTCCTGGTCTGCACCTCTTCCAGTGTCCGGTGTCACTCTTTCTTCAGTATGCCTCCTCCTTTCAGCAGTCTTCACAAGGCTTGTATTTGCATAATCAGGCTCATCTTTGCTAGAGTTGAACTTTCAGCGCAAGACAGATCTATGTCTGGGAGAAGCTACCTGGAGGATGAAGAGAGGAGAAACTTTGCATTCAAAAGACTAGCCTACATCTCACCATCGCATCCTAAAATGGCCCTTGGCTTGAAATATAACTTGTTAAACCCTCCCACTCAAATAAATGATTGTGACGCCACTGAGGCTATTTCTGTCTGTTCTTTGGTACCGTCTGCCGGGCTCTGCCCGTCTGCCTGATTCCGGGAATATGAGATATCATATGACATGGTTTGTTGTGAAATATTGCTCCCACCAGGAGGCAGATCAATAAGCCATGTTTATGATAGGGCAGTTCATGCTTATTGTTTCATATTGGCCCAGCAGCTTTGGATCATTGTTTTGCTATTATTTTTGTGCGGGACTACTCAACATTTGCTCCCTTCAAGTATTAACTCAGAAACAGCCAAAACTGGTTCAACATAAGTCTAATCAGCGTTTTTGCACGCATCAAGTATTAACCGAGAAACAGCCAAACCTGGTTGCACATAAAACGTAGGACATTGTCACCAGTCAGTAAGTCGCAGAGAATAATTTCAGCCCCATTGTTGCAAAGAAACCCTTAGCCAGTCCTCAAACCAGGAAACAGGTGCGATGAATGGCATAATTTCCCTTAATAGAGACAAAAACACAACTAATTCTAAAACTCATTGAAGAAACAGACACATTATCTCCCCTGGCAACAACCAGGTGTGCGGAGATGTGATTGTAGTTGCAGACATCAATATTGACACCTTTGAAAAAGACCTGTTTATACAACTAATAACAAGGTCTAACTGCCACCGTAATGTACCAAAGCAATAATAACTACATGAAAACATACTGTAAATGTATCTTCCAACAGGGAAGGGGGGCAGTGTGTGTCATGCCATTGTTTGCCTTCAAAGCAGGCACTTTAAAGCTAGGAGGACCCAACCAAGCCGGACAGTATTTGCTGCGATCTGTTTGAACAAGAACAATCTTGGCATAGTCTTGTTTGCCCCAGACTAATCCATCATAATCCCTGTGCAGCTCTCGCTCTCTTTGGCTCACACAGACCTGACGTTTTGACGTGCGATAAAACACAGGCCAGAGAGACTCTCAGTCAATGGAACATCAAGCTACTAACATGATACAACAAGACACCAAACCACTGCAGATGCAGCCAAATGATGTTCAAGCATGCCAACTCTCGTTTCTGCACGTTTCAGGAACAGCTGGTCCTGTGATGTCACATTCTTGACCGATCATCTTTGTTGCGTTGTTTACTTTTGTCTTACGAAACACTGTGTGCATCTACAAACTGCAGAATGACAATGACCTGCAGTGATATTAAAGAGGCAAACAGTCCTCGACAGTCGACACCTGTTGTTATCATGGTGTTCTAGTCAAACACCCCAGGGCCTCAAAGGGCCAGCCAAACTTGTATTGCCTGGCAAGAAAAGGCTGCAGTTCAGTTCCTACCTCCCATTGGACGAGTTTCCTCCGTTTCTGTTATCTTGCTCGGCCTCGAAAACAAGCCGAGCGACGGTGCGGGGAGTAATGTTAAAATCCACTTTTTCACAGGAACACATCAACATTATTAGAAAAGCATCTACACCGGCCGGCTGCAGCTAATAGTTAGCCATAGCCAGCTAACGCTAACTAGACAGCCTGAGCCGAGTACCCCCACTTCTGATGGCGGACAGCTCCCGAAAAGATTACTATCTAACGCTACCCAATGTTAGCAGGCTATCATTGCAAGGAGAGAACGGTCCCGACGCCTTCAATATTTAATTTAAAAACATCCTGATATAAAAACTGTCAAGAAACTATTTCTCCAGCTAACCACCAGCTAGCTGGCTTTTAAACTCTCACACAGACAAGCTTTTTTGTCCAAAGTAAAACGGAATGAAGTAAGTGAGTCGGCTGATAAACTTAGTGCGCGGGGGTTCAAAGAATTCTCATCAGCACAAGTCTTGTGTTTGACATGTTATTTTTCAATAAAGTACAAACTCATCGACATTTTCAATTGCAATATACACGGATTTCTAATAAATATTAGTTCCACTCCCACTCACTACCTAACTAAGTTTACGCACTCACCAACTCAAGAAAATGAACCCCCCTCCCCCCCGACGACAAACTTTGTGGTACAGTCCAGGGAAAATAACTGTTCACAGTTGTTCACACAGGATGTGGCGACTGCCAGCTCTCTCTGCAGTGCAACGGCTAACCTCTGCTAAAGATAGGTGTATTCTGTTAAATGTAATGGTCTGAATTAAAGTAAAAGTCTACGTCTATCATTTCGGTTTCTCCAAATATGTACAAAGCGTCAGCACAAATTTCACTATAACGTCGGACAGACAATCGCCTGCGGCTGCTGTCAAAGTAGGCTACCAACAGCCCATTATGTCTGGGCTTTCATAATAAACATTTTTGGCTTATCCTCATTAATTCAGCACAACCGGCTTTCCAAGCCTCATAGACAACACTTCACGACTGTGTAGTAGGCTATATTTGCCATTCAAATTCAGTGTGTATAATAAGTACATCTACAGATTTGGCATAGTTTCTGAGTTAATGTAAGGGAGCTGTTGTCTGTCAAAAAATAATTGGATTTGTCTAGCAAACGAAACAGACAGAGATATTGCGACCCCAAGTGTCTAATAATAAGGTTGCATGCAGTTATTATTTGTAACCTAATGACTTGTGCCTGAACCATTGCCTCACATGTCTATACAACTGTATTAACATTTGACTTCAGTAGCCTACTTGTATTTTTTTTATGAATAAATTGATTGAATGTGGATTTTGTTTAATAAAAGCATTGGTATCAAATAGTCAAATGGCTATCATCTCACCTCGTACCTCCCACAGCAGCATTGTTTCATATGGCCACTGTGTGTGTGTGTGTGTGTGTGTGTGTGTGTGTGTGTGTGTGTGTGTGTGTGTGTGTGTGTGTGTGTGTGTGTGTGTGTGTGTGTGTGTGTCTCTCTCTCTCTCTCTCTCTCTCACTCACACACACACACACACACACACACACACACACACACACACACACACACACAGAACTAGTGTGTTTAAGTGGAAATGATATATTCAGGACAGGTCACCTTGTCTAAAGGCTGAAAGCAAGATGGGAAACAATGACCAGTCCACTCCAGAACCTTACATAGATGATGATGGAGAGTTGAAGACATTTTAACTTGTGGATACACATGTATTCAACACATACTTGTTGATTATTTATTTACTTATTTGCTCATACAGAGAAACTGAACCACTGGCTCTTTAAAATGAACCAACAGGTTTACTCTGTTGGACAGTAGTAGGCTATTTTCAACTTCAGTTGTAATGCCTCACATGATGGGCAGACACACTTTGTTTCTTTCCGTCTCATAAGCGAGACACTATAAACTAAACTGTTGAGCAATCATAATAGTTGGTGATGATTTACCAATGAATGATCTTTAAAAATATATAATTTTCTTAAATTATGACAGATATATTGACTGTCAATCTTGAGGCAATAACCAGAAACACAATATTAGAGGCAGGATGAAGTCAGCTTTATCATCTAAAATAGCTTTCTTTAAACAGGTCATTATTTAATAACACATACATCCTATTCTGAACCTCTAAGCACCTTTATATACTCGCTTTCACCTACCTTTGAGATTCAGCCAACAGTCTTTTCTTTGTCCTTTCACCAGACGACTGAGCATCACAATGACTTGGCAGTTTACAATCCTCTGTAGGTTGAAATGCCTCCTGCAGTTAACACAAAAGATGCAGGTTTGTTTATTATATGCAGCCGCTGCAAACCACTCCAGCTCACAGGGAGTTGTGTTGCGGAGCTCAATCGGGGACTGGAAACTCGATCTGTGCTAAAAATAAATAAACACACACGCACAGTCGCGCGCACACACACACACACACACACACACACACACACACACACACACACACACACACACACACACACACCAGCATGGAGAGAAAGGAGGTGTGTCACTCACTGTGTGAGTACTGTATGTGTATGGTGATAGGCGTGTAGCCCACCCCCAAATACGCACAACCTACGTACACACACATATAAGGTTTATCATTATGTCAACATTTCCTTGAAGTTTGTTTTCCCTCATGTGCCAACCCAAGGTCTCCCCCCCCCCCTCTCTCTCTCTCTCCCCCTCTCTTTCTCCTCTCTCTGTTTCTTTCTTTCGCTCTCTTCCTCTCGTCTCTCTCTCCATCTCTTTCTCTCCTCTCTCTCCCTATCTGGCCTACAACAAAACAACAAAGCATATAAGAACAATTATAACAACAGATAATTTTTTTATACATTGAATATTGGTAATACTTTGATACTACTGCACAATTACTAATTATAATACACACATGTAAACACAGCTCTCTCTCTCTCTCTCTCTCTCTCTCTCTCTCGCTCTCTCTCCCTCTCTCAGTCACATGTGGGATAGCACATTACTCTGGGTGATTTTTATGACTACCACAAGGTTAAAAGAGACAAGGCCCCCTTCATTGCTTCCTGTGTCGTCGGGTTACATCACATGAGAGTGTCCCTGACATCCAACACAGCCACATAACAGGCCTACATCTCCCCGCCTGGCAGAAGCACACACTGCATCAGTGCATCCCACCCTCGCGTATACGTCTCCTTACTCAAGTGCATGCATGACATTTATCTGATCTGGTGATAGCCTCTTCAGGCTGGCTGATTCAACCTGACTTGTTATGTCAGAGAGCATCACGCAAAAACAGACAGCTCATCTCATTTATAGTGTCAACATGCCACCTGTCTGGACCACGTGAGTCTCTCGAGATGAGGCCTTCAGTCACTGTCTGTTTTGTCAGCCTTGACTGGAGTGGCCTTGTTTTTCTGGCATTGACTGACTGTCACAGCCTCAGATAGCAGATATCAAAGCTGATAGGGACAGTAGAAGGTCAAGAAATGTACGCTACAAAAAAGGAATTGGATTGAGACAGAAATGAAAACGTGAGGGAAAATAGAGAAAGTGGGTGCGGGGGAAATCATGGTTTTATTAAAGAAATGAATTAATAGTACTTTGTTTCCCAACAAAGTAAAAAAAAAGTGCAGGGAAACAAAAAGAGACAAAGTAAGAATCAGCTGTAATGAAGGGAATTATTGTAGCATGCAGCCTATGTACTTCCAACTTTTTAATTATGTTATTTTACACATAAAAGCGCAAACCTACATATGTATCTCTGCACGTGTCTCTATTTCAATTTACACCATCGGCCTGACAGCATTAATATTATGGCAAGGGTACCGGCAGGGGTCCTGAGCAGACGGTGACAGATTTTTGAATTAAGTATTAGGGATGACTAAATGGCAAAAGAAATGGCTAATTAGTGGCCAAAATGAGTGAACACAGGTTCAGCACCATGGAGAGCTCGACTCGTTAGCTACTGATGGAGCACATCTGACTTGAGCGGAGTTGGAATCAGCCACATAAGTGGCGGCTATGAAAGCCCTCTGTGGAGAGAGAGGAGAGGCTGCATGCCAATGTGAGCAAGGCCTAACTAAATGGCCAATCAGTGATTGTGTGCTCCAAGGAGTATCAGAACTGTCATACTAATTCACAAATAAAAACAAACAAGCTTGAAAGTCCATTCAACACAATCAAACTGATGCCAAAAGGGTATCTACTGCTGTCTCATTCCAATACAGCAATTAACAATTACGGCAATAAGAAAGATAAAAAGGTCACATTTGTTTCGACATTGTGAGATGCGTATAATACCCTAAGCAAATAAGCTGGCAGCAACATTTGCATACTGTCCCGCATGTTTATAACAAAGTATACAATGTGAAAAATAAAATGTGTAATATTGCACATTTTAAAGAAGTCTGCCTGATTTATTGTGAAGAAGGAGTTCCCTCAGGTCGTGCTCTCACCTCCCATGCTGAGGAGGCAAGACAACAGAGGATTTCCCTACAGCAGGCATCAATAATCAATAAGAAAGAGTGATGAGCTCCCATCCATGATACATGCAGGCTCACTCTTGTCTAACTTGATTTGTTTAGCAAAACATTTCAAGATTATTTTGCATGCCAGACCTTCCTAGCCTGGTAAACCAGCCGGATGAGTTCACGTGACCGGCTGGCTTACCAGGCTAAGAAGACCTTCCTGCCTTTCTTTAGGAAAGGAAATGACAAAGCCCACTGTGGGTGAAATGCTGCTGTTGTTTGGTGTAGAATTATGACCGTAAAGCATGGCTAAATTAATATACTGTATGTGCAGGCACGTTTTGTCTTTAAAGGCCTACTGTTTATTTGTATGCTCTGGAACACTTTGAAGAAGATCTGGATGTGCATAACCTCTTATTTAGGAAAGAACCAGTCACATCCACTTATGGACTAGCACTTCATCACAGCATGTATCAAATAACTTGACTTAAAACGAGCCAAACTAATCAACAATCAATCACAAGACAGCTTGTAAACAAAATAAAACACAAGAAAACTATTCCATAACAGGAACTTTGAGCTAATAGAAAACATAATGTTGATAGATAATGCAGGGAACATAAACCAAATTAAATTTAAGAGCGTCCACCCCATGGGGGAAAACACACATACCGGTAGTCTAATTTTGTTTTCACAGAGATTTTTTGCAAGCTCCTTATTTATTTGTTTATTTATTCATTTGACTACAGAGCATGATAGCATCCTTGTGTACCCTATATCCAAGCAAAATAACCCAGAAGACGTCCAGAAGTAAGCTCGTCTGGTGTTAGGGTTGACGGACTGTCATGAAGTGGATCTCAGATTCCAGTTGGCTACACCAGCTGAAGCATCCAGCACCACTCGTGGATTCACACGCTCTAAATATAGCTGCCTTAAATTCAGACCTGGCTGCAGCGGAGACTTAAAACCACTGCTAAGTGCTTAGTGCACTTAGTACTAGGGCTACAGTGTTTTCTTTAGTTTTCTCACCGTTTTTGGCGCAGCTTTCACGCCACGCGTGTGTTATTTCAGCAATTATTTCCCTGACTTGGGAAGAAGCCCAGAAAACTGCTGATTGCAGCAGATAAACCAAATGGATTGACTCACAGTAGGCTACCACCTGAGTGAAAGGTCGGACAAGTTCGTCGTGATGAAACATGGAAATATTAAGGAAAGGAGTGAAATGATGTCATAATTATCGGCAGTTCTCGACACTTCACCAGGCTAACGTGGAGGGAAGTTCAAGGAAAGTTCAGATATTTTCTTCACCTGCTCGGCCAAAACTTAATCCAGCGGAAATGATGCGTCATTTGTATCTCCTGCATGTCTTTCATCTTTTTGGTAAGTCCTAAACCATCAGCTGTTGCTTTGTGTTGCACCAGAGCGATCAGGTATGCTTTTAAATATGGATACCCCCCCCCCCCCCCATATTTTGTTTTTCAAATTTCCCTTTTTTCTTTATATTGATAAAATGCTTTATCCTCTTGAGAAGGCCATGTAGCTTATTAGCAGTGGTTTTCAAGTGAGGTCTGTGGGGGGGGGGGGGGGGGGGGGGGGGTCCGTCCCCGTCCCCAGCAAAAAGGGGAATAATTTCTATGAATAAATTTAATTGTCACTGTAATTCCATCCATAATGACACAATGACATAATGTATGCCTATTTTAGTCATGGGTTTCACACTTTCTCTAATAAAACATAATCTGATGGGGGACCATGGGACTAAATCTGAGGGTCCGTGGTCTAATTTTATGTCAGTTTAGGGGTCCTTGAGGTGAAAAAGTTTGAGGCTTATCACCCTTGTGATATTTGCCATTATGTATATTATATTGATTGATTGAGTGATTGATTGATTGATTTTTATTAGAGTGTCATGCATTCTATAGTGCCATGGGCCTACAAGACACACATAAAATACAACAATATAACAATAAGACAATGCATCAATGGTATAGGCTACAAAAAATAAAAATATCACAAATTGCAAGTAAACCGCGTACTGCTCAAAGAACAAGACAAAATCATTCCATCAGTTTTTTAAACAGAAAGTTCTGTCTTTGTTAATGGTAAATGGACTGCATTATAGCGCTTTTATCCAAAGTGCTTTACAATGTGCCTACATTCACCCATTCACACCGAAGGCGGCCAGCTGCCACGTAGGGTGCTGGCACAGCCATCGGGAGCAATTTGGGGTTCAGTATCTTGCCCAAGGACACTTCGACATGCAGCCTGGAGGAGCCGGGGATCGAACCACCGACCTTCTGATTAGTGGATGACCCGCTCTACCTCCTGAGCCACAGCCCCATGCCTGACATATAAAACTTGCAGTCGGGAAGGTCTCTTTTTTAAAACATAGCTCCAATTTCTCATACTCATCCAAGTAAAAAAAAGTCAGCATAAATAGAGGACATTTTACTAAAGAACACTTCCCTTGCATCATCATATGCGGTGCAATAGAGCAAAAAGTGAGTCTCATATTCAATTTCATCTAAATCACATAGTAAACAGAGTCTACCTTCTTCAGGGGTAGCATTACACCTACCAGTCTCTATTGCTAAGGGAAGGGTTCCAGAGCGTAACTGGGCACACAGAGATCTTTTTCGTCTGTCCAAGTCAAACTTCACATAGGGCTCCACACCGTAACCGTCTTTTAGGTGACGATAGGTTCTTAGTTTTGGCGTATCCCATAAGTCAGCGGACCATTTATCCTTGTACAAAACAAACATTTTATTCATAGTCTCTCGGGTGAACTGGGAGAGTGTAGAGAAGAGAAAGTTGAAGTGGAGAGAGTTGTGGAGCATGGAGGCCAGCAGAATTAGATTTATTCTAGGGGCTACCTATGATGTGCTGCCATCTCCCCAGAACTTAAATCAGTGGTTGGGCGAGGATGGTGCCTGCCCATTGTGTTCTAGTGTATGTACATTGAGGCATATACTGTCAGGGTGTAAGGTCAGTCTCTCCCAGGGGCGATACACCTGGCGTCACAACCAGGTGTTGAAATGTTTGGCAGCTGCAGTTGAGGAAAAGCGGCTAGAAGTAAATTCTCTAGTTGCTAGCAAAGAGACTATAGACAGATCAAATTTGTACGTGAGGGAGAAAAGATTAGACCAATTAAGGTCAGGCACAAGTTAGGGCAGCTAAGTGTAGGTGGAGCCTGGGAAATGAGGGTTGACTTGAATGAACAGCTAGTCATCCCAGCATATATAGTTAGCACCCGGCTACGTCCGGACTTGTTACTGTGGTCTGAGGTAGAGAAGAGAGTTTATTTTATCGAACTCACAGTCCCGTGGGAAGATCGAGTTGAGGAGGCTTATGAGCGCAAGAAAGCTAGGTATGCTGAAATGGCAGCAGAGGCAGAGCAGCGAGGTTGGAGGGCTCGAGTGCGGCCTGTAGAGGTGGGCTGCCGTGGTTTTGTGGCAAAGTCCGTTATTGCCTTACTAACTGAGTTGGGCATTCGGGGACGGAGCCTGAAACTTGCGGTTAGCAACATGTCTCAGGCAGCAGAACGAGCAAGCGAATGGCTGTGGATAAGGAGGAAACATGCTAGCTGGGGAGCTCGCTAAGGTCAGATTGATTGTTTGTTGTTGGTCATGATTAACGGTCCGCATCAACAGGGCTGAATCATTGACGGTGGTGGTGTAGTTAGGGATTGTTTGTTGTTGGTCATGATTAACGGTCCGCATCAACAGGGCTGAATCATTGACAGTGGTGGTGTAGTTAGGGATTGTTTGTTGTTGGTCATGATTAACGGTCCGCATCAACAGGGCTGAATCATTGACAGTGGTGGTGTAGTCAGGAATGTCATACCGAACCGACCTGGATAGCTAGGCTTAGATAGTGAGGTAATAATATGCAGTTGTGCGGTGGTAGCATGGAGGGGGGTGTTTCCAGGACGCTGGATTACACCGTTAAGCCTTCTTGAGGTGTCGTGGGCCTAACTTAACGAAACGTCGGTGAAGGAAGGTGCCCACTTGAAAACCCCAATGACATGCTTCATACTGCTGTTGGCTAGGGTAGGTAACTGGTGATTTGTGTCTGGTTTATTAGTTTGTTAGCCTGTTAGCTTGTTTTATTCTGGATTGGGCTTCTAAATGTGTTTTTCCTTGGATTTTGGCACAAGGGATAGTAACATCTTGTCTTGTGTATTAATTAATACTCTCGGGTATCACATAAATGACAAGTTGTTCGAATCAAAAAGGCATTTCAAATAATTTGCACAAGGATGATCATGGGCGATGTCCCAAACAAAAATCTTCTTAGTGAGTCTTTGGTCAGACCTTCTCACAAGTCTATTCCATAATCTCTGTGTCTGATGCTTGGGGATTCCCAACCCATATCTCCACTAATGGCCAGAACAGGGGTGAGTTTATGAACTCCTAGAAAATAGCGGGTGGCTCTTTGATGTTTGGCTATATAGCCTATAACCCTGAGTTAAACCGCTTTATAACTGGGTTCATGTGGGTTTACCCTCCACTGCCTGACTCCCTGGTGGTCTCATCAACAGCCAAAGGAATAGGCTGAAAATACCTTCTGTTCACATTATTAACACTCATTGATCTAAGTTCTAAGATATATTATTTTGCCTTAGTTGCTCTAATTATATTATTCTGTCTCCTCTTTCTCTGACTTGCAAAACCTCAAGACATGCATCTCTCAGTAGTCTACTTTCCCTGGAAATCTCTCGTTGTTACCATATTACTCTTATATAGTCTGGTGCTATTTCTATTCCTCTGGACAGGCTGATAATTTGGTTTGTTTGGTAACCCTTTATTTTACAGGTACCCTAGTTACATATGAACTATTTGTAATTACACATGAACACCAAATGTAATTACACAGTAATTACCAATAGTTATAAATTAAGTTCATATGTAGTTACATGGTACCAGACCTGTAAAGTGGAGTGAGTCTATTCAACTGTAGTTCATATGTAGTTACATTGTACTGGACCTGTAAAGTGGAGTGAGTCTATTCAACTGTAGTTCATATGTAGTTACATACATATCGTTCATATAACTACATATGAACTACAGTTGAACAGACTCACTCCATTTTACAGGTCTGTTACAATGTAACTACATATGAACTTAATTTATAACTATTGGTAATTACTGTGTAATTACATATGGTGTTCATGTGTAATTACAAATAGTTCATATGTAACTAGGGTACCTGTAAAATAAAGGGTTACCGTTTGTTTTATTTCACAGACTGTGCAACCTTTCATATAGCCTACTTTTTATAAATTGTGTAACTTTTTAAAACGTTGATAAGAGAAGCAGCACAGGTAATCCTTTTGTTCTTGTTCAAATTATTTTTCAATCTTCTTCTTCTCCGTCAGTGTCCCAGTGCCATGGTGGCTGTTCGGAGGTGGACTCCTTGACAGAAGCTGTGGCGGGTGAGGGCTTCCTGCTGGGCTGCATCTCCTGCAAAATCAGAGAGGAGGTCTCTGCCCAAACCACAGTGGACTGGCACTTCAGACCCCAGGGAGAGGAGGAGTTCGCGCTTGTGAGTCAACTGCTTGAAGACTCGGTTCATACGCAGTGTGACATCATTTACTAATCCGATTAGCTTTAATCAGAGGCTTTAAGACTTCACATCGTGAGGAAAACCCTGTGATGGATATTTGTGATTATCAGAGGAAGCATAAAGGCTGAAAACTTTTCAGTATTTCAAGAGAAAAAAATCAGAGAGAGGGCGTCCGGGTAGTGCAGCGGTAGATTCCCTGCCTACCAGGGTTGCAGGTGCGAGCCCCTGTGTTACCTCCGGCTTCGTCATGCATCCACAGGCCACCAACAACAAGGGTCACGAGGGTCGCAGGTTCGAGCCCCTGTGTTACCTCCAGCTTGGTCAGGCATCCATACAGGCACAATTGGCCGTGTCTGAGGGTGGAAGCCGGATTAAGGGTATGTGTCCTGGTCTCTGCACTAGTGCCTCCTCTGGTCAGTCTGTTCTGGGGCAGAGGAACTGGGGGGAATAGCGTGATCCTCCAACGCATTACATCCTCCTGGTGAAACTCCTCGCTGTCAGGTGAAAGAGGCAGCTGGCGACTGTACATGTATCGGAGGGAACATGCTAGTCTACAACTCTCCCCAGAGGGGGTGGAGCAATGACCAGGACAGCAGGGGGAATTGATCAAAAAAATTGGGGAGAAAATGGGAGAAAAATCTTTAAAAAAAACAGGATGAAAAAAATCTGAGAGAAATCGCAAGACATTAATGAATAATACACATGCCCTCTATAATTTTGAACCATGTCATGTCTTTCCCCATAACAGGCCAATGTTGAGTCCTTGAATTCAATAAGTAGTAGAGAAGGAGCCAGCACTCGATGATGTCCTTTTGAGGGTTTTTATTCCTGTTACAGGTACAACGTACGCGTTTCAGCACGTAGCCTTCGTCAGCGTTGTGCTGTGTCAGGCGGAAAAGGGCGTATATATACAGCCAGACAGGAAGTACAAACAATTAGTATAGAAAAATATATATATGTATATTCAAAAAGTGCGTTATGCATCGATGAGATATAATAGAATATAACCCAGCATAGTACACAAGCATTAATACGAGTACACGGATAGATAGGAGAGAAATAAATAAAATTTTATTTATTTTTATTTATCTCTCTCCTGCTGTCACTTTGAAGACAACAGGTCGTTCTCTCGAGGCTGTGGTCTGTGCTTCTAATATGATATAATCATATATGTCAAAAAAAAATCTATCCGTGTACTCGTATTAATGCTTGTGTACTATGCTGGGTTATATTCTATTATATCTCATCGATGCATAACGCACTTTTTGAATATAATGTACATATATATATTTTTCTATACTAATTGTTTGTACTTCCTGTCTGGCTGTATATATACGCCCTTTTCCGCCTGACACAGCACAACGCTGACGAAGGCTACGTGCTGAAACGCGTATGTTGTACCTGTAACAGGAATAAAAACCCTCAAAAGGACATCATCGAGTGCTGGCTCCTTCTCTACTACTTATTGAAACTCTTGTGCCTTGCACCTAAAACCTTTGTTCATCCGGTGAGTGTGCGGGCTGATAGCTACCCAGCTATATCTGCCGAGTCCTTGAATTCCACATAAGGCACTCAGTGGTTCCCATCCTTAGGGTCGCGACCCTAAGTGGGGTCGCCTGGAATTCAAATAGGGTCGCCTGAATTTTTTTATTTTTTATATTTTATTTATTTATTTATTTACCAGACACAATTTAATACTACTGAAGATGATTAGGATCACTCGTGTGTTTTTATTTTATTTTATTTGTTTTAGTTCTGAGTTTAAAGCATAAAGTGATAGGGCCCTATCTTCGCAAAAGCGGTAATTTAGCATTTGCGCTCGTTTAACGCCGCCGCAATGCAAATTGGGGGCATGCACAATCGCATGCCTGTTATAATTGTACTGGACATAGGCGTGCCACATGCCAAACCAGGCGTTTCGACGCAAAAATGTGGGGATAGATGGCATTCTCCTATCGTCAGCAGCGCGCAATTACTTTGCGCTAAGAGCTTTTAAAAGCACCTCTTACACGCTAAATACCTCGCTGCGCTGGAGCGCACCATAATCTCCATGCTGCACAGCGCAGTGCAGAGTAAAATTCCTTTTTGATATGTCATTACGCATGGACGTGCCAAGCCAGGACATCAAAGTCTGCTGCTAAAATTGGGTATTAGCAGATAATTCAATGAGGCAATCAAATATAACTCACTGAGAAACCTTTATCACATCGCAAAGAGGGAAATTAATTGAGAAAAATTGTTGGACAGTGGACATTAGCCTACTTGCAATAGGCTATTCACCTTCACCTATCCCATAACCCGGAGGGTCGTTGGCACCACAGATGATTTGTCAACAAGCTCTTTCCATCTCTCTCTGTCCTCGGCACGAGTGAGTCCACTCTATTACGCATGGAGAGAATTACAGCATATCGCATGCCTCGCACAGCGATTGGGAGACGGGAATCTGATTGGTTTTATTGAGGTAACGCCCAGGCATTGCCTGGCCACACCTGTGAATAATTGTGGTCCTTAAGACCGCCCAAATCCCATTTGCGCTGGCATTTTTGGGGTGCAGATGATTTGGCACGGCTCTAATTTGCGTCTGCGGCATGTGCCTTGAACAATTCCGCATTCCCGCCGAGAATTGCATCCCCACCATATTTCGGGGCTGTTTTAACTTAGAAAACAGGGAGCTCACGTCTACTCAGACAATTATATCACTTTTAAACAGTTACATTTCTGTATAAATCATTACAATATGCTCCCGTGAGGTGGGGATGCGTTTAGCTGCTGCCGGGCGGGGGTGCAAAACTCGGCATAACACCTGGACATTTGCGCAAGGCGGACTGCTATCATTAAGGCAAATAGGGGATATCGCCTGTACCAAAATAGGGCCCATAGTCTCTAAAATCTCAGCTTTGTTCTCTTGGGTGACACCTATGGTGATGAGTGGTAATTGCAGGTGACATCCAAACAGTGTTGCATTATGTCACATTAGTAATGTCACATAATGTCACTATATACTGCAAAGGCTTCCATCAATGGACCATAGCCTCATTCAACATTGTGAGTGACTCCTAATTAAAAAAAAAATATTTAGATGAACATCTTTGAGATTATAACTTTACATCAGGATTCTGAGAATAAAGTCAGAATTCTGAGATTAAAGTCAGAATTCCGGTGTTACTGTCAGAATTTTGAGAAAAAAGTTAAAGTTTTGAGATTAAAGTCAGAATTCTCAGATTAAAGTCAGAATTCTCAGATTAAAGTCAGAATTCTGCGGGGGAAAAGAAGCATCCTATGCATGGACAGTACAATATATGGACCAACTGAGCTATATGTTTTTGACACGGCAAAATGAAGCTCACTTCCCGATATTGTTTGATTTCGTTTGATTGGATGAATGGATTTTCCTGTTGCATTGTGGGAAATCTGTTCAAACCTGGAGCCGGGAAAACAGGAAAGGGCGTGAGCGTGGACGGGACTCGGGGGAGGGTTTCCTCCGCCACGGCATCCATCTTGTTCATGTTATTTTCCCTGCTAGCCGTTAGCTTGGCTAACAAATGTTGCTAACGTTAGTTGCTATTGCTAGCCTTGCTCCATTGCTGTCACAGTGAATACAATAGCCCGAAGAAAAACCAGAGTATTATTTCCTCCAGACCTCGCGCGGCGTCACCAGCCTGCCGCTTGCATCTTCCACAAAATCGAGGTAATCTTATTTTCTAACGTAACGCTAATTGCATAGCATGACATTAACGCTAGCTACATGTCCATTTGTCATTACAGGAGGACGTTAGACTAGAGTAGCATAAGTTAACGTTATACAACGTTAAACAGTATTGCATGCTGCACAGATTCGGACGTAGACAGAAAACAAACGCAGTTCTGTTTACCTAGGTTACCTCTTTGAGATGAGGCAGACTCAAAGCATACTCATATGATCTACCAGCTATAGCGTTATATATCTAGCTAACGTTAGATGAGGGGGAACAAGCTGGGGGTTCAACTCCTCTGGATAGTTTATCCACCTCTGCATTTACAGTATTTACCAATCGCACGTAGTGTTGGGTAAGCAAACGTTAACGTTATACAGTGATTAACAGTGTCTAATTCGTTTCTTCCAGGGGTAGCTGCTGTCCAGTACCAGATGGGACACACAACAGAGGATCATGATTTCTGAAGATCAAAGCTATAATATTCTGTTCTCCTGAGATTAACGCTAAACTATACACGTTACTGCTGATCAGTTGTTTCAACATAGGAAATTGCAATAACATAGGAAGTTGCAATAACACACAAGCCAAATGCTGACATGAGAGATTTGCTTTGAACAATTGTAGCTAGTATCTGCCAGTGACCGGAGAATATTGTTATATTTGCTTGTTTTAATGCTTTTGTCAATAAACATTGTCAACAAAGATAGCCTTGTTGTATATTATCATGTATAAGATTGTTGATGTCGAGTGAACACAAACCGAAGATTGGACCAGAGGACAGGACGACGGAGAAACTTAACCGACCAGCAGTCTGAGTCTGCTTCAATCAACGAATGCTTTATATTTATTGAAATGAAATATGGTGATATCTGGTGGTCTGAAATTACTCTCTCTAGCTAGGCTAACTGGCTCATATTATTGTAACGTCTGAATCAGCGTTTCATAACAGCCTTACGTTTATAGCCTGGATGACGTTAGCTAATGCTACCCATCCTTCCATTGGTGTTACACGTTATATTTTTAACTGAGCTTTGCGGAATTACCTCAACACAATTGTGTATCAGCTTTAAATGTCCAATATATACAGCGTTACACAAACGACCAGCAACATTCAAATGTGCAAAAACGTTATATTTATTGAAATGTGGTGATCATGTCACAAGTCACATTACATAACAACTGGCTCATATTATGTCATATTATTGTAACGTCTGAATCAGCGTTTCATAACAGCCTTACGTGTATAGCCTGGATGACGTTAGCTAATGCTACCCATCCTTCCATTGGTGTTACACGTTATATTTTTAACTGAGCTTTGCGGAATTACCTCAACACAATTGTCTATCAGCTTTAAATGTCCAATATATACAGCGTTACACAAACGACCAGCAGCATTCAAATGTGCAAAAACGTTATATTTATTGAAATGTGGTGATCATGTCACAAGTCACATTACATAACGATATAGCGTTAGGTGTTCTTTTGATCAACAGACCTCGGGGGCTCTATACTGTTGCTACGTTGCTAGCTAGCTAGCCGCAGATCAGCTCTGAAGCCCCAGCCCCAACTTCAGAGCTGCCCGTCCACTAAAACCCGATTTTGATATAGCGTTTTAGGTGTTCTTTTGATCAACATACCTCATCACGGGGATCTATACTGTTACGTGTGTCTACTAACATCATTAAAATATCATAAGGGTAACGCTGTTTCTGTTATTTTACTTTTAATATCTGGCTACGTTGCTAGCTAGCTAGCTAGCCTGCCTTGGCAACTGGTTGGAATCATCTGGTTTCCTGTGGCTGGTGTAAATCAAAGAAAATCCCGCCCCCAAAGTTATAATTTTTATCGGCTCTTTTACTCGAAATGGGACCACAATTTAGAAAACGGAGCCCAGGAGAGCATGAAAAAGACTTGAAATTGTTTATTCAGACCATAAGCTCATTCGGAAAATGTTTATTTAAGACACAGAACGAGAGAGAAGTCGGCTCATTTTTACATTGGAGCCAATGTACGTGTCGTCACTTCCGGACCTGACGTGCGCCCCCCTGCGGACTTTTCGAATTAATGGAATTCCAGAACTGGCTTCATACATTCCCTAGTTCACTTGCCCACTGATCCTATGTGGCATCACTGACGATTATCGATACGATATTATCGATGGTGTACCGGAATTTGAATGTCGCGGGTCCCTAATTTGTGACGTCAAAGTAGGGTTACGAGCCAAAAACGGTTGGGAACCCCTCTGCATTAGGGAGTAAATGTGTGTAACTCTGACTGGGTGATGGTTGACATCATATCACGATGACGAGTCAATTCATGGGTTGCAGTCATGGAAAGTTGTTGTTGTGTCCGGCATCTTGAGGATCAATTTGATGCCCTATTTGCTGCGCAATTGGAAATAGATTGGGACACTAGTGTCAAACAAATGTTAATATCTCAACAAACGCAAGGCTTTAAGCCCACGCTGCCACTCCCACTACAGCCCCTTTTCCCTCGCCCTGCCCCTCCAAACACCACCCATATCCCCCTAGACACTCCACCTAACCACCTCTCGAATCCCGACTCTCTACTACCACCTTTCTATCCCGAGCTATGGCCATTTTCCTACTAAACTCACCAAACATCCATGACTGAGTGAGTGAGTGAGTGACTGTGCTGACTTATCCATCTTATGAACCCAGCGCGCCATGGGAAAAATGTTATATCGCTTATATTTGACATTGTGAGTGAGAGCAGAAGTATCTGAATGGTTTGATGTATAATATATGTTTACTGTTAAAGTTGTGTGAACTGTCACAGTTTTAAAATGTGTTAATTTAGTAAAAAGTACAGTCTGTAAAGTCAGCTAGAATGACATCACCCACTCAAGGCTGGCTAAAAAAAACCTGAACCAAAAAGTCCAAAAGATATCACAAAGCTGAATTAAAGTGATGATGTACTAAAGTATGAAAGAGTAGTTAAGAGTTCAAAGAGGGCATGGTTTGAACAGTCCTCCCATAGACTTAAAGAGGGACTAAAAAGTTGTGTGCTGCGTTTGGGCCTCAAGATGGCCACCACAACAAAAACATTTTGTGACTGCAACCCTTGAATATCAATATATCACCATCATCCAATAATGGATCATGTATATTTATGTATGTATATTTCAGATCTTCCACTATGAGCACCCCAATGCTTACATCCTCCACGAAGACTTCAGCAGCCGTCTGGAGTGGCATGGGACAAAAGACACCGACATTCAGATAGGAGCCGTCTATATTCACAACGTGACTTTTAACGACACAGGCACGTACCGCTGCACCTTCCACCGCACACTGTCCCTGCAGGTCGACCAGCACGTCACCGTGGAGAAGGAGGTGGAGCTCAGCGTGGTGGCTGTAGGTGAGGTGGTCTACTGTGTCAAAGAGTGGCTTTTCTCACATTTTTCTCACGTGTATTCTTTGCACATCAAGAATTGTTGTCATACACAGAGTTCTTTTGTAGTCATTGACACCAATTAAACCCTAATATTTAACATAAAAGCGCATTGCTTCTCACCTCCGACCCAGTTCTCTATCCCCCAGAGAAAATGTAGATTGGAGTTTTAGTTGTTGCACAAACATTTCTCAGAGATATAACTAATGTCATTGGTTGAGTTACAGTTTTTGGCTGGACTGCAACAGTTGGGCCAGCCCTATAAACGTGATTGTCTATCACTGACTGACTGACTGACTGACTGACTGACTGACCGGGCCCCAGAAAACAAGCCCGACCCGACCAGCCCAGCCCATCCCATTGGCTGCATTTATGGGCCCGAGCATGGCCCAAACCCGAAATTGTCTTTGTAAGTTTTACACGTTTTAAGGTTACAATATATATATATTTTTAATTATCTCTGACCACGGGCCCGGCCCAGCCCCGGGGAATAGAGTGGAAATTCCGGCCGGCAAGGTGGGTCGGGCCGGTCTCGGGTTCGGGCAGAGAATCTAACCTCTAGTCCAGCCATATACTAGGTTTTGACCTAGTCTTGTTCATCTTAAAGGAACAGTTCACCCAAAAATTAAAATTTAGTCATCACTCACCCCCAAGCTGATAGATGTTTTTTTAGTCCACAAAACAGTCCTGGAGTTTCACAGCAAAACACAGTTGCAGCATTCTCCTAAACAATTGAATTGAATTGTAACCAACTTTCATTGTTTGATTCATTGAACCCTTTATTGATTTGGCTACAAAATAGCAGGTGAATGCAATGTTCAGCAGCTGACTTGGAAGTCAGACCTTTCCCACCAGCACATGAACACAGTCAAAGTCCAATCTGCACAGAAAGACAGGCACCTGCTGCTATAATGCTCCAATTCTGGTTCCTCTTCCCCAGCCAATCGGGAGCTGACAGCGGTGATCTCAGAGATCATGATGTACGTGCTGATCGTGGTTCTCCAGCTGTGGCTGATCGTGATTCTGGTCTACTGTTACCAGAAGATCTCAGCAGAGCATGAGGGGCGCGAGGCTCGCAAAGCCCTCAAGGCCCAGGAAAAGTGAGTCCTCTCCCTTTATGCGACGTGCTGAAAAAGTGGTGCCCTAAACACAGATCAAGTTACACTCTCGGCTGTCAACTGACCCTATGACCGACTTCACGAACCATATGACAGAAGATCATATGATACTTAACTCTGAAATTAACTTATCTTTACCACTGGCAGCTTCATTTAGCACAACACAAAAACATATACAAAGCAATTGCTCATACAGTTATACTACTGCCAGAAACATCCGTTTCTGTGACAATAAACTGTCAGCAAATTGGAGTCCTGTCCTTCTCCCTTTTTTGAATCATACAGTTATGCAACATAGAGAGACAGCCTGCCTCATGACTGCACCACACCAGCATTACTATCATCATATTTGACCAGTGGATCCGTTTTGTAACCATACAAATCAATTATCCCATATAATACAAGCTTTAGGATTATGTTTGAATATTGCTTGCAAAGAGTAGACTATTAACTCTGGATTTGTTGTTTCATCTCATCTTTTCCTGTCGGTTTCTTGTGTCTGAATTACATGTAGTTCCATCTTATTCACTTTTTTCTTTTTCCAGACTGTTGGAATCAAGAGACAGCTGTGACGGGGTGCAGCTGGAGTAACTGCATTACTGGTGAGAAAAATGTGACATCTCCTCATATGCTTCGAATTATCTTTGCAAGTCACCATGATACAGGTCATTATTGGCTTGCACAACAACTGATTTGGATTTTGAGTGTTCATTTTCACTTGTTTCCACCAGGTGAAAATAACATCTGGAACACTCTACGACTGTGTCAGCTGTCATTATCGCATCATGATGTGCTGAAGGCCATATTGTGAGAGGTCGATTTTTGAAAGCCTTTAGTCACACAGTCTGCGGTGCAACATGTATGGTTAACTGTAAAGTCAATATAAGCCACTGGCGCATTACCTTTAGCTGCTTACCTTTACTTTGTAAAAGTGCTACTCTATTCCTTCAGAAAGTCTTAGCTGTGTTGCATTGTTGATTTCTCTACTGTTGACAAAATGTGATGTTGTAAGTCGCTTTGGATAAAAGTGTCTGCTAAATGATGTAATGTAATGTACATAAAACAGAGGAATTCACATTGTTCCCACAGGTGTTTGAAATCCTTGAAAGCCTCTGGATGTGAGAAAAATAAAATAAGGCCCCCTTAAAAGATTTTGAAAATGAATGCATGGTCTGAAAGGCACATGATATATAAATATAAAATAGCACCCACATTCTTCAACATGCCTCAGCTCTGTCCTAGCTTGATGTGTGATGGACATTTGTGTTGACATAGCAGTTTTAAAATGAATCATTTCACTATTTCTTGACTTCACAAAACCATGAATAATACACATGCCGTCTATAATTTTGACCGATGTCATGTCTTACCCCATAATAACATGCCAATGTTGAGTCCTTGAATTCCACGTAATATTGATCTTTCTTGTCATTCAGAAGTCCTTGAATTTGATGTCTGCTATCATAACATCACATGCTGGTAGTGGGCGGCTGCACACTCCTACTCGAGCTTGAGTGTTTCGTAATCGTCCACAGGAAGTCTTTCTTGGGCAAAACTGTTCTGAATTGTCTAAGCATGTCCAAGTTTGCAATTGCACTTAAAAGCACAGGTCTTCGCCAGTAACTCTAGTCTACTGCACTTTGCGCTGCTGTGTGTGCCAAACACTCACTAAAATAGAAAATAGTTTTTTCAACTGAGTAAACCTTTTATGTCAACTACTTGTGTTCTACGTGTGTTCTACAAATATATACTGCACTTTGTCTGAAAATATTTGAAGAAAATACAACCTTGAAATAGATCTTGTCCTTTTGTTTACATGCCACTGCCACTATACAAGGTGCTACTGTAAGTTAATAGAATATATTAAGAGCAACTGTTTTCTACTACTTGTTGGATTTCAGAACAATTTCCAGACTGTTAAATCTGTACACACACACACACGCACGCACCCACGCACGCACACGCGCGCGCGCACGCACGCACGCACGCACGCACGCACACACACACACACACACACACACACACACACACACACACACACACACACACACACACACACACACACACACACACACACACACACACACACACACACACACACACACACAGTGTGGGGAAGGACATTTGGAGGTGATGGTGCTGCAACTCAATCTGATTCTGATCTAAGCTGCGTTTTCTGCCCTGAAAGCAGCTTTGTTCTGCAGAGATGACCACACCATCTCTAGACACCGTACACCAGAGATGACCACACCATCTCTAGACACCGTACACCAGAGATACTCAACTTGCTTTGCCCGGGGGCCACTTTCGTGAAATGATAGGAGGCCAGGGGCCAGTTAATAAACAAACAATATACATTTTTCTGTAGCGGACTGTAGATTTTTGGGGTTTTAGCCGGTGTTTAGTCTGACAATGTTGGGCACACCGGATAGTTCGTTAAGTTAAGTACATACATAAGTGCCTGGGTAGCGAGCAGACGGCGGTATTTGACAATTTAGCTGGAGCTCAGTCAAACTTTATTTCACATTAGTTTTTATTGTGAATTAGATTCTAATTCACAATGAAAACTAATTATTAGAAAATGGTCGGGGGGGCCACTCTGCACCGTCGCGGGCCGCATCTGGCCCCCGGGCCGCAAGTTGAGTATCACTGCCGTACACTCACACACTCTCTAGACACTGTGCACTCACACACACTGAAGAAATGTGAATGTTAGGTGTTCTTACATTACACACCAAAAATCCCTATCACCTCAACCTCATGAAACTGTACTTACAAATAATTCATAGCATGTGTTTTTCTCCCTGCTTGGAATGTCAGATGGGTTTGAGTCACACAATTATGTGAAAGCCACTTACCACGCCATTAAATAACAAAGTAATGTCCAAGTAAAATAGATGCAATAAGTAGTCATCATAGCATTAAAATGACTCGTAATGACTGAGTAATAAACAAGTTTATTTTATTTTTTGCTTTTGGCGGCTTGTTTGTTTCTGTTGTTATTGCGTATATGGAGTTTGTATACATGTGGATATTGTATAAGCAAATGAAAACCTAATCAAAAAACACTTTCTGCACAGGCGTTGTCACTTTTTTGTACCGAATGGAAGATAAATCAATGCAGTATGTTTCTTCCTTTTTGATATTTTATCCTTCACCTCCAGCACCTTTCAAGTGTGTGCTAGTGCCACTTATCTTATACAATTACTGGTAAAAGCACATTTGTTCACTTGTACATTACTCAGTAATTCATTCTAATGCTATTCTTACATGTTTTACTTGGATATTACTTACGCAATCATTACTGTGAAATGAATGGCCTGTAACCCAGTATTTGAATTGTCCATATTATTCGACAAAGTGTAAAGATGAAATAACTCAAGTATACACCAACAGCAACAGCTGCTGATAAAGTATCTATGAGAAGTGTTAGTGGCAGGCAGGCGACGAGTCCCCAGAGGAAAGCTGTTTCCAGTGTGACTCCTGGAGGAAAGTCATGAGGCTTCGTCCTTCTCCCTGTGACCTGGCCTTTCATTAAATGTGTTGACATGTGGAACCGTGCTGCATGTCTCTGCTGGGGGAATACACGAGTGGTGGGGAGGAGGGACAGAGTGTGGCCGAGAAGCAGAGATGTCTATTTGATTGGAAGTGTAGTTGAGGAGTAATCCAGACTGCCAGCGGCTCCTGTTCCTACCATACGTGGAGAGAAACACACTTGGAATTATCGATTTCTACCGATGCCAGTGTCAACATGAACTATTACTGATCCTTGAAAGGTACGCTTCCTTATTTCCACTAAACTTCACTCAGTTATATTTTAGATGTTTCACTTCTCATTTTCTATACAATTTCCCCTGCACTGAAATGTACCAAATCTCAAATTCTCAAAAGTCAGACAAGCTAAAAACCAGACTATATAAAGTATTCCAGATGGTTTTTGAAATGAAAGCGAATACATGTCAAGGAGGGACTACGTTTCCAGTGTCTGTGTTACATGTGAAGGCAGATGGAAAATGTCATGTCACACAATCATTTTCTGATTTCAAGTTTCTCTGAAGAAAGCAATATCCTAAGAAAGATTTCCTCTTCCTCTCGTTTAGACATCAATTAGTTTTTTAATTTAAAATCAGCCTGAGAGTTTGACAATTTCCCCATACTTGTGAAATTCTGCTCCCGAGAAACAAGCATTGGATTATCTCACTCTGGTATATCATGCTTCTCACCTAGCTATTTAATTTAATTTGGTTCCTCACATCTCTTAATATGCACTCATTTGCTTCTAAGTCTCTATTGGGTAAGTATGGAGAAAGATCTCAGAAATCTATCAGCAATCTGTAAATGTAGCCATTTACAAGTGAGATATCATGCCTTTATTTGTCTCAAGCACTTCTTACAATACAGATGTACAGTATATTCTCTTTATTGCTCCAAACTAAGGGGGTATTTGGGAGATAGAGAAAAAAAATCAATGATCCTAAATGTATGCACTATTGAGATATCTAATGAAAGGGTGATGTTAGATAACAGATTTCTGTTTTGAATTGGAGTTTCATACAACTCCTCTCCCTCCCCAGGCCCAGCTGCATTTTGCTCAGCGCCCCCCAGCAGAGGTCAGCAGAGCCATGTTACACATTAACGCCACAGAGCTGCAGTCTCTCCTGCTCTCCTTTCTGCAGCACTGCCTGAATGGAACAAATGTGCTGGCTCCACCGATACCTCAAAACTACACTACCCATCAGGCTGTGCACCACATGTCCGGATCCACGGCTCACGCTCAGTCTCAGGGCATTATGTATATTCTTCTGGTGGTGGGCATGTTCAGTTTCTTCACGTTCGGCATTATGCTCAGCTACATCCGCTCCAAGAAGCTGGAGAACTCTCACGACCCCTATCACGAGTACATTGCCCACGACTGGACCAAGGCGATAACCCCATCCAGGGTTGACGCTCAGGCGCTGCATGTGGTTGCTGCAGCTAACGGAGCCAGAGGCAAGGAGCCAATCATCATCTGCAATCCTGCAACAATGGAGCAGCTACCAGGATAGGATGAGAGGATTGGTCATTGGAAGATTTTCCAGCTTCAAAAATCATAATGATCTTAATGGAACACATTTCTGAATTATTATAATTAGCTGTCAAATATTTTTCAGACGTGTAATTTCACAGAAACAATGTACAACTTCTGTCTGTGTTGGAACCTGTGCTAAAAACAGATTCAGTTTATCACCCTTCAAGGAAACTTCAACATTCACAAAACGCAAGAGTTAAAATAAATCCATGGTTGTACAATATATTATTCTTATTGTAACTTGATCAATATCCTGTGGATCTGGGAAATAGCACTGCATTAGCAGTGCTATACAGTAGCAGCAGTACAGCAGCAATACAGTAGAATTGGTGAAAACTGTGTTCAGTGGCTCCAGTGCCAAATTCAGATTGATTGCATAAGTAACCAAACACAGGTTTGTCAGTCTGTGTGACATAATGTTCCATAATGGTTTTTTGTAGTGGAAAAATAAACAAAACATTGATTTGAAATTACTTTTCTATTTACTTAGATTCCAGAGTAGGGATGCACGATATGGATTTTTTCAACCAATGCGATAATCCATAAATATCTGCTTCTCCTGGACGATAACCGATACGATAACCGATAATTATTATAATAAAAAAAGTACCGTATATATATATATTGTTTTACCTGTATTTTATGCACATCTGGGGTAAAAAAAAAAGGCAGATGTAGTGAGCATAGCTCTGACCTAACCAAATCTAACTGACATCACTGTGAACACAAAACAAAGAAAACTTCTGATATAATATGATTGTTTTAATAAAGTGTATCACTCAATTATAGTCAATACAAAAATAAAGGATTTTATAGAACGGAAAGCCAATGACTGCTTAGTTTGCAGATAAAACACAATGACAAAAGGCATAGTAATTTAGACTCTTATTGCCATGTTACTGATCTCTTCGAATTTTGCATTGGTGCCAGTTCTCAGTGAATGGTAGCCTGGGCCCAATGAATGAGGCATGCACTATAAACCATCTGTGTCGTTTCACTTTTTACTGAAAAATGCTGCCACCAGATTAAAGAAAAGACACTATGTGATGTTGACTGATGCTTTTTATGTAGCCTAATGTGCGCCTTCGTTTTCCTTATTATTGGCTCTGTTAGATGGCTCTGTCCAGCAGCTGCAGTTGCTAGCTCAACTCCAAAGTCCCTTTGGTTTATAGTGGGACTCCCGGCTAATGCGGTTAGCTTAACGTTAGCATGTTGTTTTTTGGAGTTAAATACACAATCCCTGGATGTTTCATTTCGGGTAAAGGGGGGTTTCCATTAGTTTATATATGTTTACACCAGCTCTGTGAGTATGAAGTGCTGTTTTTTTTTGTTTTTTCCCCCCGATTTTTTTATCCCATTTTTATCCCCCATTAGTGCTAATTTAATTTATTTATCCTGGTTGCTACTCCACCCTCTGCCGATCTGGGGAGAGCCGAAACTGGCTCCATGCTTCCTCCGAGACAATTAGCCAGCCGCTTCTTTTCACCTGACAGGGGAAGCTTCACCGGTAGGACATAGCACCAGGCCCGTAGCTACCATTGAGGACACCGAAATCATGACCTCTGTATTTTCCACACCAAAAAAAATAAAAATCTTTTTTTTTTTTTTTTTAGAAAAATAGCCCGGGTCCCCAGATCTATTCATCTGTCATTGATGTTTTAATGCGGCTGATCGGAAATGCAACAATTTTCTTCCTCTCTGTGTGCTATAGAATGAAGAGAGATAACTCACAACATTCAGATTTTGCATTGAGGCTAGATTGGGGCTAGACTTTGGGGACAGTTCTATTGAAGTGAATGGGTAAGTAACTCCCCTGTAAGTGATAGTTAGTGAAGTTAGTCAGTGCACCTTGAATAAAATTGAGCAGTATTCTGCCATGTGACCTGTATGCAGAATATAAATTATATTATATGGGGAGACATTTATTTTTTGTATCATTTTAAAGCAACAGCACAGTAAAGAGGATATTAATCTAACATGATGTCTGTAGTTTTTTATAGATCTAGCCTCTTCATTTTGCTCTCAAAGTGCACCAGATTGAAGCATTTTACTTTAAAATGGACACATTTTTCTATCCGGGGGGGCACAGACCCCCCCCTGGGCCCCCCACGCCGCACTAAAATGACCTTGGTATTTCCCAAACCCTGGCTACGGGCCTGCATAGCACGTGCTATTCCAACCAGTTCCCCTCCCTCCGAACAGGCGCCCTTAACGACCAGAGGAGGAACCACATTAGCGCAACCAGGATGTTGTATGTTTTGGTGAAGGGGTTCCTGTATGAAGGAAACCCCCGGGAGGCACGGGGAGAACATGCAAACTCCACACAGAAAGGCCCTTTTGACGACCCCACCCAGGCGGTGGGCACTCGAGGACATGCGGACGGGCACGAATTCCTTCAGCGTTCACAGCGTCCCAGGTGGGAATCGAACCCAGGACCTTCGAGCTGTGAGGCGACAGCGCTTACCACTGCACCACCGTACCCCCCCATGAAGTGCTGTTTGACCACAAGCAGTTTGTCTGCCAAGCGGGCGAGCCTGAAGTGTAGGCCGCGCTACGAGCTAATGCTAGCGCTAACACCCGCTAACAACAGCTAACGTAAACAAACAAATCCGCTGCATCATCGCCAGCTTTGGTTTAATGCCAGCTTAGATGTTTCCCCTCCTCTCAGAACCCGTGCGGGACATGGATTGCAAATTACAACAGTGTTGTGATCATCTGAAACTGTGAAAAGGTAGCCATGTTTGGCAAGGCAGCGCTGCCTTCGCAGCTGTGATGTCACAAGAGTGCGACAACAATAGCTCCGCTTCTGAGGCAAAAACAAAGCCTGATTATCGGCTGTTAATTTATCGGAAAAAGGCCATTATCGGAATAATAAATAACGCTAACGATAATTTATCGGCCCGATAATTATCGTGCATCCCTATTCCAGAGCTTTGGTGTTTTCATCTGAGTAAATTCTGCATCCATGACATCAGACCGTGTTTAGTGTCTTTAAGCCTCGGTGCTGCATTGCCTATTTTTGTCTCCTCCTTCCTCCTCTCTCTCTCTTTCTGTATCTCCTTCTCCTGGTTCTGTCTGTGTTGCTGGGCTGCTCTCTCAGCACGCTCAATCTCCCGGGCCAAACTGAAGTGAATCATTTGCATGTTGAGCATTGGCACAATGAGGTTCAAATTGTCCACCATCTTGTTAAGTTTCACCAGCTCCTCCCCTACAGATCCACACAGCTGCTCCCACTGGCTGTGCTCTTTGGGGGTCATGGGGTCACCCAGCCTGGCCCTCCCCTCCAGCAGCCGACAGCGGATCGTAGCAGTTGTCTCTCGGATGTCACGCTGGGTGATGATCCACGGTGGCTGGTAGCCATTGTCTATGAGGATGCGGTTGAGGTTATGGGTCATAGGATCAGCGTATGGATTGTGCTCAAACTTGCTGAGGGGCTTTCCAGCTCCACTTAGGTTACTGAAGTCTCCACGGGCCATGGACTCTTGGATCAGGTCCTCCACCAGTCTTTCCACAGCCTGGGTGATCTTAATCTTCCGGCTGCGCTGACGCATGTCCCGTTCCACCAGCGCTCCCTCCGTGGCAGCTGCTCTCTCATGCTCCCTCTGCCGGTAGTCCAAAACCTGCTCGGCTGCCCGGTCTACACGAAACTGCTGGTACTGATGTTCACGCTGGCTGGGCGTGCCTGAACCTACACCCTCATAGCTGAGGTAGTGTCTGTGTTGAGGTGCCATGCCTTTGAACTCCTCATCTTCCACTTCCTTCACTCCTTCGTTTTTCTTGGTCTGGCTCTGATGGGCCAGGACGGCGCGGTAGGCCTCTTCAACCCGAGCAAACAGGACTGCATCTGCAGTCACAGCCCCAGAGTCAGGATGGTAGAGCTTGGCCAGGTGCAGGTAGGCCTCTTTGACCTGCGCGGGGCTGCTCTTCCCCTCCTCTGGCAGGTGCAGCAGTCTGTAGCTCTCTCGCAGGCTGCGGCTGATCTGTGGCCTGGAGCTGAACGGCCGGAGCAGCAGGGACTGTCGACACAACAGCAGCAGACAGCGGCCATGGCAGAAGTCACCGCGGACAACCAACAGATGTAAGGTGCAACTCATATCTGCCAGCTGTGCAGAGGCACACTCCTGTGGAGCAGAGTCATACTCAAGTTCAGCTGAGGAAGTGAAATGTGATTCATAAAGTATGGGACTGGAGTTTTCACTGTGAAAAGACACTGTCAGATAGTCTCATCTAATGGCAGGCTTGGTGTATAGCTGGGGCAACAACCAAGGCCGTAACCAGGGTACTGAAACTACCGAGGTCCAGATTGAAAGGTCCAGATCTGAAAAATCGTGCGCGTCGCCGATTTCAGGCCAAAATTATGCCTACAAACACAATCCGAACTATACACTACCAGTGTTGGGGGTAACTCATTACAAAAGTAACATATTACATGTAATATATTACTTTTAACAGTAACTCAGTAATATAACATTACTTATAGGATTTCAGTAATATTATACCAGTTACTTTGTCAAGTAACTCAAGTTACAAATTGAGTTACATTTTATTAAATCAAAGCACATATTTAAAAAAGAGGCGTGTGCGTGTGTGTGTTGTTAATGCAGGTGTGGCAGGGAAATATTGGTATAGTAATATCCATGACATGCATTACCTTTTGGAATGGAAGACTAGCTGCCTGGATCCTCCTCTTGGCCAGAGAGGCATCCAATCACTGCTCCTCCACTGCTATTCTGTCAGTCTTGGCTCACTGAAATTATATAAAATAAAATACAGATACAGACACACATACGGTAAGTTAAGTTTAGTTATGATGATCAGTTAGTGCAAATGTGGTATAGTAACATTATGTATATGTATGGGTTGTGCGATGTCATCCAAATACCCATTGTGATTGTTCCCCTTGAAACACCGTGATGGACGATGGCATCGTCATTGATGGGTGGGGGGAATAATCAATTATTTATTAAGTCGCTGTGTTGCTGCCATTTGGCTAGCCGCTGCAATGCGTTCACGTTAACAACAGGACACCTGAGCTCTACATGATACCAGCGGGCCAGTCGCTTGGCTCCAGGCGACTGAAGTGGGCAATGGCTGTCACTACCAGCAATTTGAACGGCGCAAAACAAATAATGTTAACGTTACAGATCCTCACCAACAACGTGTGTGTGTGTGACAGTGTGTGTGTGTGTGTGTGTGTGTGTGTGTGTGTGTTGAATTTAACTAGCTGGCAGAAAAGTGACTGAATTACTGGCTGATATAACGTTAGATTCGCGTGGGCTTTTGAAACTAATGTAATGAGAGAGAGAATTGAAGAGAAATGGCTAGAGAAACGCAGCTGCTGTATCTGGAGCGAGTAGCGACTCCAACTTTCACTTTGGAAACAGGCGAGTTCAATTCACAGTTGAAGACTTGTACTAACTTTGGGTTGAAAACAGGAAAGAACATGAAGTTTCTTCTTTTTCTTAAAAAGTTTTCACAACAAAATAACCGACTTCTCACGCGCGGGAGACGCCCTGGCGACATTAAACAAGCGCACCCAGTTCAGAGAGGCAGTAGAGCGGAGGAGGGGGAGGGGAGCGGGAGGCTTCTCTGAACTGGGTGCGCTTGTTTAATGCCGCGGGCGCGTCCCCCGCGCGTCACAGTAAGTGGACTTGGCCTTTTTTATGATTAAAACGGCACAATTTTAATTTGAACAGATAATTAATTACGATGATCCGATGTACAAGGCTCAGAGGTCGATGGGGGACGGCCCATCACGATGGTTGATGCCATTGTCCATCGTGCCAACCCTATGTAATGCATTACATTTTGGAATGGAAGATCAGCTGAATCCTCCTGGCTAGAAAGGCATCCCACAGTCCTGCTTCCTCTCTGCTGCTGCTCCTCCTCTGTGCTTGTGTCTGTGTCCTCCTCTGTCCTTGTGTCTGTCCTCTTGTCCTTGGCTGAGATCCTGGGCTGTGGAGGGGGCAATAGAGAAACGTGGAGAGTTGGGACACAGTAAGGCGAGTGGTCAGAGGAAGACAGACAGAGGGGAAGGCTGAACTGATTTAGACTGACACGAACATGTCATGTAACTATTACTTTGTACGCAGGAATTCTTCTGATATCAGAAAAATGAAATGATGAATATCAGATATTCAAACTTTGTGACAGTCTTTGTTTTCGTGAGGTGTCTAAGTGTATGTATGGGTTCAAGTGTCTGACATTGTTTTAAATAAAATGACATTCAAACGATTATAAAGTGTGGGGTGTGCTTGCCTGTTCCAACTTACAAGATGCCACAACACACAATCCAGAGCAGGGCATGTAGTATAACATTTTAAATAATCCTAATCAGGGTACTTTCATTCTTTTAATTGCTATAGTTGTAAGATTCCTTTTTAAAATCTGTGCATTTGAAAATGTGTATAAAACAGGTACTTCATCAATGCAAAAAATATTGTGGATTTTATTTAAAAAAAGCCTCCCTCTTCTTGCTGTTTAACTAGCTAGGTCGTTTAGCTGTCAGCCTCAAGCAAGGCTTAAGATAACTAGCCTAGTTATATAAACACTAGCCAGCAAGGGAGATGAGGACTCAGGCCGTGTGTGACTCAGCCAGACTGGTTCAAGGTTATGGGCGGCGTTGAGCTAACGTTGTTAGCGCGATTCATATTATACCACAGCACAGCACAGCACAGCACAGCACAGCTAACCTAGCTAGCGCTAGCTAATGCCACTGCACTGCCAGGCGTATATGGTGTTCGGCTCCACCCATAGACTGTAAATGGGCTCCACCACGCTGCAGCAATTATCGTTGCCCATAATATTAACTGAATATTGTACCCCAGCTTGGCTTGCCCGTACCACAACATGCTTAGCAAACCTAGCAGCTCACACAGGCTCAGTTAAGTTAAAACAGTTAGCTATTCGCTACGGCCACCACAGCCTGGCTGCCCGCCACTAATGCTAAGTGCTTGCTTTCAAACCATGTCAGGCAAGCCTGGTCATTTAATCATGCACAGAACGACAGAAGAGACGAGAGACTTCACAAAATTACAATCACCCACCTCACCTCACTAGTCTCGCTTCTTCTTCTTTGCGTTTTTTGGCAGATTGCAATCCAATTAATAAGGAGCATACCGCCACCTACTGTACCGGAGTATGCAATAATACAGGATGGAATTTTCCTACATCAGTCATTGAAAGAAATTAAATAAAAGAAAGGGGAAAAAAAAAAAAAAAATCTATTAAACAACCCTGTAACTTTTAAGAGTTCAATCACCCCTCTCTGTACAATCCACACCATCTCCTTTTGTTCCCAATATCCCTTTCAAATCCCATCCTCGCCCAGCCTCTCTCACCCTTTGTTGCAAACGTACCCTTTTTTCATTATATTGTAACGTTCCTGGTAACTCATGAGGCAGAGGCTTCTTGTTGGTACAAGGTTCTTTATTCTCCGTTAGTCATATTACAACTCTCAGCGGTTGTCACGCTCATAACTAGCAACCTTCCCTACTAGCAGTGTGTGGAGACTGACGCGCATGCTCAGTCCTCCCCGGAAGTATTCCCACAGCATAGTGTTCCCCAATACAACACTCCCACACATCAGTTCCTATCTGTAGTTGAGACACTACCAATGCTCACCCCTGTATGTGTAATGCTGATACGCTACATACTCCCCGCCCAACAATAAGGTCAACGCCCACGTTGATACCACATCACACACCCCCTTGTACCAAACACACCCAACATCTTTTTTTAACAACTTCTTTGTTTTTTTCAACCACATTTTATGTTGCAATCTCAGACTTTCCCACATCTCCTCCCCCACAATATCTCATGTCATGTACATCCTTTACTTTCTGTTACAGCATTTCCAACCACCATCTCCTCTTTTTTTTTTTTTTTTTTAATACAACTCAAAGTTGTTCAAGTGTCCTGGAGCCCTTGGCTCTCTCCGTGGCCGTGTTAGTCTCTGTGAATCTGCCTGCAGGGCTGATCCCACCTGCAGTGTCTCTGGGCCTTCAAGTCCCTGAGTGGGGGCCGCCCGGTCATGGCCGGACGCCCCTCTCTGTGGAAACAGAGTCCTTCTTTCAGCCTGTCTAGGTGAAACCGCCGGGCGGCCGAGATCTGGGGGAAAGGTGCACCCCCCCCCCGGTATGGGGCCAACCTGTCTCGGTGGAGTACCTTCTTGCCACCAAGTGGCATCTGCACTCGGTACACCACCTCCCCCATTCTCTCCATGACCCTGCATGGGCCTGTCCAGTGACAGTCCAGTTTAGGGCTACGCCCTTTTTTTCTCCGGGGTGTGTACACCCAGACCAACTCCCCCCCCTGGAAATGGTTTCCTTTTGCCCTCACATCATAGTTCCTTTTTTGTTTCATGCCTGCTTTCTCTAGCTGGTCCCGAGCGAAGTTGTGAGCGGACTCTAATCGATCTTGTAGCCTCCTGGCGTACTCTCGCCCCGGGGGAGCGTCCAGTGCATCTGGTGGCTTTCCGAACGCCATTTCTGCTGGTCTCCGCAGTTCTCGACCTAACATGAGCAGGGCGGGTGTGCAGGAGGTGGACTCTTGTGTGGCAGATCTGTAGGCCATGAGGATGAGAGGCAGGTGCGTGTCCCAGTCCTTCTGGTGCTCCTCCGTGAGGATGGCCAACTGCTTTTTCAGCGTTCGATTGAATCTTTCTACAAGGCCATCGCTCTGGGGGTGCAATGCTGTGGTCCGTGTCTTTTTAATGTTCAGTTTCTCGCACATGGTGGCGAACACTCGTGACTCAAAGTTTCTCCCTTGGTCACTGTGTAGGGTCTCTGGTGCTCCGAACCTACTGAACATGCCGGTTACTAGTGCGTCGACCACCGTCCCCGCCTCCTGGTCGGGCAGTGCGTACGCCTCTGGCCATTTTGTGAAATAGTCCATGGCGACCAGGACGTATCGATTACCACTGTCTGAGCGTGGGAAAGGTCCCATCACGTCTACTGCTACCCTCTCCATGGGGGCTCCTGCTGCTAGCTGTTGGAGCGGGGCGCGAGACTGGTCTAACGGGCCTTTGTACGCTGCGCAGAGGTTGCAGCGTCGACAGAAGTCCTGTACGTCTCTCCCCATCCTCCCCCAATAAAAGCCTTGTCTGATGCGACGGAGGGTTTTGCTTACCCCAAAGTGCCCAGCCCCTACAGTTCCATGGCAGCTCCTGCACACCTCCTCCCTCAGCGTCGTCGGCACTACTTTCCGCCACTTATGCTCTCCTGTCGCTGGCTCCTTCCAGGACTTCATCAGCACTCCGCTACTCAATCTCAGGGTGTCGAACCCTGCCCACAGCCCTTTGGTCGTGTCGGTGGCCCCTGCCACCTCTTCCCAGGGCGGCTTCTGGCCCTCTTCTACCCATTGCAGTACTGGTGACAGCTCCCTGTCGTTTTCTTGGTGGCCCCTCCAATCCGCTGCCTCTGCCATCCGCAGCATCCTGCACACTGGTCCATCCCCCGTGTGGTTAGGGCAGATCCTAGCTTCCTCTTGGAGCTCTCTCTCTCTTCCTTCTCTCTTTTCGCAGTACGTACACCCTCTCTCTGCGCAGGGTCGTCGTGACAGGGCGTCTGCGTTGACGTGGCGCGCCCCTGCCCTGTGTTCTATCGTGAAGTTGTAGTCTGCCATTTTCTCTAACCAGCGGCACACTTGCCCCTCCGGCTCTCGGAAGGACCACAGCCACTGCAGCGCCGAGTGGTCGGTCCGTATGGTGAACCGCGGCTGTCCCAGGAGGTAATATCTAAAGTGTCGTAGTGCTTCTACTACGGCGAGGAGCTCCCGGCGGGTGACGCAGTAGTTACGTTCTGCTTTATCGAACGTCTTGCTGTAGTACGCCACCACCCGCTCCCCGTCCGGCCCCGCCTGGGACAGCACGGCCCCCATACCCCCGTTGCTGGCATCAGTGTCTAGTAGGAACGGCAGGGCGGGGTCTGGTGCTCTAAGCACCGGAGACTCGGTCAGCGCTTTCTTGAGGGCTTTAAAGGCTAGGTGGCATTCTGTCGTCCAGTGGAAGTCTGCGTTCTTCTCTTTTAGCCTGAACAGTGGTTCCGCTATTTTAGAAAACCCGTTTACGAATTTCCTGTAGTATGCGGCTAGCCCTACGAAGCTCTCGAGTTCGCCTTTGTTTCTGGGGGTGGGCCAGTCCATGACCGCCTGAGTCTTCTCTTCCAGGGTGCGAATGCCCCCCGCGCCGATGCCATGCCCTAAGAACTCCACCCTCCTCTTCAGGAAGTGGCACTTGTCTGGGTGTAACTTTAGACCCGCCTCGGCTATCTTCTGCAGGACTTTTCGTAACGCCCCCACTGCTGCCTGGAACGTGCCCCCGTGTGTCAAGATGTCATCTAAATACACGACGCATTCGGATCGGGGAATGTCTCCCAGCAGCTTCTCCATTAACCTCTCGAACGTTGCTGGTGCGTTGCACAGCCCGAAACGGAGTACTCGAAACTGCCACAGCCCCTTCTCTGTGCGGAAGGCGGTCTTTTGTTTGGCATCGTCGCGGAGGGGCACCTGCCAGTACCCGCTACGGAGGTCTAGGGATGAGAACCAGGATGACTCTCCCGCGGCGTCTAACAGTTCCTCGATGATGGGCATCGGGTATGCGTCTTTTTTTGTCACTTTGTTCAGCCCCCTATAGTCTACACAAAATCGCATTTTGGGGCTATTTTTCTTTCTCACCAGCACTACCCCTGACGCCCACGGGCTGTCTGATGGCTCAATGATCCCCGCCCGCAGCATGTTCTCTACAGCTTCGTTCGCTATCTCTCTCCTCGCTGCTGGGACCCGACGGGGATATGACCTGACGGGTCGCGCTCCCTCAGTGTCTATTTCGTGTTCCACCAGGTGGGTACAGCCTAGCTCATCATCCGACATGGCGAAAATGTCTTTATATTCCTCTAGTACCCTCCACAGTTCATCGCTCTGCTGGGGTTCTAACCCTTCGCTCTGGCGCTGGTGCAATCCCCTGAGCATCTCTAACCTCTCTCTCTCCCCCTCTGCCTGTTGCGCTGGCTGAGGGCAAGTGTTTGGAGGTGGGCTAGGGGCGGGGCTTTGTGGAGGGGCTTAGCCTGCTGGGTGGGGCTCATGCACTACGGTGACGCGATATACAGTGATGTTATTTACATTAGCTCTCTCCTCTGGAACGGTGGGAGGGTGGCCCATCTGGACTACTGGCCCGTCTGCAAATGTCAATGTGCTTTTTCCTAGGTCTACTGTGCATTTGTTTAGCGTTAAGTAGTCTTCCCCCAGGATGCAGGGTCCCGTCATTTCTACCACCCACACCGGAAAGTCCACTGTCTGTCCCCCCACTGTTATCATTACGTGTCCCCTCCCCCTCATTGGCATCAACTCACCGGATACTGTTCTTAGCAGTTGTGCTGCTGGCTGCTCCAGGCGCGTCCCCTCGGGCATCATGTTGACGTTCACCAGCGTTGCCGTACACCCCGTGTCCACCAGGGCGGCGCAGTATCTCCCCTGTAGGTAGACTGGAACATGGCAGCCCTTCATCGCGCGCGGCCCGCTCTGCATGTTGACAGCTCCGGCGATGTCGTCTACTTCGGGGCCCGGCGGAGCCCCACCTCCCCGTTGCTGTCGGTGGGCTCCTCCCTGCGATGACGTGGCTACGGGGACTGTGGCATCGTAGACCCGTCTCGTCCCATCTGGACGGGCCCTGTGCCGTTTCCCTGGTTCCACGCTCTCCGGCGGCAGTCTGCTTCCCGATGCCCGGGGCGTCCACATCCCCAGCAGATCATGCTCCCTCTGGCCCAGCTGTTGTTCCGCTGGGTGGGCTGCCGAGCGGGGTTGGGCTGCAGGGTCGCTCTGCGGAGCAGTTGTTCTGTCAGCTGTTGTACTGACTCGGACAGTTCTTTCACCCTGTTGCCTTGCTCTTTCACCGTGTTGCTTTGCTCTGCCAAGGCCGTCTTCCACGCTGGCTCTTCTTGTAGCTGGCTCTCCGCTGCCATTCTCACCACTGGGGCGGCCTCCATTATGCCGCTGCTCTTGTCCCAGCCTTCTACTGTCTCTATCTCCAGCGCCAACCCCAGCGCTGCTCCCAGTGTTTTTGGGGGTCCCAGCGTTACTTTCTGGCTTAGACTCCGTGGCTCGATGGCCTGGACAAAGTAGCTTAGGGCTAACCCATCCAGCGCCTCCGTCGGTAGCTGGCTGTATGCGCGCCGGCTGAGAGTCTCAATGTCTGTTGCCAGTGCACGCAGCGACTCACCCTGCCGTCTGCGTCTGTTACACAGTTCCGCGGCTACGATGGCCTGCTCTTCACATCGGCCGAAGCGTCTCCGCAGGACCCCCATCACCACATCCAAGTCCTTTGTATCAGCTATTGCCGACACGCACGCCGTAGCCTCGCCCTCGAGGGCCATCACGAGATGGCTGGCTCTCTCCCTTCTCGTCCAGCCATTCCATTCTGCAGCCTCTTCAAACTGCTTGCAGTATGCCTCCCACTCGCCTTTACCGTTGAATTTTGGCGGGGTGATTTCCTTTCTTCCTCGCCGCCCGCTGTCCTTTGTCGCCTCGACCCGTGTCCCGTCTTTGTCCTCGGCCCGCAGGCTAGCTCCACTGGGCTGTGGCACAGCCTCCATGGCTACAGCGGCAATGTCAACCCGCTCGATCTTCACCCTCACCGGCCCCGGTTCCTCCGCTCCTTCTCCCGCCTCGCTAGCTTGCCTGCTAGCTCCCTTGAGCCGCGGGATAGCTTCCGTGGCTACGGTGATAGCGCTGCCTAGTCCGGATTTTATCTTCACCCACCCCAGGCTTTCTGCTGTTTTTCCCGCTTGGCTCTCTGTGGTAGCAGCTGCGTCTACCCAGACATCTTCCTCTTCGGACGCCTGGCAGTCTGCTCCGGCTCTTGCCTTTCCCGCCTCTCGATTGAGTCGTTTGCGCTCTTTCTTCAGGAACTTGTTAACCATTTCGCCGAATCTGGAGGCAATATTCACCGTTTAAACTTCTGACGCCAGTGTAACGTTCCTGGTAACTCATGAGGCAGAGGCTTCTTGTTGGTACAAGGTTCTTTATTCTCCGTTAGTCATATTACAACTCTCAGCGGTTGTCACGCTCATAACTAGCAACCTTCCCTACTAGCAGTGTGTGGAGACTGACGCGCATGCTCAGTCCTCCCCGGAAGTATTCCCACAGCATAGTGTTCCCCAATACAACACTCCCACACATCAGTTCCTATCTGTAGTTGAGACACTACCAATGCTCACCCCTGTATGTGTAATGCTGATACGCTACAATATTGATCACAGTGCATTCATACGTGTTCCATGTTTTCAACAATATTACAGTGTGCGCAGTCTTGTGAATGTACTTTTCCCCCAAAAAATAAAGTCTTATTTAAACCAGTGTGATCAAATCTTAGCCTGGATAAAACTACCACCTCCCTTCTATTTCTCCCATAAATACCCTGTGTTGTTGTAACTGTCTTTTGAACCCTATAGTATGTTCTGCCCTTAGTGTCCCCATCCCACCTTTTCTGCCAAAGCTGTGAAATTGTCTTTTTAATTAGTGCTTTACCTTCTCCTTTACCAAATGATATACAGTATCCCTTATGTGCTCCATATTTAGTGATTCCTTAGCTATTTTGTCTGCGGTTTCATTGCCCTTTAGTCCCACATGTGCCGGCACCCAACAAAATTCTACCTCTATTCCCAACCTGTGAATTCTAAATAAACCTTGAAACATGTCAAACAAGATATCTTCTCTAACTGATTCCATAGACTGTAAACATTAAAAGTACTGCTGCAGAGTCTATACACATCACCGGCCTCACTTCTTCCACCCACTGAAGTCCAACAATCGCTGCCATCATCTCAGCCGTATAAACCAATAATGTATCTGAGATTCTTGTTCCTATATTAATTTGAAATTGTGGGATGTATACTCCTGTTCCTACATGATCATTTTGATATTTTGATCCATCTGTAAATATCTGTATATAGTTGTAAAAAATTACTGCTTATGTACTGGTTTGCAGAGTGTCCTATTTCACTTGATTCCCAATCTTTCTTTAGTTCCATTATACTAAAATCAACTTAGAAATAGCCATGGAGGAACAATACTTATCTGCATGGGGGAATTAAACCTAATTTATTTAATACCATATTCTTCTGACTTATCTTTTATGGTCCATCAAAAACTATTACCTGAATAAATATATTCCCAACATGCATTTAAGACACTTTTGGCTGTGTTTTCATCCCCACATCCTCTAAGACGAATCCAATAAGCGAAAGCAAGTTTGTCCCTTCTGATATCTATTTCTCCTGTTTCTACCAACACATCATTACTTGGAGTTGTTCTCATAGCACCAATGCTAATCCTCAAGGCTTTCCTTTGCATTCTGTCTATTTTGGACAAGTGAGATTTGGCTGCTGCCCTATAAACAAAACATCCATAATCGATTATTGATCTCATCAAAGCCCTCAATTAATGCCTGCTTATCTGCTCCCCAGGTGTACCCCGATACTGCTCTCATTAAATTAATTACCTTTTTACATTTTGTTTCTACTTTTTCAACATGCATCTTCCATTTTCTTCCATTTTCAGGTATAGTAACCCAGGTAATCTTTCCTACCTTAAGCGCACGAATAGTCCTTTTAATATTGCCGGAGGACTCTGGAACTGCCAGTCGGCTGTTAAGAAAACTGAGACCATCTCAGCTCATGCTCTTTCTCAATCCCTCCACTTTCTAGCTCTCACAGAGACCTGGATCATTCCTGAAAACACCGCTACTCCTGCAGCTCTCTCTACTGCTTATTCCTTCTCCCACACCCCCAGTTCCTCTGGGACTTGTCTGTTGAAGGGGAGTGGGTCTCAGATATGTATGACTTGTTTCAGGAGTGTGGTTTTGGAGAATATTACTCTCAAAGAATGTGTATAAATGTAGAGTCGTTTAAATCTCAGATCCGCGCTAACTGGTTACAATCTTGGACTGAAGAACTATGGCAGAAGCCAAAATTAAGAACCTACTGTTTATTTAAAAATGAATTTAAATGTGAAAAATATGTGATGTTTAATTTACCTAAAAGTAAGAGGTCCTTATGTGCTCAGTTACGATGTGGTATTCTGCCTTTACATATTGAAACAGGCAGATACAGAGGGACGGCGGAGGAGGATAGGATTTGTGAATATTGTGAGTTGATGGAAGTGGAGAATGAATTTCACTTTATTTTGTACTGCCCCTTGTATCATGACTTACGAGATACACTATTTAAAAAAGTTCACTCCCCTGAGTTAAACCTGTTAGATTTTGAAGAAGGTGCCATACTTGAATTTCTTTTTGATAACATCTTTGCTTTTTCCGAATATATCTCTCATGCGTGGGATAGGAGGAAAAAGATGACATATGATAGATAATTCATATATTTTACTTAATACACATTGTAGTTAAATCTGTGTTTTGCTGCTGATGCCGCGTGCTGCTGTGTGTGTGTTTGTACGGTTTTGTATTGTTCAAGCACCGTAATAGATATGGAAATAACTGTATGTTGATGTGTCTGATAATCCCATGTGGGATGGGTCATGTAAATTGTCCTGACACGTAAATAAAATTTTCATTCATTCATTCATTCATTCATTCATTCATTCATTCCCAGAGCCTCTGGCCGTGGGGGAGGCACAGGTCTCCTCATCTCTCCCAAATGGATCTACACTGTCACTCCTCTCTCTCATCTCTCTATATCCTCTTTTGAGTCCCATGCAGTTGCCGTATCCCTACCCATCAAGCTCAACATCGTTGTAATCTACCGCCCGCCTGGTCTGCTTGGTGACTTTCTTGACGAGCTGGACACCCTTCTCTCCGTCTTTCCTGAGGATGGTACTCCACTCATTCATCCCCGACCTCTACCTCTCTCAATCTCCTCCAACTCACAAAGCAGGGAATGTGCTTGACCTGGTCTTCACCAGATCCTGCTCCACTTCCAACCTCACTACAACTCCTCTTCCTGTATCCGACCACCACTTTATAACCTTCTCTCTTCTCATCTCCCTTCCCACCTCTCACCCATCACCTCCTCACTCTATCACCACCCGATGCAATCTAAAAACTCTCTCACCTAACTCCCTCTCTTCTGCTGTCCTCTCCCTGCTTCCCTCAGCCGAGCAGTTCTCTCTCTTGTCCACTGAGGAGGCTTCCACCACTCTTCTATCCTCTCTCCTCCACTCTTGATTCTCTCTTCCAACTCACCACTAAGCCTGCCCGCTCCTCTCCCCCTGCTCCTTGGCTGACCGAATCTCTGCCAACTCATCGGACAGAGCTTCGTGCAGCTGAGAGGAAATGGAGAAAATCACATCACCCTGATGATCTCTCTTCCTACCACCTTATCCACTCCAACTTCACCTCTGCTGTCTCAAAAGCAAAAACCTCCTTCTTCATCTCTGAAATCCAGTCCTCTGCGTCCAACCCCAGTAAACTGTTTTCCACCTTCTCCTCCCTGCTCAACCCTCCCTCCCCTCCCCCTCCATCCTCCCTCTCTGCTGATGATTTTATAACCTTCTTTACTAAGAAGGTGGATGACATCAGCTCCTCCTTCCATCCTCCAGGTATCCCCAATAACACTCTCGACTCCAATCCTGCTTCTCTGCCCCCCGTCCCCAGATTTACTTCCTTCTCTCCCCTCTCTCCTGGTGAAGTCCTTAAACTCGTCAGCTCTAACTGAGCCACTTGCTGTCCCCTCGATCCTATCCCTTCCTCTCTCCTCCAAACCATCTCACCTGACATATCTCCCTTCCTCACTACTCTCATAAACTCCTCTCTGTCCTCGGGTCTTGTTCCGCATGCTCTAAAGACTGCTAGAGTCAAGCCTCTGCTTAAAAAACCCTCCCTTGACCCTACTGACCTCTCATTCCTTTCGAAAACCCTCGAACGAGCAGCGTCCAACCAACTTTCTCTCTATTTCTCCCAGAATGACCTCCTGGACCCTCTGCAGTCCGGTTCTCTTTCAACATTTGTTTCGGTATCTCACTATGGGAACACGCTCTCTGCGCTGTTTCCTAGAAGCATTTATTGCATTACGCCAGTCCTGACTGGCTGACGGACGTGACGTCTGCTCCCTAGGGGGAGGGAGCTTCCCCTACTATAAGAGCCTGACGTCACATCCTTACCCTCAGTCTAAAACCTCTTCTCGCTCCTGAAGCATACCTCGGAAGGACAGACAGTACGGTGGATGAGGGACTAGCATCACTGCTTACAGAGCGAGCTTACACCTCGGTCAACGAGCGCTATCCCGACACGGTACGGTTCCACTTTCTGAGTCTAGCGGCTAGTTCGTATCCAAACATTAGCTGCTAAGGCTAGCCATCACACTAGCCTGAGCGATGTCGGAGCCGGCGGCACTTATCCCCACCACGGGTAGAGCCACCCCTCCGGCGGCGAGGACGTGCGATTGCGGCAATAAAATTGCGGGAGCAGACACTCACCAAGTGTGCTCAGCGTGCCTCGGGCTGCAACATGCCCAGGACGCTACGCTATCCCCGATTGCCTGCGAGCATTGTGCACGCTTCTCGAACAAGACTCGCAGACGCAGGCTGGCACGCCAGGCCAGCATGCCTGCGATGGATCCTATGCTGGGGGTATCCACTCCCCCACCACAGGAACTAACTGAGAGCCCCCGAGGAGACACCATCCACGCGGGGGCGAGCTGGGGCGAACAGGTCGACGAGCTAATCCCTCTGACCGGCCCCGACGACGGCCTCACGGCCGGGCAAGACAACGTCTTGGGCGAAGCGTGCCAACCCTATGTAATGCATTACATTTTGGAATGGAAGATCAGCTGAATCCTCCTGGCTAGAAAGGCATCCCACAGTCCTGCTTCCTCTCTGCTGCTGCTCCTCCTCTGTGCTTGTGTCTGTGTCCTCCTCTGTCCTTGTGTCTGTCCTCTTGTCCTTGGCTGAGATCCTGGGCTGTGGAGGGGGCAATAGAGAAACGTGGAGAGTTGGGACACAGTAAGGCGAGTGGTCAGAGGAAGACAGACAGAGGGGAAGGCTGAACTGATTTAGACTGACACGAACATGTCATGTAACTATTACTTTGTACGCAGGAATTCTTCTGATATCAGAAAAATGAAATGATGAATATCAGATATTCAAACTTTGTGACAGTCTTTGTTTTCGTGAGGTGTCTAAGTGTATGTATGGGTTCAAGTGTCTGACATTGTTTTAAATAAAATGACATTCAAACGATTATAAAGTGTGGGGTGTGCTTGCCTGTTCCAACTTACAAGATGCCACAACACACAATCCAGAGCAGGGCATGTAGTATAACATTTTAAATAATCCTAATCAGGGTACTTTCATTCTTTTAATTGCTATAGTTGTAAGATTCCTTTTTAAAATCTGTGCATTTGAAAATGTGTATAAAACAGGTACTTCATCAATGCAAAAAATATTGTGGATTTTATTTAAAAAAAGCCTCCCTCTTCTTGCTGTTTAACTAGCTAGGTCGTTTAGCTGTCAGCCTCAAGCAAGGCTTAAGATAACTAGCCTAGTTATATAAACACTAGCCAGCAAGGGAGATGAGGACTCAGGCCGTGTGTGACTCAGCCAGACTGGTTCAAGGTTATGGGCGGCGTTGAGCTAACGTTGTTAGCGCGATTCATATTATACCACAGCACAGCACAGCACAGCACAGCACAGCACAGCACAGCTAACCTAGCTAGCGCTAGCTAATGCCACTGCACTGCCAGGCGTATATGGTGTTCGGCTCCACCCATAGACTGTAAATGGGCTCCACCACGCTGCAGCAATTATCGTTGCCCATAATATTAACTGAATATTGTACCCCAGCTTGGCTTGCCCGTACCACAACATGCTTAGCAAACCTAGCAGCTCACACAGGCTCAGTTAAGTTAAAACAGTTAGCTATTCGCTACGGCCACCACAGCCTGGCTGCCCGCCACTAATGCTAAGTGCTTGCTTTCAAACCATGTCAGGCAAGCCTGGTCATTTAATCATGCACAGAACGACAGAAGAGACGAGAGACTTCACAAAATTACAATCACCCACCTCACCTCACTAGTCTCGCTTCTTCTTCTTTGCGTTTTTTGGCAGATTGCAATCCAATTAATAAGGAGCATACCGCCACCTACTGTACCGGAGTATGCAATAATACAGGATGGAATTTTCCTACATCAGTCATTGAAAGAAATTAAATAAAAGAAAGGGGAAAAAAAAAAAAAAAAAATCTATTAAACAACCCTGTAACTTTTAAGAGTTCAATCACCCCTCTCTGTACAATCCACACCATCTCCTTTTGTTCCCAATATCCCTTTCAAATCCCATCCTCGCCCAGCCTCTCTCACCCTTTGTTGCAAACGTACCCTTTTTTCATTATATTGTAACGTTCCTGGTAACTCATGAGGCAGAGGCTTCTTGTTGGTACAAGGTTCTTTATTCTCCGTTAGTCATATTACAACTCTCAGCGGTTGTCACGCTCATAACTAGCAACCTTCCCTACTAGCAGTGTGTGGAGACTGACGCGCATGCTCAGTCCTCCCCGGAAGTATTCCCACAGCATAGTGTTCCCCAATACAACACTCCCACACATCAGTTCCTATCTGTAGTTGAGACACTACCAATGCTCACCCCTGTATGTGTAATGCTGATACGCTACATACTCCCCGCCCAACAATAAGGTCAACGCCCACGTTGATACCACATCACACACCCCCTTGTACCAAACACACCCAACATCTTTTTTTAACAACTTCTTTGTTTTTTTCAACCACATTTTATGTTGCAATCTCAGACTTTCCCACATCTCCTCCCCCACAATATCTCATGTCATGTACATCCTTTACTTTCTGTTACAGCATTTCCAACCACCATCTCCTCTTTTTTTTTTTTTTTTTTTAATACAACTCAAAGTTGTTCAAGTGTCCTGGAGCCCTTGGCTCTCTCCGTGGCCGTGTTAGTCTCTGTGAATCTGCCTGCAGGGCTGATCCCACCTGCAGTGTCTCTGGGCCTTCAAGTCCCTGAGTGGGGGCCGCCCGGTCATGGCCGGACGCCCCTCTCTGTGGAAACAGAGTCCTTCTTTCAGCCTGTCTAGGTGAAACCGCCGGGCGGCCGAGATCTGGGGGAAAGGTGCACCCCCCCCCCCCGGTATGGGGCCAACCTGTCTCGGTGGAGTACCTTCTTGCCACCAAGTGGCATCTGCACTCGGTACACCACCTCCCCCATTCTCTCCATGACCCTGCATGGGCCTGTCCAGTGACAGTCCAGTTTAGGGCTACGCCCTTTTTTTCTCCGGGGTGTGTACACCCAGACCAACTCCCCCCCCTGGAAATGGTTTCCTTTTGCCCTCACATCATAGTTCCTTTTTTGTTTCATGCCTGCTTTCTCTAGCTGGTCCCGAGCGAAGTTGTGAGCGGACTCTAATCGATCTTGTAGCCTCCTGGCGTACTCTCGCCCCGGGGGAGCGTCCAGTGCATCTGGTGGCTTTCCGAACGCCATTTCTGCTGGTCTCCGCAGTTCTCGACCTAACATGAGCAGGGCGGGTGTGCAGGAGGTGGACTCTTGTGTGGCAGATCTGTAGGCCATGACGATGAGAGGCAGGTGCGTGTCCCAGTCCTTCTGGTGCTCCTCCGTGAGGATGGCCAACTGCTTTTTCAGCGTTCGATTGAATCTTTCTACAAGGCCATCGCTCTGGGGGTGCAATGCTGTGGTCCGTGTCTTTTTAATGTTCAGTTTCTCGCACATGGTGGCGAACACTCGTGACTCAAAGTTTCTCCCTTGGTCACTGTGTAGGGTCTCTGGTGCTCCGAACCTACTGAACATGCCGGTTACTAGTGCGTCGACCACCGTCCCCGCCTCCTGGTCGGGCAGTGCGTACGCCTCTGGCCATTTTGTGAAATAGTCCATGGCGACCAGGACGTATCGATTACCACTGTCTGAGCGTGGGAAAGGTCCCATCACGTCTACTGCTACCCTCTCCATGGGGGCTCCTGCTGCTAGCTGTTGGAGCGGGGCGCGAGACTGGTCTAACGGGCCTTTGTACGCTGCGCAGAGGTTGCAGCGTCGACAGAAGTCCTGTACGTCTCTCCCCATCCTCCCCCAATAAAAGCCTTGTCTGATGCGACGGAGGGTTTTGCTTACCCCAAAGTGCCCAGCCCCTACAGTTCCATGGCAGCTCCTGCACACCTCCTCCCTCAGCGTCGTCGGCACTACTTTCCGCCACTTATGCTCTCCTGTCGCTGGCTCCTTCCAGGACTTCATCAGCACTCCGCTACTCAATCTCAGGGTGTCGAACCCTGCCCACAGCCCTTTGGTCGTGTCGGTGGCCCCTGCCACCTCTTCCCAGGGCGGCTTCTGGCCCTCTTCTACCCATTGCAGTACTGGTGACAGCTCCCTGTCGTTTTCTTGGTGGCCCCTCCAATCCGCTGCCTCTGCCATCCGCAGCATCCTGCACACTGGTCCATCCCCCGTGTGGTTAGGGCAGATCCTAGCTTCCTCTTGGAGCTCTCTCTCTCTTCCTTCTCTCTTTTCGTAGTACGTACACCCTCTCTCTGCGCAGGGTCGTCGTGACAGGGCGTCTGCGTTGACGTGGCGCGCCCCTGCCCTGTGTTCTATCGTGAAGTTGTAGTCTGCCATTTTCTCTAACCAGCGGCACACTTGCCCCTCCGGCTCTCGGAAGGACCACAGCCACTGCAGCGCCGAGTGGTCGGTCCGTATGGTGAACCGCGGCTGTCCCAGGAGGTAATATCTAAAGTGTCGTAGTGCTTCTACTACGGCGAGGAGCTCCCGGCGGGTGACGCAGTAGTTACGTTCTGCTTTATCGAACGTCTTGCTGTAGTACGCCACCACCCGCTCCCCGTCCGGCCCCGCCTGGGACAGCACGGCCCCCATACCCCCGTTGCTGGCATCAGTGTCTAGTAGGAACGGCAGGGCGGGGTCTGGTGCTCTAAGCACCGGAGACTCGGTCAGCGCTTTCTTGAGGGCTTTAAAGGCTAGGTGGCATTCTGTCGTCCAGTGGAAGTCTGCGTTCTTCTCTTTTAGCCTGAACAGTGGTTCCGCTATTTTAGAAAACCCGTTTACGAATTTCCTGTAGTATGCGGCTAGCCCTACGAAGCTCTCGAGTTCGCCTTTGTTTCTGGGGGTGGGCCAGTCCATGACCGCCTGAGTCTTCTCTTCCAGGGTGCGAATGCCCCCCGCGCCGATGCCATGCCCTAAGAACTCCACCCTCCTCTTCAGGAAGTGGCACTTGTCTGGGTGTAACTTTAGACCCGCCTCGGCTATCTTCTGCAGGACTTTTCGTAACGCCCCCACTGCTGCCTGGAACGTGCCCCCGTGTGTCAAGATGTCATCTAAATACACGACGCATTCGGATCGGGGAATGTCTCCCAGCAGCTTCTCCATTAACCTCTCGAACGTTGCTGGTGCGTTGCACAGCCCGAAACGGAGTACTCGAAACTGCCACAGCCCCTTCTCTGTGCGGAAGGCGGTCTTTTGTTTGGCATCGTCGCGGAGGGGCACCTGCCAGTACCCGCTACGGAGGTCTAGGGATGAGAACCAGGATGACTCTCCCGCGGCGTCTAACAGTTCCTCGATGATGGGCATCGGGTATGCGTCTTTTTTTGTCACTTTGTTCAGCCGCCTATAGTCTACACAAAATCGCATTTTGGGGCTATTTTTCTTTCTCACCAGCACTACCCCTGACGCCCACGGGCTGTCTGATGGCTCAATGATCCCCGCCCGCAGCATGTTCTCTACAGCTTCGTTCGCTATCTCTCTCCTCGCTGCTGGGACCCGACGGGGATATGACCTGACGGGTCGCGCTCCCTCAGTGTCTATTTCGTGTTCCACCAGGTGGGTACAGCCTAGCTCATCATCCGACATGGCGAAAATGTCTTTATATTCCTCTAGTACCCTCCACAGTTCATCGCTCTGCTGGGGTTCTAACCCTTCGCTCTGGCGCTGGTGCAATCCCCTGAGCATCTCTAACCTCTCTCTCTCCCCCTCTGCCTGTTGCGCTGGCTGAGGGCAAGTGTTTGGAGGTGGGCTAGGGGCGGGGCTTTGTGGAGGGGCTTAGCCTGCTGGGTGGGGCTCATGCACTACGGTGACGCGATATACAGTGATGTTATTTACATTAGCTCTCTCCTCTGGAACGGTGGGAGGGTGGCCCATCTGGACTACTGGCCCGTCTGCAAATGTCAATGTGCTTTTTCCTAGGTATACTGTGCATTTGTTTAGCGTTAAGTAGTCTTCCCCCAGGATGCAGGGTCCCGTCATTTCTACCACCCACACCGGAAAGTCCACTGTCTGTCCCCCCACTGTTATCATTACGTGTCCCCTCCCCCTCATTGGCATCAACTCACCGGATACTGTTCTTAGCAGTTGTGCTGCTGGCTGCTCCAGGCGCGTCCCCTCGGGCATCATGTTGACGTTCACCAGCGTTGCCGTACACCCCGTGTCCACCAGGGCGGCGCAGTATCTCCCCTGTAGGTAGACTGGAACATGGCAGCCCTTCATCGCGCGCGGCCCGCTCTGCATGTTGACAGCTCCGGCGATGTCGTCTACTTCGGGGCCCGGCGGAGCCCCACCTCCCCGTTGCTGTCGGTGGGCTCCTCCCTGCGATGACGTGGCTACGGGGACTGTGGCATCGTAGACCCGTCTCGTCCCATCTGGACGGGCCCTGTGCCGTTTCCCTGGTTCCACGCTCTCCGGCGGCAGTCTGCTTCCCGATGCCCGGGGCGTCCACATCCCCAGCAGATCATGCTCCCTCTGGCCCAGCTGTTGTTCCGCTGGGTGGGCTGCCGAGCGGGGTTGGGCTGCAGGGTCGCTCTGCGGAGCAGTTGTTCTGTCAGCTGTTGTACTGACTGGGACAGTTCTTTCACCCTGTTGCCTTGCTCTTTCACCGTGTTGCTTTGCTCTGCCAAGGCCGTCTTCCACGCTGGCTCTTCTTGTAGCTGGCTCTCCGCTGCCATTCTCACCACTGGGGCGGCCTCCATTATGCCGCTGCTCTTGTCCCAGCCTTCTACTGTCTCTATCTCCAGCGCCAACCCCAGCGCTGCTCCCAGTGTTTTTGGGGGTCCCAGCGTTACTTTCTGGCTTAGACTCCGTGGCTCGATGGCCTGGACAAAGTAGCTTAGGGCTAACCCATCCAGCGCCTCCGTCGGTAGCTGGCTGTATGCGCGCCGGCTGAGAGTCTCAATGTCTGTTGCCAGTGCACGCAGCGACTCACCCTGCCGTCTGCGTCTGTTACACAGTTCCGCGGCTACGATGGCCTGCTCTTCACATCGGCCGAAGCGTCTCCGCAGGACCCCCATCACCACATCCAAGTCCTTTGTATCAGCTATTGCCGACACGCACGCCGTAGCCTCGCCCTCGAGGGCCATCACGAGATGGCTGGCTCTCTCCCTTCTCGTCCAGCCATTCCATTCTGCAGCCTCTTCAAACTGCTTGCAGTATGCCTCCCACTCGCCTTTACCGTTGAATTTTGGCGGGGTGATTTCCTTTCTTCCTCGCCGCCCGCTGTCCTTTGTCGCCTCGACCCGTGTCCCGTCTTTGTCCTCGGCCCGCAGGCTAGCTCCACTGGGCTGTGGCACAGCCTCCATGGCTACAGCGGCAATGTCAACCCGCTCGATCTTCACCCTCACCGGCCCCGGTTCCTCCGCTCCTTCTCCCGCCTCGCTAGCTTGCCTGCTAGCTCCCTTGAGCCGCGGGATAGCTTCCGTGGCTACGGTGATAGCGCTGCCTAGTCCGGATTTTATCTTCACCCACCCCAGGCTTTCTGCTGTTTTTCCCGCTTGGCTCTCTGTGGTAGCAGCTGCGTCTACCCAGACATCTTCCTCTTCGGACGCCTGGCAGTCTGCTCCGGCTCTTGCCTTTCCCGCCTCTCGATTGAGTCGTTTGCGCTCTTTCTTCAGGAACTTGTTAACCATTTCGCCGAATCTGGAGGCAATATTCACCGTTTAAACTTCTGACGCCAGTGTAACGTTCCTGGTAACTCATGAGGCAGAGGCTTCTTGTTGGTACAAGGTTCTTTATTCTCCGTTAGTCATATTACAACTCTCAGCGGTTGTCACGCTCATAACTAGCAACCTTCCCTACTAGCAGTGTGTGGAGACTGACGCGCATGCTCAGTCCTCCCCGGAAGTATTCCCACAGCATAGTGTTCCCCAATACAACACTCCCACACATCAGTTCCTATCTGTAGTTGAGACACTACCAATGCTCACCCCTGTATGTGTAATGCTGATACGCTACAATATTGATCACAGTGCATTCATACGTGTTCCATGTTTTCAACAATATTACAGTGTGCGCAGTCTTGTGAATGTACTTTTCCCCCAAAAAATAAAGTCTTATTTAAACCAGTGTGATCAAATCTTAGCCTGGATAAAACTACCACCTCCCTTCTATTTCTCCCATAAATACCCTGTGTTGTTGTAACTGTCTTTTGAACCCTATAGTATGTTCTGCCCTTAGTGTCCCCATCCCACCTTTTCTGCCAAAGCTGTGAAATTGTCTTTTTAATTAGTGCTTTACCTTCTCCTTTACCAAATGATATACAGTATCCCTTATGTGCTCCATATTTAGTGATTCCTTAGCTATTTTGTCTGCGGTTTCATTGCCCTTTAGTCCCACATGTGCCGGCACCCAACAAAATTCTACCTCTATTCCCAACCTGTGAATTCTAAATAAACCTTGAAACATGTCAAACAAGATATCTTCTCTAACTGATTCCATAGACTGTAAACATTAAAAGTACTGCTGCAGAGTCTATACACATCACCGGCCTCACTTCTTCCACCCACTGAAGTCCAACAATCGCTGCCATCATCTCAGCCGTATAAACCAATAATGTATCTGAGATTCTTGTTCCTATATTAATTTGAAATTGTGGGATGTATACTCCTGTTCCTACATGATCATTTTGATATTTTGATCCATCTGTAAATATCTGTATATAGTTGTAAAAAATTACTGCTTATGTACTGGTTTGCAGAGTGTCCTATTTCACTTGATTCCCAATCTTTCTTTAGTTCCATTATACTAAAATCAACTTAGAAATAGCCATGGAGGAACAATACTTATCTGCATGGGGGAATTAAACCTAATTTATTTAATACCATATTCTTCTGACTTATCTTTTATGGTCCATCAAAAACTATTACCTGAATAAATATATTCCCAACATGCATTTAAGACACTTTTGGCTGTGTTTTCATCCCCACATCCTCTAAGACGAATCCAATAAGCGAAAGCAAGTTTGTCCCTTCTGATATCTATTTCTCCTGTTTCTACCAACACATCATTACTTGGAGTTGTTCTCATAGCACCAATGCTAATCCTCAAGGCTTTCCTTTGCATTCTGTCTATTTTGGACAAGTGAGATTTGGCTGCTGCCCTATAAACAAAACATCCATAATCGATTATTGATCTCATCAAAGCCCTCAATTAATGCCTGCTTATCTGCTCCCCAGGTGTACCCCGATACTGCTCTCATTAAATTAATTACCTTTTTACATTTTGTTTCTACTTTTTCAACATGCATCTTCCATTTTCTTCCATTTTCAGGTATAGTAACCCAGGTAATCTTTCCTACCTTAAGCGCACGAATAGTCCTTTTAATATTGCCGGAGGACTCTGGAACTGCCAGTCGGCTGTTAAGAAAACTGAGACCATCTCAGCTCATGCTCTTTCTCAATCCCTCCACTTTCTAGCTCTCACAGAGACCTGGATCATTCCTGAAAACACCGCTACTCCTGCAGCTCTCTCTACTGCTTATTCCTTCTCCCACACCCCCAGAGCCTCTGGCCGTGGGGGAGGCACAGGTCTCCTCATCTCTCCCAAATGGATCTACACTGTCACTCCTCTCTCTCATCTCTCTATATCCTCTTTTGAGTCCCATGCAGTTGCCGTATCCCTACCCATCAAGCTCAACATCGTTGTAATCTACCGCCCGCCTGGTCTGCTTGGTGACTTTCTTGACGAGCTGGACACCCTTCTCTCCGTCTTTCCTGAGGATGGTACTCCACTCATTCATCCCCGACCTCTACCTCTCTCAATCTCCTCCAACTCACAAAGCAGGGAATGTGCTTGACCTGGTCTTCACCAGATCCTGCTCCACTTCCAACCTCACTACAACTCCTCTTCCTGTATCCGACCACCACTTTATAACCTTCTCTCTTCTCATCTCCCTTCCCACCTCTCACCCATCACCTCCTCACTCTATCACCACCCGATGCAATCTAAAAACTCTCTCACCTAACTCCCTCTCTTCTGCTGTCCTCTCCCTGCTTCCCTCAGCCGAGCAGTTCTCTCTCTTGTCCACTGAGGAGGCTTCCACCACTCTTCTATCCTCTCTCCTCCACTCTTGATTCTCTCTTCCAACTCACCACTAAGCCTGCCCGCTCCTCTCCCCCTGCTCCTTGGCTGACCGAATCTCTGCCAACTCATCGGACAGAGCTTCGTGCAGCTGAGAGGAAATGGAGAAAATCACATCACCCTGATGATCTCTCTTCCTACCACCTTATCCACTCCAACTTCACCTCTGCTGTCTCAAAAGCAAAAACCTCCTTCTTCATCTCTGAAATCCAGTCCTCTGCGTCCAACCCCAGTAAACTGTTTTCCACCTTCTCCTCCCTGCTCAACCCTCCCTCCCCTCCCCCTCCATCCTCCCTCTCTGCTGATGATTTTATAACCTTCTTTACTAAGAAGGTGGATGACATCAGCTCCTCCTTCCATCCTCCAGGTATCCCCAATAACACTCTCGACTCCAATCCTGCTTCTCTGCCCCCCGTCCCCAGATTTACTTCCTTCTCTCCCCTCTCTCCTGGTGAAGTCCTTAAACTCGTCAGCTCTAACTGAGCCACTTGCTGTCCCCTCGATCCTATCCCTTCCTCTCTCCTCCAAACCATCTCACCTGACATATCTCCCTTCCTCACTACTCTCATAAACTCCTCTCTGTCCTCGGGTCTTGTTCCGCATGCTCTAAAGACTGCTAGAGTCAAGCCTCTGCTTAAAAAACCCTCCCTTGACCCTACTGACCTCTCATTCCTTTCGAAAACCCTCGAACGAGCAGCGTCCAACCAACTTTCTCTCTATTTCTCCCAGAATGACCTCCTGGACCCTCTGCAGTCCGGTTCTCTTTCAACATTTGTTTCGGTATCTCACTATGGGAACACGCTCTCTGCGCTGTTTCCTAGAAGCATTTATTGCATTACGCCAGTCCTGACTGGCTGACGGACGTGACGTCTGCTCCCTAGGGGGAGGGAGCTTCCCCTACTATAAGAGCCTGACGTCACATCCTTACCCTCAGTCTAAAACCTCTTCTCGCTCCTGAAGCATACCTCGGAAGGACAGACAGTACGGTGGATGAGGGACTAGCATCACTGCTTACAGAGCGAGCTTACACCTCGGTCAACGAGCGCTATCCCGACACGGTACGGTTCCACTTTCTGAGTCTAGCGGCTAGTTCGTATCCAAACATTAGCTGCTAAGGCTAGCCATCACACTAGCCTGAGCGATGTCGGAGCCGGCGGCACTTATCCCCACCACGGGTAGAGCCACCCCTCCGGCGGCGAGGACGTGCGATTGCGGCAATAAAATTGCGGGAGCAGACACTCACCAAGTGTGCTCAGCGTGCCTCGGGCTGCAACATGCCCAGGACGCTACGCTATCCCCGATTGCCTGCGAGCATTGTGCACGCTTCTCGAACAAGACTCGCAGACGCAGGCTGGCACGCCAGGCCAGCATGCCTGCGATGGATCCTATGCTGGGGGTATCCACTCCCCCACCACAGGAACTAACTGAGAGCCCCCGAGGAGACACCATCCACGCGGGGGCGAGCTGGGGCGAACAGGTCGACGAGCTAATCCCTCTGACCGGCCCCGACGACGGCCTCACGGCCGGGCAAGACAACGTCTTGGGCGAAGCCTCTGATTCGGGAGACGAGCCTGTCAGCTTGGGCTCCGACGATGAGGAGGACGGCTACGCGCCGTTTGACATCGCACCGGCTGCAAAGCCGGGGGCTGTGGGATTCTTCGGCAGTGGCCCTCCAGACCCGACCGCCGGTACGGACCTACACGATGTTTGCCGGAGAGCGGCTGCGAAGCTAGGCATAGTGTGGCCTGAAGCCCTCGTCGAGACCGCAAGGTCTCGCTACGAAGGGCGGAGACTGCCCACAACCAAGCCCTCGGCAAAGCAGCTGCTGCCGATTTTCCCTGAGTGCTTGGAGGAGGCGACCCGGTCATGGGATAATCCCCTAACGTGTAAGAACCCCGTCCTGGGAGGGTCGTCGTTAGATTGGGCCGGGATGGAAGAGAAGGGTTTCGCCCACCTGCCACCGGTCGAACCGGTGTTGGCTTCCCACCTCCACCCCACTCAGAAGAACACCATGGCCTCAGCGGGGCCAGGCCTGCCCTCCAAGGCTGAGTGTTTCCAGTCATCACTGACGGAGAAAGGTTACAAGTGTGTCGCCACGTCAGTGAAGGCTTTGAACGCATCGTCCCTGCTAATAGCCTACCAGGCCGAATTACAGGACGACATGCGAGCCTCACCCTCCACACAATTGTGGGATGAGGTGTGTGTGGTTACGGATCTCTGCCTGCGTCTGCATAGATGCGCCGTGCAATCATCCGGGCGTGCCATGGCAATGATGGTCACTCAGGAGAGAGCTAGATGGCTTAACCTATCCAGCCTGTCCCAGAGGGAGAAGACCCAGCTCCTGGACGTCCCCGTGGATCCTAAGGGCCTGTTCGGTCCAGCCGTTGCCTCCATGCAAAAACGCTGTGAGGAGAAAAAGAAGGAAGGTGAAGCGCTACACCTGTGCCTGCCCAGGAGAGCGCCACCTCCCCTCCCACCCGCTGCTGCACCCAGGCAGTTCGCCCAGACCGCCGCCCGACCAGGCTACCGCGGTCCCAAGCGACAGCCCTCCCCCGGCCCACCCCAGACGGGCGGACGGGGACACAGCAAGCCGCCAGAACAGAGAGGCGCGTGGGGGAAGAAAACCTTTGCCGCCGTGGTGATGCAGGGAGACCAAGCTGGTCCTCCCGCCACGACGGGGGCAAGGAAGAAGAGGCGTACTTAGTGCGCTGTTGCCGGGGGAAGACGACGGGTCCAGTCAGACGACCGATTCGCTACCCCCGAGGGATGTTCTGTTCCTGAAACAGTTACAGAGAGCATGTTCCGGGCTCTCCAAGAGGCGTGCAGAGGCCACATCGGCGCTCAGCTCACAGCCACTGGAAGAGAAGGGTTTGCCCAGCAGAGAGCTCAGTGGAGCCGCAGCTGTATCGCACAAGTGTAACAGGGTTCAAATGTTACACAAGCACATACCAGTGTCCCTCCCTTCCCAATGTAAAACGTTCATTAAAGATGTTTACAGGCGCGCATCCAGGCCACGAGCCGAGGGCGCAGCCCAATATTGTGAAAACAATAAAAGAAAAAACATTAAAAATAATGAATGTGGTGCAAGCCTGGAACATGAGCGGGCAAGTCCTTGTTACGCCGCATGGGGGAGCCATTGCTCTGCCTGTGGTGCAACGACCAAGCCAGCAAAACACAGTGAGTACGGGTGCCGCGAAGGCTCATCTCACAGTGTCTGCTCAGCCCGAGCTAGCAGCGAGGCCGGCTTTGGGCCCGCTTGCGGACCGGGCTCAGCAGTGGCGGGCGTGTGTGACGTCAGATTGGGTCATAAAGACTGTAACAAAGGGTTACAGGCTCCAATTCGCATCAACACCACCGCGGTTCAACGGGATACTGCAGTCACAGGCCCGTGGGGAAAAAGCCCGTGTTTTGCAGGAGGAAATAACCTCGCTGCAGAAGAAGGGGGCTATTCAGACGGTACCATCAGAATAGAACCACAGCGGTTTTTACTCGAGGTACTTTCTGGTCCCCAAGAAAGGAGGAAGTCTGCGACCGATACTGGATCTGCGGGCTCTGAACGGATACCTAAGACGGTACAGATTCAGAATGCTGACAAACGCAGCCGTATTACGCAGTGTGCGTCCGGGCGATTGGTTTGCATCAATAGACCTGAAAGACGCCTACTTTCACATCCATATTTATCCGCCTCACAGAAAGTATCTCAGGTTTGCCTTCAAAGGAATAACCTACGAGTTCATGGTGCCCCCGTTCGGACTCTCACTGAGTCCCAGGGTATTTGTGAAATGCACCGAGGCAGCGATCGCCCCCCTGAGGGAGAGGGGCATTCGCTTGGCAACGTATATAGACGACTGGCTTATACTGGCAGATTCACCCCAGCATATCCAGGCGCAGACCAGACAGCTTACGTCGCATCTGGGAGCCCTGGGTTTCACAATAAACTGGGAGAAAAGTGTTTTGACCCCCACTCAAAAGATCACTTTTATAAGTCTGCATCTAGATTCAGTTGTCTTCAGAGCACGTCTGTCGGCGGAAAGGGAGGAAGCCTTTCGGGCTTGTCTGACACTTTTTCGCAGAGGGGCGCTGCTAAAATTCAAGGTGTGTCTCAGGTTGCTGGGCCTGATGGCGTCAGCGCTTGTGGTGATCCCACTCGGCCGGTTATACATGAGGCCGGTTCAGCGGTGGGTGACGTCACTCAACCTGAGTCCGACGCACCACGGTCACCATGGCACATGGAGCTCACAGCTGAGGGGGTTTCACATAAACCTTCTGGATCTCCAGGCGGTCTCGCTGGCACTAAGGCATTTCCTACCCTTCCTGAAGGGGAGGCATGTCATGGTCAGAACAGACAACACCACGGTGGTGGCGTATATCAACAGACAGGGTGGGCTGCGCTCCTACCGACTTCACATGTTGGCACACAGACTGACTGTGTGGAGCGACTCTCACTTGTCACTGAGAGCCACGCATGTGCCGGGGATATTGAACCGGGCGGCAGATTTGCTGTCCCGAGGCAACCCCCGTTACAAAGATTGGAAACTTCACAGCTAAGTGATGTCCCGAATCTGGATGAAATACGGTCGGGCGGAGATAGACCTGTTCGCATCGGAAGAGGATGCTCAGTGCCCACTGTTTTATTCCCTGACCGGTCGGGCTGCGCCGATGGGGCTGGACGCCTTGGCACACGAGTGGCCGCGTGTCCCCCTGTACGCTTTTCCCCCATTAGAGCTGATCACTCCTACTCTTGCCAGAGTGAGAGAGAGGGGCCATGCTCTGATCCTGATAGCTCCACGCTAGCCGGGGAAAACCTGGCTGGCGGAGATAATTCAGCTGCTGTGCGGCACGCCATGGCCTCTGCCTCTCCGCAGAGATCTCCTGACGCAGGCTCGCGGGGAGATCTTCCATCCTCATCCGGAGCGCATGGCCCTATGGGCCTGGCCCGTGAGAGGCAAAATCTGACTACTGTCGGGCTTCCACGAAGTGTCATTGAGACTATTCAGAGCGCCAGAGCCTCCTCTACGCGCTGCGCATACGATGGTAAATGGCGCGCGTTCGAGGAGTGGTGCGTAAAAGCCGGGGAGGTGGCTTTTCAGAGCCCCGTACCGGTGATTCTGACGTTTCTGCAGGGGCTGCTGGATAAAGGCTTGGCTTTCTCCACGGTCAAAGTGTACTTAGCCGCTATATCGGCGTGTCACATTGGCTTTGGGGACAAAACGGCGGGTCAGCATCCTCTCATTTGTCGGTTTATGAAAGGGGCACGACGCCTGCGCCCGGTTTCAAGGGACTTGGCTGCCCCGTGGGATTTGGCTATGGTGCTTGAGGCGCTATCACGCCCACCTTTTGAGCCTTTACATCACGTAGAGCTTAAAATACTCTCCTTTAAGACCACTCTGTTGCTCGCTTTGGCTTCGGCTAAACGCGTGAGTGACATACATGCGTTGTCGGTGAATCCGGCGTGCATGCGGTTTTCAGGGGTGGATAAGGTGGTAATGAGACCTAATCCTGTTTTTGTGCCTAAGGTTTTCAACCCGGCAGTGCCATATCGCCCTATTGAGCTATATGCTTTTCATCCCCCTCCTTTTTCCTCGGGAGAGGAGGAGCGGCTTAATGCGCTTTGCCCGGTGCGGGCGTTACGCATATACATTGACAGGACAGCTGGCTTCAGGAAGTCTGAACAGCTGTTTGTGTCATGGGCTACGTCACACTTGGGGAAGCCTCTCACGAAGCAGCGTTTGTCACACTGGATCGTGGGGGCTATTACCATGGCGTATGATAGTAGGGGGATTCCTCCCCCTGAGGGTCTGCGGGCTCATTCCACGCGTGGAATGGCCACGTCATGGGCTCTGTTTCGAGGGATTTCTGTGGAGGAGATATGTGCGGCTGCCAGCTGGGCGACGCCTCATACCTTCACCAGATTTTACAGGTTGGATGTCACTGCGCCTACACTGTCTCACACAGTGCTGAGCGTGAGTTGAGACACCAACTGTCCCTGTTGACTATCGTAACTGGTTGTATTCTCGGTCTTCGAGGTAAGCTTGTCTGACAATACGGGAGTCTCTATATCCCATAGTGAGATACCGAAACAAATGTTGAAAGAGAACTTTAGGTTAAGAAATTAACCCCTGTTCTCTGAGACATTTGTGAGGTATCTCACCAGACAGCCCTCCTTGCCTGGAGCGAGGAAGAGGTTGTGCTTGCTTAGACTGAGGGTAAGGATGTGACGTCAGGCTCTTATAGTAGGGGAAGCTCCCTCCCCCTAGGGAGCAGACGTCACGTCCGTCAGCCAGTCAGGACTGGCGTAATGCAATAAATGCTTCTAGGAAACAGCGCAGAGAGCGTGTTCCCATAGTGAGATACCTCACAAATGTCTCAGAGAACAGGGGTTAATCTCTTAACCTAAAGTTTCAAGGCTTCTCACTCCACTGAGACAGCTCTCCTTGCAGTCACAGAGGCCCTTCACACTGCTAAAGCCTCATTCCTCTCCTCTGTCCTTGTCCTCCTTGACCTGTCTGCTGCTTTCGATACAGTCAATCACCAAATCCTTCTCTCCATTCTCTCTGACCTCGGCATCTCAGGTCCTGCACACTCCTGGTTTGCTTCCTATCTCTCTAACCGCTCATACCGGGTCTTATGGAGAGGGTCCCTCTCCAGATCCTGCCCTCTTATCACCGGTGTCCCCCAGAGCTCAGTCCTGGGTCCCTTGCTTTTCCTTCTCTATATCAGATCTCTTGGTCATGTGATCTCATCTCATGGTTTTTCTTATCACTGCTATGCCGATGACACCCAGCTTTTCCTTTCCTTCCCCCCTTCCGACACCCAAATTGAGGCTCGCATCTCTGCATGCCTCAAATACATCGGTGACTGGATGTCTGCCCACCACCTCAAGCTCAATCTTGGTAGGACAGAGCTACTCTTCCTCCCAGGGAAAGACTGCCCTCTCGCAGATCTCTCAATCTCCATTGACAATACCACTGTGCTTCCCTCCCGAACAGCTAAGAACCTTGGGGTGATCCTTGACAACCAGCTGTCTTGCTCAGCCAACATTGCTGCGACAGCATGCTCCTGTAGGTTCTCCATCTACAACATCCGCAAAATCCACCCCTTTCTCACGAGGGAAGCGACGCAACTCCTGGTCCAGTCACTCGCCTTGACTACTGCAACGTGCTCCTGGCCGGCCTACCTGCCTCTGACATTCGACCGCTTCAGCTCATTCAGAACGCTGCAGCCCGTCTGGTATTCAACAACCCAAATTCTCTCATGTCACTTCCCTCTTCCGGGACCTTCTCTGGCTTCCCATCTCGGCACCCATCAAATTCAAGACACTGGTACTGGACTACAGGGCAGTACACCAGACAGCTCCTCTGTACTTACAATCTATGGTCAGGTTCCAAACTTCTCACCGCTCCCTCTGCTCCTCCACCAGTGCGGGACGCCTCGCCCCTCATCCCGATCGCGACTCTTCTCGTCCCTGGCACCGCAATGGTGGAATGAGCTCCCCCTATGGTCGGCCGCTTCACTGCCAATCTTTCGGCAAAAACTTAAAACACACCTTTTCAGGCTCCACCTGTTCCCTTCTTGAACTAACATCTTTCTCCCCCAAAAAACAAAACAAAACAAAACTTTACCACTATTTCTTCAGAAGTTGTAGCTGTCATAGACTGTGTTGCATAGTTGATTGCTCTATTGCTGACAAAAATGTGTTAAATCGCTTTGGACAAAAGCGTCTGCCAAATAACGTAATGTAATGTAATGTAATGTACGGTACACCTTTCATCAAGCCAGATTCCTAAGTATTTAAATTCCTTCACTCTTTCCATTGGTTGACCATATAAATGTAGTATCTGTTCATCTATCTTTCTCTTCCTAGTGCAAAACATATAACAAGACTTACTGATTGAGATTTTAAACCCACAATTACAGTATATGACCACTGCTCTACCTTCAGGATAGCCTCCTTAATCCTTCTCATCATACTAGCATCATCTCTCCCCCTGATCCATAGGCTATAGCTCCGTCATCTGCATATAATGCTGAAGATACCCATCTGTCTAGATTCATAAAGATATCATTAATCATAACATTAAATAACACTGGACTAATGACACTTGCTTGAGGAATTCCTATATCATAATCATCTGATAACTCTGACGCCACTTTAACTCTAAACTTTCTTTCTGATAAAAAGTCTAGTAGCCTACCCAATTATAAAACCTTCCACCAAGCGGATTGTAGGTGTTTGGGGTGTCAGCCAGAGTTTAGTCTCACAGTGTTGTGCACGTAGGATAGTTAGTTAGGTTAAGTTAGTTAAAGGAGGACTTACCCCCTAGATATGTATCAGAACAGTGATTTGAAAATACCTATGGAAAAAAACAAGAAATGACATATGCTCTTGTCTATACTAAACTCTTTGGCTGTGTTCAAGTCAGGGTTTTTTTTCGGAAATCGACGCCATTACAGTTTGCCCACCGCCTCAAAAATAATTTATTTGAGAGGGGCAATATCTTTATAAATATCAACAACTAGCCAACGCTGGTGGCATGTATGGAAACAGTGTTGCTCAAAATGGTTGAAAGTTATATCAATTTGGTAATTCAGTGGCGAAATTTAATTATTTTTCTCCATGTATGTGTATGTGGGCATCTGTATCTATCGATAAGAGCAAAGTGAGGCGAGGCGAGTTACCGCAGCACACCGCACAATAGGACAAACCCCCCGCTCTGGGGTAACACAATGCGAGATTTCTCCACGTCATTCCCTCGTCTAACTAGCGATAAACCGCGCAATGAAATCCGTTTTTAATTTGCGTTTTGGGGCTTTTCGTGATTCTTGTTAAAAGTTACAGCACCTCTGATTTTTCCTCTCAGGGCGCAGGCAGCGCAGGGCAGAGCTCTTCTCCTCCTCAGTCAGCCCATTCAGTCTGTCCAAACTCAATACCGATATAATCTCAGTAGGAGGGATGCAGGGAAATATATTATAGTAGCCGATGTGTTTAGAGAAGCTTTGTCACGTTGTCACGTCGTAGTATAGCGTTATATTTTACATGTGCGCTAAACTGCGATGAGATTTGTTTGCGGAAATGTCAGACTGTGCTCTCTCTGCTCTGAGCACAGAGAGCACAGCTGCTGCTGCTGCGCGCGCCCCCGCGTGGGGCTCGTGCATGAGGATGCAGTACGACTCTCTCCCGCCTGACTGGCCGCGAGAGAGTGCTTCCAACTCGGACTGATAATATAAACATCATCACTTGAGCTTATCCAGGTAAGATCTTAATAAAGTAATGACACATTCAGCGGGAAACTAACTATAGGCTAATTAAGACATGTGCCAACTTCGACGACGTTTGGTTCAGTATTTTAAGAGCAAACTTCCTGAAAAGTTGCTGTTTTGGAGATTTATAAAAGGTTAGGAATGATTTTACAGCAACACAATGCCATGTCCTTCCTTTTATGATTATAGTGGCGTTTATTGATAGTATTGTGTTACATAGGAGTTGGTAGGAAAATAACAGGCGATTGTAATAAATTAACAGGTCAAGTGACATCATGGGAATAGACCCTTCTCACGGGGGCCATTTTGTGCCGAAAAGGCAGGGCAAACACAGGTGCAAGCAGAACACTAATGAGGGTTTCCAAATTCCAATCATGGAAGTTGGAAACCCTCATTAGTGTTTTGCTTGCACCTGTGTTTAACCTGCCTTTTCGGCACAAAATGGCCCCCGTGAGAAGGGTCTATAGGCTTGGAGTTGTGAGGAGCCGAAAGGGTACAGGGGGGGTAGGGGAGTAACTATCTTGAAATCCCATAGTCTTTGGTTCATGGTGACCTCACGACGTGTCAAATATCCCATTCATTTGAGGGCAAAAAAAGCAGTGTTCCACCCTTAGAGGGCGCTTATGCCAGGTATGCTGCTGAAAAATGATACAAATGGTAAAATGGCAACAGTTTGGTGTCAAATGTGGAAATTTTGACCAGAATTCTTCACACATCACCCCCTGAAAATCCAAAGTCATATATGGTTAAAAGCTGAAAAAAAGTGTTTTGGAGGTCAGTAGTTCTCCTTTAAGTAGCCCACTTAGGCACATTTAGCACACTCCATTGCAGTAGGCCTACAATTTAGCCTACTTCAGACAATCAAAATGAAAATCAACAATAACAACATGAGACAATTGTCTCGTTTTTATTATGCATGTTTTATTATATTAATGTAGGCTACACGTTTTATTACGTGATTTTTTTAGGCTATCTTATTAATAAAAAACAGAAATAATAGGGAAAAAAGAAAAGAAAAATGTAATATCCTTTCTATAGATAGGCTATATACGAAACTCATCATTTATACTATCTTTTACAAAGAAAACAATGAAATCAGACTGTTTCTCACTCTCGCGAGGCGCAGCGAGATCCAGCCACGTAACGGTCCCTTTGCGGAAGGCTTTTATTGTTGATCAGATCAGATCAGACTGCTCAGGAACGCGATGGCCGCTCTGAGTCTCCTCACTCCTATCCTCATCAATACATCCATGATCCTCATCAGCAGCAAGTCAACGGTGTGTCTGTGAAGCCTTCAGCCGTCATCAGGTGAGAAACAACACGCTGCTCTGAGTCACCAGCTGTTAGCATCTTTTGTCCTCTAGCTAGCCGGTACGCCAAACTCTGTTCAGATATCCGACAACGTAACGCCTTGGGCCCCTGGTGTTTATTAACGTTGCCGGGTACACGCCTGTTAAAACATGGCACATTGTATGAATCTATGGGAGCCGTTCTTCAATTCGGTATACGCGCAATTACTCCAAGCAGCTCTTATTTCAATGAAATAATAACACATTTTAGTGTCTGTGATTTAGCCTGGTATACAGCCTTTATGAAATGTGATTAAAGGGGCTGGACACCAGGCATCATCTAGGCCCCTATGTTAGAAAAAGTCGAGGTTTTACTTAAATAAACGAATCAACACGAGACCCAAACGATTCAGTATCATGTGCTGCCAGGTGGTCGTCACCGACCAGGAACAACGGCGTTAAATCGCCAGCTTTTTTAATGTAGTTCTGCATGCTTTGTGTATCGCGTTGTGTCCTCCATCATTGATGCTGCTGACAGCCTGGTCATTTCCTGGCTGTAATGTTAATGTTGTCGGCAGCATTGACTGTAAGGTGCGTGTGCGTGTGTGTCCAAGTGAAATGTTCTGGTCTCTGAATGTGAATGCTTTTTTTTCTTTTTTCTTTTCTTTTTTACACAAAGTGACCGCCTACTTTGTGTGTAGGCATAATAGGAACATAATCACACTAATGTAACTGTTTCCACACACAGTATGTTACTGCAGCTACACTAGGAACATAATCACATTAATGTAACTGTTCCACATACAGTATGTTACTGCAGCTACACTAGGAACATAATCACACTAATGTAACTGCTCCACATACAGTATGTTACTGCAGCTACACTAGGAACATAATCACACTAATGTAACTGCTCCACATACAGTAATGTATGTTACTGCAGCTACGCTAGGAACATAATCACACTAATGTAACTGCTCCACATACAGTATGTTACTGCAGCTACACTAGGAACATAATCACACTAATGTAACTGTTTCCACACACAGTATGTTACTGCAGCTACACTAGGAACATAATCACACTAATGTAACTGTTTCCACACACAGTATGTTACTGCAGCTACACTAGGAACATAATCACACTAATGTAACTGTTTCCACACACAGTATGTTACTGCAGCTACGCTAGGAACATAATCACACTAATGTAACTGCTCCACATACAGTATGTTACTGCAGCTACGCTAGGAACATAATCACACTAATGTAACTGCTCCACATACAGTATGTTACTGCAGCTACACTAGGAACATAATCACACTAATGTAACTGCTCCACATACAGTAATGTATGTTACTGCAGCTACGCTAGGAACATAATCACACTAATGTAACTGTTTCCACACACAGTATGTTACTGCAGCTACGCTAGGAACATAATCACACTAATGTAACTGCTCCACATACAGTAATGTATGTTACTGCAGCTACGCTAGGAACATAATCACATTAATGTAACTGCACACATACAGTATGTTACTGCAGCTACACTAGGAACATAGTAGGGGTCACTTGTAGTAGGGGGCACGGTGGCTCAGTGGTAGAGCTGTCGCCTCACAGTCAGAAGGTCCTGAGTTCGATTCTCACCTGGGACACTGTGGGCGCTGTGGTTGTGTTCCCCCCCATATCTTCAGTGCCTACTGCCCAGGTGGGGTATCTCATCGTAAGGGCCTTTCTCTCTGTGTGGAGTTTGCATGTTCTCCCCGTGCTCCCCCAGGGGGTTCCTCCGTATATAACCCCCCCACTAAAAACATGCAGAAGATCAGATCGTCATCGTCATCCGACCAGTGACGACAACACCCGAAGTTGGTCCCCGGGCGCTGTACGAGAAAGCGGCCACTGCTCCTGGCCTGCCCCCCGGAGGAAAGGACATGCCTGGATGGGTTAAATGCAGAGGACACTTTTCACCGGCCACCATCAGCATGAGTGTGTTGTGGCCGCATGCATGTGTTGTGGTGTTCGTGTGACAATAAAAGACGGGGCTTGTCCCGTTACGAGAGTTTTTACTTCCTGCTTCAGCACTGTACCAGAGATTTTCATCCACCATTTATTTTCCTATAGACATTTCGTAAAATGCTTATAAAAAGAGTTTTACTGGTTCAAACCAAACGTTCAGCTAACTCTATAATCGGGAGTGACCATAGAACATTTCACTCGGACCAAAACCTAAAAAAAAACATTGAAAAATTACTTTCTTCCAACCCGCATTTTTTAACGTTTTGACCCCAGTGAAATGTTATGCGATCTCTCCTGTTTCTAAATATATCTGTACCGTTTGGTTTAAACCAGTAAAACTCTTTTTATAAGCATTTTACGAAATGTCAATGGGAAAATAAATGGCGGATGAAAATACAGTACAGTGTACTGGTACAGTACACTGTCTGGTACAGTGCTGAAGCAGGAAGTGACGTTCCACTTTGGCTCTCTATTTTCACTTGTATGGTCTAGCTGTAGCTGTTATGTAATGCAGTCACAGCTCCTCCTCTGGACCAGTCTGTCGGTCAGCCTGCCAGCGACTCACTGCCCATCTTTCGTCGGAGACTAAAAACACCTTTTCAGGCTACACCTGGGCCCATTTTTTGTGTGTGTGCATGTTTTTTTAGTGCCGGGTTCCTATCTGGAGTAGGGGTGGTTCCGATCCAATATTGTAATTATTAAATATGGATGTAATTCATGGATCGGATTTGGCCGATCCACGTGCCATGTGCTGCCGATCCAGTTTTTACATGGCTCGCGCTCGTGCTGTATGAGCCCAAGTAACATGAGGCACGCCTCCGTTCCAGTCTCCAGAATTCCATTCCACAGTTTGCAGATCGCTAGCCTGTAGCTAGTAGCAGCCAGGCCACAGCACTGTGGCTGTACACAGAGCTCAGCTGAGCCGACTCGGCTAACCTAAGGCGGTGTTCACACACAAAAGCGCTCATTTGAGTTGCCAGCGTCTTTCTGCAATTCATTCTCTATGTAAGGACGCGCTAAACGCGCTCCTCTTTCAAGGAAGGCACCTGGCATTTAAGCGCTGGTGGCGTCTAGTGTTTTTTGTCGGAGCGCTCTGGGCGTTTTAAGCTGAAAAAAGTTGTACATTTGGAGGAAAAGCGTGCTGCTCGTCTTTTCACTCATCCTACCTCTTCTCCTCCCAGAGGGATCGTCAACCTCCGCTGCTGCCAAAATTGTCAATAATCTGGCTTTCATGTTGACAGGGAACAACATAAAACAGACAAAACCAGCTGGCTACCATCCGTGTGGTCGTTGTGTCCTAAACTGTACTGCACGCGACTGCAGGGGGAAACAAAACGAAGCACAAAAAAAACGCTCCTTGCGCTGTTTTGTGCACAATGGAAGCGCTCTCAACATGATTTCCATAGCATTCTTATTGAAAAAAGCGTGTTGGGCGCCGGCTTAAAATGTCTGCTAAATGACGTAATGTAATGTAATGTAATGATTCAGTTTTTCCACACAGAGGCTGCTGCTCCAAAGTTCACAAAATGTAATGATTCAGTTTGTCCACACAGAGGCTGCTGCTCCAAAGTTCACAAAATGCATCGCATTTACAATTCAAACATTCATGGAAATAGATGGGTCGAGGATAAATGTTTGGATTAAGAGTAGTCTCTCTCTCTTTCTCTCTCGGTCTCTCTCTCTGTCTTTCGCTCTGTCTCTCTAGGTTGACCTCGCTCCTCTCGTACCTGTTCATCTCTTGCTGGCATCATGTCCGGTCCTGGAGATATACCAGGTGAGTTCTTATGTTTTTTCTAGGGGGTGGAGCTGAATATGCAGCTGAAGTCATTATGCAGCTGAAGTCATTACATCACCTGTGGAAGAAATCTCAACGGATTCTCTAGAGACTTATCACATATATATTATATTATTCTATATTATTTCACATTATATTATAGGAATTTGATTCCTAGAGTGGGCAATTGTGCACCATCCTTCACTCACAATTGCTCGAGTGACATCACTGATGACATAACAACTGCCCAAGTGACATCACAGTTGTGCAACTGTGCACCATGAGTAGGGCTGTCCCAAACGATTATTTTCTTCTCGATTAATCTTAACGACTATTTTTTTTCGATTAGTCGATTAATCTAACATATATATATATATACCGTAATTCTGCCAATAAGGGCCGGGGCACTTATTATGCTAAATCAACTTGGACCCTGGGCGGTAAAAGGAAGACAGGCGGTTATTTCTATTTTCACATAATTGAGCCAGGCGATTTTTTTTTTTTAACAGGAATGCCTGCTCAGCAAAAACGGAAAGTATCAAATTGCTTATTTAAACCAGTGAGATAGTACTTAGTACACACAAGAGGGTAGGTACAGGCAGTTTTGAACATGCCTAGTATTGTACTACGGACTGGAATGAACGAAAACAATAGCCTTCATCTTCATCATCATCATCATCATCATCCAACTACGTTACGTTATCAGTTTATTGCTCTCCTCTTCTCCCTCTGCCAAACAGCGATACCATATTTTAAACAAGTAACATTAGCCTACCACTCACACATTCAGTTGTTTGTGTTTAATTGGAAAGAAGTCATAGCAACGTCATTAGTCTCGCTTGCCAGACTCTCCCAGCAAAGCAACATAGAAGGCATGCTAACGTAGCTACCAACCTAACCAAACAGCACTGCAGCACTAGACAAAACAAGCAGACTTACCAAATACCGGTAGGTAGACACCAAGTTTCCAATACATGTCCAGTATAATGGGTATAATCCATACTGCATTTATGATCGCTGTTCCGCTGAGAGAAATGCAATTTTACAAGGCACAACTGTAACATTACGCTACGTTGGCGTAAGTTGCCCACCGCTCCCGGAGAGCGTCTCCAGCACGTTGCCTACAGGAATCCAGTAATCCGTACCATTAAACAATGCGGTATGCATACTTGAAACATGTCGCTTACAGCATGTATAAATAAAATATAAAACTGTCTGACAGGGGGAGAAACTTTCGCCTGACTTCTTCCAAAACCACGTAATTACCGTAAGTGACTGAATTTAGTCAACACAAAAACATACAATACGAACAAACCATATTTATTCTAATAAATGCCCCAGCGGCAAAAAGAGGCAGGCGCTTATTATGCTAAATCAACTTTGACCCCGGGCGGTAAAAGGAAGACAGGCGGCAATTAGAGTAGAGGCGCTTATTGGAAGAATTACGGTATATATATACTGTACGTTTAGCAACACAGCTAAACGTGTGGGTAGTGCCCCCAAAAAATGTGCCAAAATCCCCTGCAATATTCTTCTGTTGGTATTCACTCTTGCTTTGCTTTTTGTTGCTTGGTGGATTGGATGATTGCACTCTCACATAAGGAAAAAACAACACATATTGGCAATTTTTACACTTTATTCATTTGACACTGTCAGGGACCTCAGTAGAGTGTGGAAGATCCATACGCAGCCACAATAGCTTGGCACCTTGGCACCGCAAATTAGGTGCCAATCAGGTGGCACACACCTGCCAGCACTTGAAGCTCAAAACAAGAGTGAATACCAACAGATTTTGGCAATTTGTTTTGGGGTGCTACCCACACGGTTAGCTGTGTTGCTCATTCCACGAATGCATGATCCTTACAAGTTGTACTTCATTGTAAAGGTGACTAATCAGGCTTTCCAACAATATAAAATACAATACCAATTGGTATTATTAAAGGGAGAAATAATCGACCGAAATAATGTTTCCGAAACTTCTTTTGAGGAGTTTATATATATATATCATCACTGATGACATGACTCACTGATGACATCACAATGATGTCACAATGTCTATGACATCATCAGTGATGTCACAATTAGGGCTGGGTATCGGTTAAAATTTCATGAATCGATTCGATTCCGATTCACAAGGTTCCGAATCGATGAATCACGTTTAGATTAGATTCGATCGATTCGGTTAGTGATACTAAAGCATGTTTTTTTAGCTGTAACCTGAATTACATGACTGTCCAGTTATGTAACACATCAATACTGGTAATATTGATATTTGACACAAAATGAATATGAAATATCAGTACTTAATGGCTGAAACTGTTGAAAATGGCAAGGACCAACCCCCCTCCCAGAATGTTGACAGTATTGCATCTTTCAAAAAAATTCTGTAGGCAGAAATAGCTTCAAAATGAGTGTTTAGTTACTCTTTAAAGGGGGACGGACGTACCCCCCCCCCCAGATTTCTGGCAAAACGGTATTCTACTTGATTTGAAAATTCTGCAGGCAAGATGGCCACCTATATAGTCCCTTGCACCCTGGCAGAATTCCTAGCCCATGAACTAACTAATAACTTGGCCAATAATTATGTAACCAGTGGCCAGCCTCACTCACCCACCCGCAGCAGCAAAACCCGTTCAGGATTCGCAGACTACAGACTGTAACTGAGAAAAACTATTTATTCTTACTTGATAGGGTTTTGTGGTTTCCTTGTTTTGTTTTTATTTAAACGCTGAACTGAACCGAATTGAATTGCACTGAATGTAATTTCCTTGTTTCACCAGGGCTTTTTTGCTTGGAGCACATAACTTGTGAAAAGAAAACCTGTTAATGGGATGGATTATTTTTTGTAGCACTGTGAACCATTGAACTGACTGGATGGAACGGGTGGAAATCCTGGACTGGATTTCCTATGTGTGAACTGAGGGATATGGAACTGAAATGAACTTTTCCCTGAACTATTTTCTTTCACAATATATATACTGAAACTGAGTTTTGGGTGTGGTCTGAAATTATTTGAGTGTGTTTCTGTTTGCATTTAATGTATTTGTTCTTGCTGCGTCGAACTTTGTCCATTCAATGTGCAGGGGTACATGTTCATTTGTGTGCATCTTTGTGAGGTTTGGTATAAGACTACAAATGACACACACCCTGACTTAACTCTTAAATGCCAGGAGAGAGACCTGGCTGGCACCTCTAACAAAATAATACAAAATGAAAAAGATAAGTCTCAAAGTCAAACCGTCACAAGTCGCAAGTCATTTATAAGCCTTTAGTTAATGATGAACTAACCATTTACAAAGGTGAGGGACACTTCATTTACTAAAGGGTTATAGATGACTTACAATACATTTGTGATATGTTAACATAACACTTATTAATAATCTACAAATATATATTAATGTTTTGCAAATGATTAGTTAATCATTAACTAAAGGCTTATAAATGACTTACGACTGAACGTTATTATAAAGTGTTGCCGAATATTTTTATTGATCGAAAACTCGTGTGTTATTTCAATAGCTTCCATGTAATGTGATGCAGCGAGCGACTCTCAAGCACTGAAATCCAATATAAAGAGGTGTGTCCCATTTGTCCAGTGTAGTAATAATGTCTGGTATTGATTCAGAGTCACCCGCCTCACATTACATGGAAATTCTATTATGGATCCTTGAAAAGTCCTGGAAAAGTTTTGAAATGTTATCCATGAAAATGTGTGGGAACCTTGGTTGGGCCTCTGTCTCCCCAGCTATCGAGGGCCCTGGCCTGGGCCTGCCGCTGGGCATGACGCGCCGCGCTCTGAGCTACGACGACAACCTGGATGCCCCCATGGCCACTGCCCCAGCTGACATCAGCATCAACAAGCTGTGGGGACGACCAATAATACCAGAGAGGAGGTTCTCCCACCTGGCTGAGGTACCAAGCACTGCAAGTTCAAGTACTTGAGTAGTTTTTTGGAGGATTTGTACGTTTCAAGTATTTTTATATGCTATACTTTTTGGACCCATGGGAGTTAGATTCCCCCCCCATCCCCCCCGGTCTGGAACACAGTGGTCTCCAAAGCCTCCGGGACACACACATTCATCATAAAGTACTGATGATATCACTTATGTATAGAATTAGTGATGTCAACAGTGATGTCACTCGAGTACTCGATGATGTCATCAGTGAGTGATGTCATTGATAATTTCACAAGATGATGTCATCATTGCTCGAGCAGTCTCGTTGGCCAGCATGCCCTCCCTTCCGTGAGAGTGAGAGGAGTCTGGCGGCACGGAAACAGTCTGTGGGCATAAGCCCTCCCCTGCTCTACAGCTGCTCTCCCATTGGAAGCGTCGATTTCGGACTTGCGCTCCCCGCTTAAGAAGCTCTGTCATTTCCTCGTTTCCATCAGATCGGCTTCCGCTCCCTCCTCTGTGTGTCGCTGTAAATAGTCCCCTGCCGCCGCAGTGAAAACAACAACGCTAACTAGCTGACAAGCTAACGGCAGAAACTTACACGCTAGCTCATTGCTACATGCTGGAAATGGCAAGTAGGATTGTTGGAAACTATTTTCCAAGGGCACTGCCGCTAAGCGCCGCCCATCGCAATTCCATAATGGTGACCAGCGCCGCCAGACTCCTCTCACGGAAGGGAGGGGAGGCTGGCCAGCGAGACTATTGCTCGAGTGACATCACATCATTAGGTAATTAGGGCAATTAATCTGCCCTAATTCTGATGACCCAAATAAAAAATCCGGCTCTGGTAGGTCACCCGCAGGGGTGCTCTTTACACTTCCTGAAAGATTCAGGCTGATCGCACGTAGAAGAGGAAGGGACACCCACACAATGTCTTCACTTATTTAACTTCACTTAATTTATATTCCTGTTTGAGCAAGTGAAGACGGTGTGCGTGTGTTGCTTCCTCTTTCTAAGTGCATCTACTCCACCTACGCACCTGCCACAAGTCGTCTCAGGTGTACAAGAGTCTTTGGATGAGCCTGAGCGCACGTAAAATGAGATACATCTAACTACAGCGCCGGAGCGCCCATCGCTCAGCCCACCCTGTACATTCTCAGACCAGAAGTATACGCTTCTAGACCCGAGATGTACATTCTCAGACTGGATACATTTCTAGACCTACTCCTTCAAAAATAAAAGCAGTTAGTGCGAGCGAGGCCAAACACTGATGTTAGCTATAGCTAGATAGCAACGTCTGCATTAGCAAGCACACAAGCTAATGTTTGATACATTTATAATTCCCAGGGGACGGCTGGCTGGCTGTACCCCGGGAGCGGTTCTTAAGTGTGGGCCAGCAAGGTCCGGCCAGTGGGTAACGTAGGTCCCTGGAGGATGGTACTAGTACCAGGACAACAACGTTTAGATTGGAATACCAGAGGCACAAGGTCATGGCGGGGCGAGAGTCTGGGTGTACTGTAGCTTGGTAGAGGGGTGCTTAATAGTGGGTATGCAGTTGGGCAGATTCATGGAAGGTGGGTGGTTCCCGGAGGTGGTCTCCCCTGGAGAAGGGGCCTCTTAAGTCGGGGTAGAAGCGAGCTGGAGGGTGGGTGGGGTGAGGGGGCTGGCCTGGGTCTCAGAGGCTGACCATGGAGCTCAAAGCACAGGTAGGGACAGGCTGGAGGGTCTGTCCTGTGTCTGAGTCCGACCATGAAGCTCACAGGGTGGGTAGAGGGAGGCTGGGGCGCTGTCCTGGGGCTAGATAACCGGCCCTGGGGCTCATAGCTTGCAGATTAACCCCGGGAATGTGATCAACGGTGGGGGGAATTGTCTGTTAACATCGGTCATAAATCATACAAACATTCAATCATCCTAAAGACACTAATGCACACAAGCATATAGAATAACATATACCTACACCAATTTAAAAATAAAAATATTGAGTCTTTCATTTTTGAAGGAGTAGGTCTAGAAATGTACTCCGTTCTGAGAATGTACATCTGGCAGGGTCTGAGACTGTACAGGGTGGGCGGGGCGCTGGGCTCTTTGGCTCTGCAGTTAGATGATATAGAGAGCCGCAGGGATGACGTATTTTTGTAGTCGGAATGCGGAAGTCCCGGACTTCATGGTTCTTCACTGTTTCTGCCTATGGGATTTTTGAATGGGTTTTTGGCGCGATGCTTCAAATAAGGTCTCTGGGCTACGCAAGCTTAATCAAACGCGAACCAGTGTTCAGCGGGATAATCTTCACACATGAGGACCACTTTCATGAGCACGTGGGAGGATCACGCTATTCCAACGAGTTCCCATCCCTCCGAACAGGCGCCCCAGAAAGACCAGAGGAGGCACCACTTCAGCGACCAGGATATTGCATGTTTTGGTGTGGGGTTCCTGTATGAAGGAAACCCCCAGGGGGCACGGGGGGAACATGCAAACTCCACACAGAGAGGCCCTTTTTGACGACCCCACCCGGGCGGTGGGCACTCGAGGACATGCGGACGGGCACGCACTCCTCCAGTGCTCACAGCGTCCCAGGCAAGCCCCCAGGAATAGCGCTGGGCTGTGAAGCCATTTGAACATGGTGGCGAAGCTCTGTATTGCAAGTGACGCCATGCAGCCCAGAAAGGAAAATTCCCATCCACTTGCATGGAGACCCCGGCAGCTGTTAAGCCCAGGGAATTTTTTTCCGGGTGTCACTTAAAGATAACCACTCTTTTAATTATCAAAAAAAAAATGATGGGGCATTTTTTTCTTCAGAAGCCACTAAGAGCCGTATACGGGTGTATTTTCTGGGGCTTCATGAACGCGCATTTCATGAATGCGCATTTAGCCACGGGAACGTGGATCGTCAGTGTCATCACTTCCTTGTTGTGAACTGAGCTAATGCTCCGTTAGCTGAACTATACAGTCCGATTTTGCCTTTTAAGATATGAAGTAGTTATTTTAGACGAGTAGCCCACCGGAACATGTGTACAGATAAGTACTGATAACCAAAAATGGAGGTTTGGGATTAGGTGTGTTGTCTGTGCTGTTATGACATGGAGATAGAGACAGCAAGCTAACACTATTAGCTTGCCTTGGTAAGGTAGCCTACCCCGTGTTCTGTTGTGATTGATTGTCTATTATCTAATAAACTATTTTAAATGGTTTACACTGTGCGTGATTCCAATTCAATTCCCTTGACAGTATTGCCAGTGGCTGCTGTAAGCATAAGGAGGGCAGACAGTGATAACTGATTGCTGTTGAACACACACACAGTATGATTTGACATCTCAGTAAAAGTGCTGTAATACTAGTAGGTCCTTGACATATTATTTTGGTTGTGATCAAGTCACGGGAACTGGCATCCATTATCTGCAGACTTCTACATTCAATTGCTCCATTTAAAAATACATTACATTCATCGCTTTTCCATAAACCTTGATCACTGATTCTATTAACCTTTTTCATATCAAGGACCAGTGTTGGGGGTAACTCATTAAAAAAGTAACATATTACATGTAATATATTACTTTTAGCAGTAATTCAGTAATATAACTTATTACTTATAGGATTTCAGTAATATTATGCCAGTTACTTTGTCAAGTAACTCAAGTTACAATTTGAGTTACATTTTATTAAATCAAAGCACATACCGGTATTTAAAAAAAGATAACAATCATTTCCTAATCAAACTGTGTTTTTATGCAAATAACCACTACAGATGACAATAACAAAAGAAAATAATGACATTTAGAATTTTACAAGGCGGTTGACATTATGTTTCGGGATGGTTCCGGGGTGGCGATGTCATTCTGCTGCTGCTGTTGTTTTGGTAAAAGTAATGCAAAAGTAGTGTAATAAGTAACGAGTTACTCTACACAGAAAGTAATATTGTAAAGTAACTTATTACTTTCAAATGAAAGTAACTAGTATATGTATTATATTACATTTAGAAAGTAACTTGCCCAAGACTGTCAAGGACCCCTCACTTTTATGGCATCAACAACATCTAAGCAAAACAGTTGAACTATGCTGGTCTGTATCATCTAATCTGTTATCCTGCCTCCATTGGCTCTGTTAAATCAGTCCATGTAATCAGAAGCTATAGGACCGATATGGCTGTAGGACACTCTTTAAAGGACTCAAAGATACTAGTAATATTTAGTTACATTTAATCAAACAATAGATAGCCACATAATGCCATTAGCAATAATTGCACAGTAAGAGGAGATTTAGAAGTGGGTATACTCAATGATGACGGGAAAATAAGTGCTAACATCTTTGAAATGAATAACAGATACAACTTCAATAATACTTAATTATCCTGATCTTTTTCCCTTGTTATTCACTGATTGATGGCTGTGCAACAGTTGCATGCTACTTTCTGTGGTTAACACATGTACCGTTTGTATTTTAACTGTAAGATGCCAATGTGTTATTGCAAGTTTTGATAACACTAGCCCTTGACAGAACTAAACAAGTCAACTCGATGCAGCATGACACTGCACGTTTAGACTATCATTGACATTCTATCAAACTCAATCACAATAAAACTGGGTGGCATCTAACAATTAAAAAGTAAACACTGGGTAAAAACAATTAGCACATTATCAAGTTTTAGTCAGTAGATCCCATTAATGTGATGTCAACAACTCAATCAATCTATATTTATATAGCACCAAATCATAATGACCACTCAACAGTTAGACTATGGACTCAACAATTGAAACAATATATATCGGCTATTATTAGAGAAAAGGCAACATGTGATGGTGATGAAGAAAAGACACATCTTTGAAAGCTATCTTTCAAGTTTATTATGAAGACAAAAATAAACAACAAAATCCCTGGATCAATCCTGATCCTGGGCATCAGCAGCTGGCCTAGAGCAGTCCTCTCTCGGTCGTCACGTCAGTCACCCTGAGGAAACATTACTCACGGATAAGTAATACTCACGGTTAACGTAAACATTTGGAGCTCATTGTAGCTGCAAACTGCAACCGCAGGGCTAACCACCTCTAAGCTGCTCTAAAGTTGTCCGAAGTGAATTAGTTATCAATTAGTAATGATATCACATGCAGAAATGTCAAGAAACCTACCGCATCTCAACAATGGCTGGTCTTTAACTTTTCCAGGCTGTCTCGTCTCGGGCTGATCATGAATCATGAATCATGAATTATTTTTGAAAGAGCTAAAGCCGGACGACCTACTTACATTCTGGCTGACTTGACGCAGTCTATGCGCCTGGGGTTGGCTGGGCTGTGTGGCGTGCACTGCACTTGGACTGTTGGTCAGGACAAAAGGAGACATTTGAGGATGTTATTTTGGACATTGGGGAAAAAGTGATGGTCATTCTTCATCATTTTGTGACATTTTATAGACCAAACGACTAATCGATTAATCGAGAAAATAATCAACAAATTAATCGATAATGAAAATAATCGTTAGTTGCACCCATAGACTGTAAAATAATATGGACGTATCTATCCCATAAAATTTAATTTTCCTGGCTGAGTTCATCGTCAATGCTGTCGCCATCTTGGTTTTAGTGGTACGGAGGGGGTTGGGAAGGTGGAGCGTGGGATGAGCACCGATTAGCATAGCTTATGGGGGTGAGCTTATGTGCTGACAAACACACCCACCTTAGCTCGATGTGGAATTCCCCAAGCTAGCTGACTAGGTCAGACGAAACCTGCTAACAAGCTAGCTAACAGGCTATGGCTACATCCACGCCATCCACCTCTGCTCTCGTTGCTCCGGGTCTGTGAGGCAGTGGAGTCGTCCCACATTCACGTTACGGTAGGCTTAATTAACACGAAACTACAATAAAAGTTTAACCAAAGATGTATCTGTTATTGACATTATAGCTATTATAACGTACTAAGCATATAAATAGTTGGAAATTGCAGAAATATGGCCAGATATCAGCTACTGTGAAACAACATTAACGTTGATCAATGTAGCCATCCATTATGTAACTTTTTTATATATCATTCCCTGAAGCATATTATATTTTATTTTACTCCTACAGCAGTGTGGATCTTGGGTGAGTGCACGCCACGGTCGTTGGAATATGATATCAATCACGTTAGAATATGATATCAACCCATTAACGTTGTCAGGTTGAGACATGACAACGTTCGGCTTGATATATTCCCAATCAGTCGCATTTACGTTAACCTCTTAACATCTAGCTAGCTAGGTTGCATCTGGAATATGATATCAAGCCGTTAACGTCAGGTCTCAGTCTCAATCGGTCAGTTTCTGAAGTGCAAAAAAACGTTAAAGCAGCTACGAGCAACTTTTTCGATTGTTATTAAACAGTATGAATTTAATATCAATGCATCACATCTTACCTCTAATAGTCGACGAGACCAAAGCCGTGTGTATCTGAGATTGCTCCCTTAGGTGATTATTAAGTCTATAGTCTGTCTAAACTCGCGCCAACAGGGGGCTCTCTAGAGCGACCGGACCGGGTAACCCGGAAGTGAAACGCGGAAGTGAAACCAGGAAGTGAAACGCAGCTGCCTTTTTACGCCGTTTGCGCTGCCTAGCAACATAACATAAACAATGTGAACGCCACGCATACTCGCGGGAACATCTCTCGTTATATTCTAACAGGTTTTTTGGAAGTTATTTTGTGGTTATGGCCGAAGTGGCTGCTGCAAACCGTTTCATTTCAATTCCTGATCTGCCCTGGCTACAGACACACTAACACTGGCCGATTCACTCGGGGTTCAAGCGAGACTACTCTGCGTTGGTATCGTCGACTATTAGAGGTAAGATGTGATGCATTGATATTCAATTTATACTGTTTAATAACAATCGAAAAAGTTGCTCGTAGCTGCTTTAACGTTAATCGCAGAATGCCTGTTATAGCTAATACTATAATAAACTAGAACGACCGCAACGCAGACTTATGCCTCCGACATTAGTTCATTCTTGAGTCCAAATCGCCATTTTAGGCAAATTGGAAGAAATTCCGTCAAGGCGCTCCTGAGATGTTGCGTTACAGAGCTTGGAAATTGGGTGTGTGAGGTCACAGTGACCTTGAACTTTGACCACCAAAATTTAATCAGTTCATCCTTGAGTCCAAGTGGACGTTTGATGCAAATTCGAAGAAATTCCATCAAGACATTCCTGAGATATCGCGTTAACAAGCTTGAAAATGGCATTCGAGAGGTCACAGTGACCTTGACCTTTGACCTTTGATAACCATAATGGAATCGGTTCATCCTTGCGTCAAGTCATCCTTGAGGCCAAGTTAATGTTTCAAGCAAATTTGATGAAATTCGGTCAAGGCATTCCTGAGATATTCCGTTAACCAGCTTGAAAATGGCGTTGGAGAGGTCACAGTGACCTTGACCTTTGATCACCAAAATGTAATCCGTTCATCCTTGCGCACAAGTCGACGTTTGAGCCAAATTGGCAGAAATTCCATCAAGCCGTTCTTGAGATATCGCTTTAACGAACTTGGGAATGGCATTCTTGAGGTCACAGTGACCTTGACCTTTGACCACGAAAAACTAATCAGTTCATCCTTGAGTCCAAGTCGATGTTTGAGTCAAATTTGATGAAATTCCATCAAGGCATTCCTGAGATATTGCGTTAACAAGCTTGAAAATGGCGTTTGAGAGGTCACAGTGACCTTGGCCTTTGACCTTTGACCACCAAATTCTAATCAGTTCATCTTTGAGTCCAAGGCGATGTTTGAGGCAAATTTGATGAAATTCCGTCAAGGTATTCGTGAGATATTGTCTTAACAAGCTGGAAAATGGCGTTTGAGAGGTCACAGTGACCTTGACCTTTGACCACCAAAATCTAATCACTTCATCCTTGAGTCCAAGTCGATGTTTGAGACAAATTTGATTCAATTCCGTCAAGGCATTCCTGAGATATCCCGTTAACAAGCTTGAAAATGACGTTCGAGAGGTCACAGTGACCTTGACCTTTGACCACCAAAATCTAATCAGATCATCCTTGAGTCTAAGTAGATGTTTGAGGCAAATTTGCTTTTCATACTTATATGAATTCTAAGATGGAATCTATAAAGTTCACTTTGTGTTATGACATGGAGCGTATCCCTTTCTTAGATGTCTTGGTTAAAAAAGAAGGTACAGTTTTACACACTGAAATTTACAAAAAAGAAACTGATAGAAATACTTTCCTGCATTATAGCAGTTACCATTCTCCAGCTCTCAAGAAAAGTCTTCCGTATAGCCAATTACTGAGGATCAAGCGGATCTGTGACTCTGAGGAGACTTTCGAGTCTCATGCCATAGAGCTTTTAGACAGCTTCAAGAATAGAGGGTATAAGGACACTCTGCTTGATGAACATTTGCAGAGGGTACGCCAGGTACCACGGTCTGATCTATTAAGACCTAGTTTCAGAGACATCTCTACTCAGGGGCCTGCCATGGTGTCTATGTTTAGCCCTATTTCTAGCGCTGTCAAACAAGTGGTCAATAGATACAGGCACATCTTAGACAGCGATCCTGGTATTGCTAGTGCTTTTGAAACTCCACCCAGATTTTTCTACAAGAGAAACCGTAATTTAAGAAACTTTTTGATTAAAACAGATTTAGGCCCACCTAAAAAGCCCATGCATTTCATGTCGCGGTAATTTCCCATGCCACAACTGTGTCCACTGTTACAATATGTTGAAGGGCAACACTTTCACCCATCCTGTTACAGGGGTGGTGTTTAAGGTTAAAGGAAGAATTACATGTAGGTCCAAGTTTGTGATTTATCTGTTAAAATGCCCATGCAATTTACTGTATGTTGGAAAAACTAAAAGGGAACTCAAAACGAGAATACGGTATGTGAACACAAATGGCTAGGCACAATCACAGCACCAGTGATTTACACTATATGGGCTTGGAGGTTGTGGAGGCGCCATCTAGAGGTGGAAATAGGGATAGACTTCTCTTACAGAAAGAGTGCCAATATATCCACTCCCTTGGTACCCTCATTTCAAATGGGATGAATGAGGAGATAGTATTGACCTGCTTTCTGTGATGCTTTTTCTGTTTTTTCGATCTTTTTGATCTATTGATTGTTTGTACATCCAGATCTTGTCAGATCTGGTTTTGAGTGAAGATTGCACTGTAGGCAATTGATGATCAATTATGTTACATTTTTTTCACCTTTATTTAACCAGGAAAATTACTTGAGATCCAAGATCTCTTTTTCGAGTAAGACCTGGGTGAATGAGGTGACAATCACCACACCTGAGCCAGTGCTGCCATGATATAGTCACCTGTGTGATACCTGATTTGTTTGCTACTGCACTGATGAAGGGTTAACAGCCCCAAACGTTTGCAGGCAATTAAAGTTTAACTCTGAGTGCTATCCTCTTCTCTTTTATTCTTGACATTCATTGTAGGATTTAGCACCCAGTTATTAGTTGAGTTGAGTTGAGTGCGTTTTTTTATTTTTTATTTTATTTTTTTAGGCAAATTTGATGAAATTCCGTCAAGGCGTTCCTCAGATATCGCGTTAACGAACATCGTACGGACATACGTATGGACAGACAACCCGGATCCATAATGCCTCCGGCCTGGCTATCGCCGGCGGAGGCATAAAAAGATAATACTAATGGGTCATGACATTCACGTTAACGTTATAGCCTCTTAACATCTAGCTAAATAGGTTACATCTGGAACCACGCTGAAATGTGAGTGCATTAACGTTAATATTTCTATTAGGTCAAACACACCTTAACGTTACAGTCATGATCAAGTCTAGCATTTCGGTATATTCAGTGTGTGTGAAAAGGATAATGCTATACTCATGCTAGCATTATTAGCACAGATGGTCGTCTGGCTCTGTAAAACATTAGCTGACCACCGACAACTTCATTCACTCACCGAAACACCTTTCTTTGAGGTACGGTTAATACAACCAACTGCATCGCAAGAAGGCATATTTACTTCCCAATATTGACAAAAAGACTGCAACACCACAAATGATGACGGGACCGGCGAGAGGTCAGACAATTAGCCTAATGTTAGCATAGCTACACAGCCGGCTGTGCAGTATGGCCGTCTGTCACTCCACCGGGCCACACCCTTAATTATGCATAACTTTAAACCCTTATCAAATGTAAACAGGTTAGGGTTATAAAAGATATGACCCCCCCACAGGTGTTATGAAAAGGTGACATTAGCTATATAGACCAAAACCGTGTTTGTGTCCAGGCTGTAAATATGTTTAATTACTGTTACAAAGTGGGGCATTTTAACAGGAACAACGGGACTTTGGAGTCCTGCCTCAAGTGGGCATTCGAGGAATTACAGCTTAAACAAAGACTTAACGCATCTTCAGGGGAAAGGGGGTGGGGTTGCACCCCTACTGATTTTTCACTTTCTTCTTCATCTTTGCTTTTTTTCTTCTTTCCTCCTCTGTCCAGGATCGGGTAGCGTTGATATTAGTGTTGTTGTTATTGTTGTTACTGCTGTCGTTGTTGATGCTGGTGTCTCCTCTCTCTCTGTCTCTCTCTCAGGAGGAGCAGGGTGCAGCAGGTCAGTCTGCGGGGACTGACGCTCCCTCCAGGTCTTCAGGAGTAGTGAAGTCCAAGGCCTCCTCCATCATCATCAAGTCCCTCATCACCAGTACGACAAGTCTATACACATTACTGATATTAGGGCTGTCCCCAATGTCATTTCTACATTTAAAGCTTCTACACTGCGGGGTCGCCGCAGCTGGGCGTCCTATCGCCGCAGCTCGGCGGAGGGGGCGTGCAGCTCCTCGGAAATGTGACTCTGCGGCGTCAACTCCTTGTTGTGAGGAATGAGGAAATGCCATTTCCTTATTTAACAGTGCTTGTCCCTCATCTAGCAAAGCCTTCTGCAGGCTCACCGGAATGAGTTTTGAAATGGAGGGACAATAAAATGTCCCCCCCATCGACATGATTGCAAGTTCTTGGTAAACGACACGATAACGTTTTGCACGTGTACCGCAGCCAATGCGCCGAGTTACGTTTGAGTATTCACAGTCTCGCTGTCACCGCTCGTCGGCAGCAAGGCTCCAAGTCGAGGCTGCGCAGAACCTTGTCAGCGCCTTAAGCCAGACAATCCTAAACCCTCTTATTTATTTCTTCTCTCCAAACTTTCCCATCTTCTTCTTCTACATATCTATCACTTTAACTGTCTGTTCTTTTTTTTCTTGCTGCAGGGCAGGAACCCTCTGAAAACCAGCATGTTTGCCGAGTAGGGCAAAAGTATTTTAATTACCTTTTATGGTGTTTGTATGCCCCCCCCTTTAAATAAATAAACTGAAACAGAAGGGTAATCCAATAAGGGCATAAAATAATGATGAAATAAAAATCATGCGGTTTTATAGCAACATTATGCTATGACAGAAAAGGCAATAAATAATGAAAATGACTTTTGCAAAAGATCTGTCTCCGTTCATGTCAATTCATTTTCAGTGAGAGCTGTCCGTGTGGCAGCGCTGATGATGCGTCCATCTCTGTCAGATTCCCGTCCGTTTTGACTTACAGAAAGACAGCCCTGTTGAACTTTTTTCTGGACAGACTGATTCGTCACTGCAAATCAGATTTTTTTTTTTTTTTTATAGCATTGACATTCCAAAACAACCGAACGGACATAATAATAATAATAATAATACATTTATCTTTATATAGCGCTTTTCTAAATACTCAAAGTCGCTTTACAGAAAACACAGAAATAAATACTTTAATTTGGAAACATTCATGAAAGGTGGGGACAGTATGTAGAGTGGAGTGAGGTTAGGAGGAGAAGGCGAGGTTGAAGAGGTGGGTCTTGAGGGCCTGTTTGAAGGATGTTATGGACTGAGATTGACGGATGTGGCTGGGGAGAGTGTTCCAGAGGGTGGGTGCGGCAACTGAGAAGGCCCTGTCGCCCAGGTCCGGAGCTTGGTCCTGGGGATCGTCAAGCAGTTGGTGTCCCCGGACCTGAGGCTGCGGGTAGGGACGTGGCGGGGGAGGAGATCAGAGAGGTAGGGGGGGGCCAGGTTGTTGAGGGCTTTGTAGGTGATGAGTAGAATTTTGTAGTTGATCCGGTATTTGACTGGGAGCCAGTGGAGGTTATGGAGGACGGGAGTGATGTGGTCTCGGCGGCGGGTGGAGGTGAGGAGGCGGGCAGCGGAGTTCTGGACGTATTGGAGTTTGTTGATGATTTTGTGGGGGGAACCGTAGAGGATGCTATTGCAGTAGTCGAGTCTGGATGTGATGAGGGCATGGATGAGAGTTTCAGCAGCGGGGAGGGATAGGGAGGGGCGGAGGCGGGCAATGTTCCGGAGGTGAAAGAAAGCAGTTTTGGTGATATGATTTGCATGGGGGAGGAGGGAGAGGGTGGGATCGAGGATGAGACCAAGGTTGCGGACATGGGCGGAGGGGGTGATGATGGAGCCGTCGATGGTGAGAGAGAAGTTCTGAGCAGAGCGGGTGAGGGACTTGGGGCCAATACATAACATAAAGTTATCGATTAGTAATTCTGTCCATTTTCTAATGGATCAGTGTGGCCACAGCATTCAAATGTTGATTTAAAATTCATACGTTATGAATGAAGCTTCGAACTATTCGATACAGCCCTAATTAGTATTAACTAGACATTTTGCGCGCTCATTTCTAGCGCCATGCTCGCATGCGCAGTTGAGAAATTGTGCACCGCCGCGCGGAACCTCTGGCTGCCTTACTATAGTACTGTAGTGAAATATTAAACTGAGCTAATCATAATATCTGCACAGTTACTAGTCCTTCAGATTTTTTTTTATTGTTATGATATTTTGAAGGATGTAAGCTTCTTTCAGAGGAGAAAAAATATTTGTGAAATATGAAGTGATGAATATATACAGTAGCCCCCTGTTGTCTTCTATCTCTCTGTCTCACAGAGCAGACTCAGACTCAACATGACAGCATGTACAGGTTTGAGCAGAGGGCGGGGCTTACCGACACCGGTTACACGCCGCACAAGGGCCTCACGGCCGAGGAGACGCGCTACCACCAGCGGATGCCTGAATCCATCCAGGTAAGATAGAGCCTGGGCATTCAACCCCTGTCACATAGACCCAATAATCGGACGTCGACCAAAGGCGGAACATTTTGGCCGTTTGAAGCCAGATTTAGAGGAATATCTCATCTTAAATTAACATTAGGATTAGATTACGGTAGTTGTGATGTCATTATTCAGTCTTATGGTCCTTACACATCAAGAGCGATGTGAATATACGGCACGAAATTGCAATGCGAGTTTTGACCCACCTGTCAATCACAGCCACAGATGTGTACACGTCGGAAGCGAATATCTGAAAAATCGACCGTGGTTCGAAAAAATAAACACCGCAATAACGCTGGGCGAAACTTCGCCGTTGGGATGCACGGTTGCATTGACTGATATAGGTTCGGAAAATATTATTGACGTGCGAATTAATCGCACGAAAAAAACGTGCTCGGTGTGTAAGGACCTTTAGTCTGTGAAAGAGCTGTTGCACACCTAAAAAAAACTTTAAATCAGGTGCGTAGGATGGAAAATGAACTAAAAGTAGAGAAAATCCCGCATGACACTGACCTTACTGGTAAACTCTTTATTAGAAGATATATAGGGAAACAACGTTTCGGTGCTAGACCTTCATCAGGTTTTAAAAAGGTTGTTTCCCTATATATCTTCTAATAAAGAGTTTACCAGTAAGGTCAGTGTCATGCGGGATTTTCTCTACTTATTATTCAGTCTTAACCATCAATATTTGCTCCTTTTCTTGCTCACTCCCATGTTACTATCTGCTCTCCCTGCAGGGCTTTCAACAGGGTGATCAACTCTTTTGATCACCAGCCAATATGGCTACCAGATTTTAAAGTTACCAGCCAATTAGAATTTCCACTAGCCAAAATGTTTTTCTTGAAATAAACCAGAATATGAGTACCACTGAATTAATTTAAGCATATAAGTATCAGTAAAAATACTACATAATAAATACTATAAATTGCAGCATTTCACTGACACTCATAAATCGTGTTGATTTAATTGTGTAAAAATGGAGACTTTTATTTATTTAGTCAAGTCAAGTCAAGTCAAATTTTATTTATATAGCACCTTTCATACACAAAGGCAATTCAAGGTGCTTTACAAAAAAATAATCGAAAAAACAAGCAGCAAAGCAATGCACATATAAAAAACACATAAAAAACACAGCCGACAGTTTTAGTTAAAATATATACTCAAATTAACAAACATGAAACATTATTTCTGTTTTAAATAAGTTACAAGGCATTCTTCAGTATTATTATTACATGTACAGTCCATTTGTTGGAAATGTACAGGAAAAAAAAATTAAAAATTACAGGCCGAGAGAGGCAGTAGTTTAGTAGCAGTTAAAAGCAAGAGTAAACATAAAGGTCTTTAGCTTGGATTTAAAAATAGGCAGAGTAGGGGCAGATCTAATGTGTTCAGGGAGTTTGTTCCAGTTATGAGAGGCATAGTGGGAGAACGCGGCTTCACCATGTTTTGATTTGGTCCTCGGGACAATTAGTAGACCTGCTCTCCCTGCAATACCAATGCAATACCAATCCTACCAATTTATTTACATGTAAATTGGTAGGAGGGGAACACTTCAAGTGTGGTTACCAGGTGGAGGTTATTAATGTATCCAAGAGAGGGTGGTCCTCCCTTATTTTTTAGAAGAGATGGGGGATTTTATATAATAATATATATTTTTTTTTATAAAATATCAATCAAATGTTTTTTCTTCGTAAATATGCATGGTATTCTTAAAATGCTTCAACAACAGTGACACCTGTAGGGCACTGATGGAGCGGCATGCAGACAGTCTGTGCCAGTGGGTCTGTCTGTCGTGCCTTCAGGGGTACACTACAATAACATTCCCCTCTTGGGCTGTTCAATTCCTTGGTAATTTATCTCAGGCAAATCTATGATTGGTTGAAAAACACATGCAATTCACAGGGAACAGTGAAACCTAAACCGCCCTCACCAATCACTACCAATCAATTCATTTATTCAACCAAATTGGTTGTTGATTGGATAGTCCACCAAGCAACGCTATTTTTTCATATTAATGTTTCATGCTGCATAGCCTGTCATTTTTCCTAATAAAAACCGCAACCTTAAACTCCCACATTTTTAAACTGAAATTGGCCGTAAATCCATGGCTGACAGCGAGCTCATTTTTAAAGCTAGAGTGGTGATCTTTATACCTGAAAGTAGAAGAAATAAGGAATCGATTGGGACCAAGCATGTCAACCTAGCATGTCGGAAAGGGGGGGTAAATAACGCTCCAAAGTTGGTGAATTGGAATTTAACTAAACAAGTTTGTTGATAGAGGGGAAGCCGCACACGCACACTCTGGTTCCAGATGCAATAAAGTGTAATTTAATGCTATTTGACAACAGTTTCGGCCGTAGCCTTTGTCAAGTCTCATACAAACACAGTGCAAGACAGCCATTATAAAGACAGGTGGGCTGATTGTATGGACAACACCTATCCTGTGAAAGCACACCTGAGTGTGATTACAATGACATCATAGGATCAGTCATGCAGTAATAGACTACATGCACAACTTCTTTACTTCCTGAAATTAGTACAGCTTCTTTATTTCCTGTCCTACACTATTGGATGAACTGATTAATCAGGTGTGCCTGATCATTGTTGTGACTGCAGCACACCTGACATTAATCAGTTCATCCAATAGTGATGACAGGAAATAAAGAAGCTGTACTAATTTCAGGAAGTAGTGGAGTTGTGCATGTAGCCCATAGGCTACATTTTAGACAGTAGATTCATCAAAACATTGATGTCACAGGTAGGCTGTATTCACCCTATTCTCTGGACTTACGTTTCCCATGATTCTCAGCAGTTGCCGGTTGTCGACTTCCTGTTTAAAAAAAATTAACTAGCAAGGACGTGCGCGCCGCTGTCAAAGAGTGGGAACGTTTGGCTTATTTTATCCGAAATGGCTAAAAATAGTAATGTTGTGTGGTTGCATAGCGGCGATATTTTACAAAAACGATGTGAATGTCACTCGTACTGTACGGGCTTATTTTAGCCGAAATTGCTAAAAATAGTATGTGGTTGCATAGCGGCCGATTTTGTTTTGAAGGCTAAACGTCCAAACCGGAACTCTGATTATTTGGTAATTGAACATAGCTTTAGTGGTCTCTCTCTTTCAAGATTCAAGATATTGTCACTCCGTTGTACAATTATGCACGTGTGAAATTATTGTGCTGGGGGCATCATTACAAGACATAGGTAGGTACAAAGTCACAACAATTATTATGATTATTTTTCAGTCTCTTTCGCTATGAATGGTCCTGGGCGGAAACAGGCAACCGGCAGCTGGAAGCAGGGATGGAGGGTGTCATGGAAGCGCCCACGGTCTCAACAGGAAACTCGTGAATACCATAATATATCATGAATCTATGTGAATAAATAGATTTATATAAATAGTAATGACAGCCTAATGCATAGAGATAAATCCTGAAACAAGAAGAAAAAAGAAGAAAAGAGCATACAGTATATAGATATAAGGGTTTGTGGACTACACACAATCTGACCAACTCTAAATTGTGTGTCAGCTGTTTCATCCATCTTATTTTTCTTCAATCTGCATTGAAAATGTGCAAAAATTCACCAGCTTCTCGCAACAGTTGTAGCCTAAACTAGTGGGGTCAAAGTGGGTTCCCAGCAAAACGGGGGGATTATCTATTTTCACTATAATTCCATCCATAAGCAACACAATCTAAGCTAGTGTAGAAGTGAGTAACTAAACTAATAATAACCATAACAGCACAAATAATTGACAAAAATCTCGAAATAAATATACTCTGAGAAATGAAATGAGAAAACGAACAATTATTGATGGTTAAAACTGAACAATGATATCACAACAGTCTAATCCTAATGCTAAATTAAAATAAGATATTCCTCTAAATCTGTCTTCAAACTGCAAAAGAAAGAAAAAAAACGCAAAAAACAAAACAAGGGAGAGTTTCCTCCCTTGGTTTCAAGCTCAGGAGCCGCCACTGTTGGTTACCCTGTGTTAATCCGGGCCTGACTGTATGTAGCTTTATTTTTTATACATAATTTTGAGTGGGGTGCCCCTTTTTCACTCATTGTCATGACCTGGCTCCTAAAGCCATGACAAAAAATGGGAAATACACAGTTTAAGGTGCAAACAGAATGCAATTTATTTAAGAATAATTAAAGTTCTAAGAAAAAAGCAACAAAAACAACAATGGGATGTGTAAGTCAGTTAGTCAGTAGTGTAAGTGAGTGGATGTGTGAGAATGTAAATATGGAGGGGGTGTTGCAAGGGGTGTAAAAGCAACCAAAACGGCCACGCCGAACAAAAGTATAGGTCTGCTGTAAGCAGGGGAGAGCCTCCACTGAATGAGGAGCAGTCAGCTGATTAAGGCCATGTCCACACGGAGACGAGTTAGGTGTATCCGCTAAAGGTTTTTCTCGTATGGACGTTTCGTCCAGATGGAACCAGCATTCTGGGACTATACGTTCTGGGAGAATACGCTAATTTTTTAAACCGGGTCCCAGAGTGAACGAATCTGAAGACGCCACCCTTGCATTTCCGTGTTTACAACCCATACGCATCTTTCCTGAACCGATGACGACATAGCCCCACCTCTCTCTGCCAGCAACGCTAGCTACTGAGCCTCAGGGCTCCACACAGCTGACTCTTCCCATCCACTCCTTCCCTCCCTTCATCGGATATTTCCCAGAAAGCTTAGTGGCGACTACGTTTTTACAAGGACACAAACAAAATCAGGCTAAACGTGTTAGATAGAAATAATATTTATTTTTAATACAACATGCAATTCTGGAATATTTGAATTTTGGACGAAATGAAATTAAATGTAAACCCTGAGTGTAACACACATACTCGGGATGCTCTATATATAGCCCTCGCAAATACAACGTGAATAGTGAAGTGAGAGGTTTGACGACCACATGGTTGCACTGTGATGTCCACTCGTGTCCACTCCAACAAGACTTTAGCTTACTTGACGCCACTTTTTCAATAAAAACACATTTATGCCATGAGTTTATATAATGTATATTTATGTTGCATCATTTAGCCTGTGCTGTGATGTGCAGGAGCGGCCAATACGCTGGGATGTGTTTGCAACATATGTCTAAAGATCATGGAAGTGGATGATATCAGGAACGTTACCGATAGTTAACGCTCTATATTGTAGGCTACAGGGAGACATCAGCCCTGCTGAACAGCTCTGCATTTGCCTGTATAGGTTTAATCATTTTATTCATCGACATGGCAAACCTCCCCGCAAAGCCAAGGGTAGCTGCTCGCTACAGTGAGATACACATTATAGACTGTGCGCCCCTAGTGGTTGAATGCCATTATTGACGAGATTGTCTTATTCTCTGCTTTTGGTGTACTTGTGGCAGCGTTACAGCGCCACTTACCGGCCTGGCATATATACTACAGCGGTTTCAGTGGTATTCAGTGGTTTCATGTGGATACACACATTTCTTGAAACGTTTCCGTGTTTATGGAAAACCTTTCTTAAACGGAAAAAAAAAAGATCGGTTCCGTCTCCGTGGACATGGCCTAAGAAGCCTCTGGGGCACTGGCCAGGTGCTCCCAGTTGGCTTGATTGCTCCTCCTGCCTGGACCTGAGGGAGAACATACAGAGGGAAACAGACAAACATACACACAGGCCCAGACAGCACATAGAGGGCCGTCACACTCATGCACCTGCCCCCCAAAATGTCTGTGCACGTCACTGCATCTCAGCTCTTTCCTTGGCTGCAGCTCACTTTCCTGGTGCTGCTCAACGGAGGTCAGCGGCGACTATCACGACTATCCTTCAGAGGCTGCAAGTGGCATATAATGATGCTCTGAGAATACTGCTAAAAAGGCCCAGGTGGACTAGTGTGAGTGAGATGTTTGTGAGTGCTGGAGTGAACACACTGCAAGCTGTCTTGAGAAATGTAATGTACAGGTTTATCTGTTGGTTAAATGATTCTGAAAATCAACTTGTTGTGGTGCTGGTGAACATTGCGTACAGTGCCACACACTGCACATCTCAGCTTTGGGAGCACTGGTATAGGTGTCTTTTAAAATGAGTCACTAGACTATTTTTATTTTGTGTTTTCTTTTAATCTTTTCTGTATTGTGTGTATTTGACTGTATTTTTGTATGGACCTTGAGTCTGCAATAAAGTCTATCTATCAAGAGGAAGAAAAACTACTCGCCAGATTTTCATGAAGCCTCATGGAAGCGTTATTATGGAATTAGATTTGGGCAGACCACACCCTGCGCCCGCCTACGCAGCAGTCAAGTGCCGGGATTGGCCAGGAGCGAGCCTTTTGTTGTTGCCTTTTCTCAGCTCGAATCTCCCACACCACAAACACTCTGCGCCCAACCCAGCGATTTCATTAACCAACCGAATTACTCTTGATAGCGGACATTGAAATAAATTATGGTCACGCTAATGTGGCTTCATTGGATCAATACCACTCGACCATGCAACCAATATTAGTCTTTTATTTATTTTTGTAATTATGCTACCCAACTTGTACCCAGAAATCGGATTTGTGCAATGATGATCCCCACACTTGTCAAAAATAAATACTCCTGACAAATCCCGCCGCAAGACCGCTAGGCGGGCGCAGGGCGTGGTCTGCTCAAATCCACGGTGGGTTCCATAATAACGCCTCATGGAAGCGTGTAGCCAAGGAAGAGCCCGTTTTGGAGCGGATTCAACTCAAGCCTCACGAACAAGCAATTGGCCTTAAATGGCGGAGGTTTGCTCGTGTGAGCAAACAAGTTGTTACACAGCGCTCCCAGGGGGGTGTGAAAAGTCACCAAATTGGCAGCACTGCTTTGGAAAGTTGCGGTCTCGCACAAAATGTATGATTAGGACTAGGAGGATTGTTTTTGCAGCCTGCTTCAAACAGATATCTGTCTCTTGCTCTTGCTCTCTCTGCCTGTCTCCAGAGGGAGGGAGCGAGCGAGAGCACACCCGTAACTGTGAATTCTCTCTTCTCATCCTCTCTCGCAATGCCTCGACCAAAAACAACAACAAAACATCTGTGGCTAGCAGCGGCGTTGCGCCACTCCAGAATGTATATATGTACCGTAAATTCCGGACTATAAGCCGCACCTTTTTTCCCGTTTTTTGGCCTTTTTTGGCCCCTGCGGCTTATATAACGGTGCGGCTTATCTATGGATTTAAAAAAAAAAAAAAAAAAAAAAAAATCTCTCTTTTTTAGCACTCTTTCTAACTATAAATCCACTTCTGTTTTAATTTCCTCTCTTGCCCTCTTTTCACCACACTGTATGACACTGTGTGCACTGTAAAAAACAACACAGGTGGTGTTGTGTTATGTTGTTTTGTTGAAATGTTAATAAATGGGAGCTTCCTCAAACAGCCATCTCTTTCCCGACAATCCCCTCTGTGCATGAACCCTTACATATGGTAATTAAACATTAAAACACAATAAAAAAAAAAAAAATAATACCATTAAAACACCCGCGGCTTATAGTCCGGTGCGGCTTATATAAGAAAAAAATAGTCAACTTTGCAGGTGCGGCTTATACACCGGTGCGGCTTATAGTCCGGAATTTACGGTATATATCAGACATATTCTGGATTAGAAGTCGCTATATTGTGTTCCTTGACCTATGAAAAGCATTTGATACTGTCAATCATAATATCCTGCTGCATAAACTGCTTAACTTCAATTTTTCCATAGAGCTCCTCAACCTTATCAAATCCTACCTCTCATCCCGCTCCCAACTGTTTTTTTTGCTCATTTTTACTCATGGTAAATCTGCAGAAGAGGTCGCAACTAAGCTTACAGATGCTATGGTGAAGGTCACAGCTGGCTCAATCAATCCTGTCTTCAATTGAATATATCCAAAACTGTCTGTATGTTCTTCTCCAAAGGTCACAGTGCTGACATTAGGCAAGACATTCATATTTCAGGAGAGAAACTACAAGTTGTCCAGGTTTACAAATACCTAGGCATACATATAGATTCAAACCTCTGTTTCAAAACCCACATAAAACAAATCTGCAATAAAGTAAAATTCTGTCTGTCAAACTTCAGATTTACCAGAAACTCCCATCAACTGAGGCAGCCAAGTTATTCTTCCACTCAATGATCATCTCTCACATCACATACTGTCTGATAAGCTGGTCCAATACACACTCCACTGTCTTAAAACCACTGGAATCATTATACAAACAAGCACTCAAAGTTTTGGAAAGAAACCTTTCAGTTATCATCATTGCTACATCCCAAACAAATACAATCTGTTCAGTTGGGAAAATCTCATCAAATTCAAAAATGTCTGCCTAGTCTATAAGATCATGCACGGTTTAGCTCCTCCTCCCCTGTCTGCTTTCATCATCTCAAAATCCACCTCAACCAGAGCCACTAGAGGCGCAACCAGAGGGGACTGTACAATCCCACTCAGGAAATCTGCTTTTAGCCCGGCTGTATTCTTCTTCATATCTTCTCACCAATGGAATTCAATACCACAATCAGTCAGAGAATCTCCATCCTTCTGCTCATTCAAATACAACGCTAAGAAATGGCTAACTAATAACCAAACATGTCAACATTGTCTGCTGTTCAACCACCTTCATAGCTCCTCACTTACCCATTTCCATACCTTGTCTATCCTGTCCGTTTATGATACCTATGTGGGTTTTATTGTTTTTATCCTGTTTCACCTGTACTGTATGTAGGCTTCCTTCTTTTTCCTAACAATGGTGTTTTTTGTTGCTGCTGTTTTTGTTTTGTTTTTGTTGTTTTTTTTGTCTTTTGTCTTTTGCTTTTGTTTTTAACTATTGCAAGTTTTTCTTTCTAGGATGCCAATCAACACCAGGCAAAGGGGCTGCCGACGAAAATTAGCCTTCTGGCTAACTCGGGTATATTTACATGACTGATTGTCAAATGTTGATTAATGTACACTGTCCCTTCACAATAAATTGATTGATTGATAGGAAACCTTTTAGGTGAGTTAAATGGTCAGCAAACTCTGCTTTGTTTCATGTATCCGGTTTGTATATCCACAGTCCTAGGTCTCACGCAGGCGCAGAATGTACGTGCTAGTTGCCCATCGGCTGTAGTCTTTGCTTATTTTTATTTTATTTATTTTTTTGCATTTAATGCTTTATTTGACAGATAGATAGTCAGAAAGTAATGGGAGAGAGAGAGGGGAGGACATGCAACAATGCAGGCCGGATTCGAACCTGGGTCGCTGTGATAAGGACTGTGCCATTATGGTACGAGCTCTACTCGGTGAGCCAGCAGGACACCCTGCAGTTAGCCTTCATTGGTCCTTTGAAGTTGGGTTGGTGTGTTCCAGCCTTAAGAGAGCACAACGCATTACATCATTTTGAATCGCATCTGAACAGTCCCATTGAAATGCCACAGCCATTGAAACCAGTCGGACTGAAGGCTTTGTTGTTGTTGTTGTTGTTTAGAAGCTGCAAATCCAGAGCATGGAGGAGGCCAGAGAGGAGCGACACAGCTCCTCTGCGCAGTCCACTCCCTCCAGCACACCCCACAGCTCCCCCAAACAGCAGCGCAGGTACTGCAATGCTTACTTGTTTTCACTTTTAATCCTGTTTTATTTTGCTTTTGGTTTTTAAAACATTGGGAGATATTCTGAATATCTCTCATATCTAGGGATGGGTACCGAGTACCAGTATTAATTGGTACCCGTTCCGGATTGGTCGGTACCAGGAGTATCAATAAGGTCCTGGACGTTCGGTGCTGCTATCGGTGGCAGACCATGTGAGTGGAGTGGAGCGTGGAGCGGAGTGGGGGGATTTTGGCTTGAGCGGTGAGCGGGGACCAGAGTGGTACCGGAGTGAAAGTTGGAGCAGCACCGATCACCCGCTCAATCCCTCTCCAGTTTCGATCACAACATGTTCAAACGAGAATGCATCGGTGCGTGGCCGTGTGCATGCCCACTATTTTCTTGCCAGCTGCTGTGAGACAAGAAGGAAGAGACTCATGCCATGGACCCTGACTGAAGACAGACGGAACGTTTATTTATTCATGTAATAAAAACATGTTCAATAATAGCCTGAGGAGTCTGAGTCAGACTCCTGGTAAATCTATTAGCTATAGCCACGTTAGCAAGCAAGCTAACGTTATCCAATAGAAAGCCAAAACCACAATATCACAGCACCTAATACAACAAGCTAATGTAAAATGAACCGAAAACACAGCCCCAACTCTACAGTCCCCCCACCCCCCCCATCCCCGACGTTGGTCACATCGTTGCTGTTTGGCCAGATGGGCTTTTCTTTACTGGACTCTGTGTCGGTTGTTTGCCAATCTGGGAATCCATCGGTTAAACAACCGATGGATTCGGGCCTCTGGGGGCAGCCTCGTTTCAATGTGGTGCAACAGGAACTCAAGAGGCGCGGTCGGCAGAGGAAGAAAATCCCTTTCCGCTCCCTGCAAGCTCTGCCATTGGCTCCAACCTCGGTTCTGCCCATTAATGCATTTCTTTTCCGCTCCTTGCGTGTCGCTCTCAAATCCGTCCGTTGCTATGAAACAACAATAACAACTCTAGCTCGTTGCTAGTAGCAAGTAGCAACTTGCTATACGCTGAAAATGGTCAGTTTTGACTACACACCGGTCACGTTCACTTCATTTTGATCGGGTGAAGCGCAGCATGCATGCAAGTGCTGTTACACCCCTTGGGCCTTTAAGCCTCCGTACATTTCACGCAGACCACGAAAAAGGGAGAAACACTGGTGTATAAAGTCTGTATGCAGTCTGGTCTGTAATGTTATGTAATGTGTGTGCGTGTGCGTGTGTAGGAGCTGGTTGAACAGTACAGGCTCAGACCTGAGTGTTGGCTCTAACAGCAGTGTGGACCTGGGAGGAGATGCAGCAGCAGGAGTTCCAGGAGCAGGAGTACCAGGACCAGCAGGGGTACCAGGAGCAGGTGGAGGAGGAGGTGCGGTGGAGCGCTGGGGCGTGTTCGGCCCACGGCCACTTGTCCACACGTCCACCTCTGACCTGGGATCAGAACACACAGCAGGTAAACACCTCTGACCTGGGATCAGACCACACAGCAGGTAAACACCTCTGACCTGGGATCAGATCACACAGCAGGTAAACACCTCTGACCTGGAATCAGACCACACAGCAGGTAAACACCTCTGACCTGGGATCAGACCACACAGCAGGTAAACACCTCTGACCTGGGATCAGACCACACAGCAGGTAAACACCTCTGACCTGGGATCAGACCACACAGCAGGTAAACACCTCTGACCTGCGATCAGACCACACAGCAGGTAAACACCTCTGACCTGGGATCAGACCACACAGCAGGTAAACACCTCTGACCTATACTATGTGCTGTAGTTAGGTCGGATCGAGGTCAGATCATGTTCCCACCACATCTATTTGGAATTAAAGTGCTAAGAGTTTAATTGTAGGCAATGGAGAACATGACACTACTTTGGAAAGTCGTTACAGTTGGAGCATGTCTAAGATCATTCGGAAGTTTGTTCCAGTTGTATGCGGCATAGTCACTGAATGCTACCTCACCATGTTTTGTTCTGACTATTCTTGCTTAATGGTTCATAGTCCAGAACCAGCTGACCTAAGTATTCTCAATGTTCTGGTGGGTAGAGTTCTCATTTTCAGCCCGAGCCCGATGCGACCCGACCCAGCCCGACAGGCTCGGCCTGACAATTTATGCTAAAGGGTTGGGCTGGGTCAGGCTCGGGCTGTGCAAAAAAAGAAAAGAAAAAAGTATGTATTTACAGTAGGCTAGATTGATACTCTCTTTACTGTTCTCAGTTACAGCCTGAGACTGACGGAATCCGACCTGGCCCGACGGGCCAGGTCGGATTGTTAATTGGTCGGTTCGGGCCGACTTCAATTTACTAGGGTCGGGTCGGATTTGAATTTTCAGGCCCGTGGAGAACTCTACTGGTGGGCTCTTTCCAGTGTTAACATTGACGTGCAGCTTTAAAAAGTGACCGACCTTCAGACTAGCGGTAAACAGAGCAGACTAGCGGTAAACACAGAGCAAACACACACTCCTGCTAACAGCCTTTAGATTTCCTCCTGTGGGGACGCTTCACTCTGACTGGGAGAGTTAAAATCACTAGGCATCTCGCTCACTACGCGCGCTCGATGCGTACAGCGGGCGAGCCCGCGAGCTAGTGTAAACCATATAGAAACCCCTTTACCCGAAATGAAACGTCCAGGGATTGTGTCTTTAACTCAAAAAAACAACCAGCTAATGTTATTAAAGAGCGTGGTGCAGGTAATTTTTTTTATTATTATTTACAGTTAGGACTCAAGATTCTTATGAAAATACCCCCAACAAACAAAAACAAAATTAAAACATGCCCCCAGGGCAGAAATATGGAGAAAAAGGTGGCATTATAATGCACATGTTCAAAAAAATGCCATCTGTGCAGATAACACCTGTGACGACACTTGGGCTACTGTACTTACTATAATAATAATAATATAGAGTCAATGTGTACAGCAGAAAACTTTCCAAAACACCAGATAATAATTGTACGATAATTTACCACCAAAACCAATAGCATTTTGACCCTCTGTCTGGTACGATAGTTTGACGGCATTGATGGGAGAAAAAGAAAACTCTGCTCATTTCCCCCCCAAAGGAAACTGTTTACTTTCTGTTTAGTTTGCGCTCTATCTATGGTTAATATGGCACTTTATAGTTTCAGTAGTCAAACGTAACTACTAGTTGACCCCCAATATGCAATCGGTTTTTCAAAATAACGCCTATTTGCAAAGATAATTTTGACCATCTCAGCTCGTGTAAGCCGGCTGCAGAATGGTCTGAGGCGGATAACTTTATCGTCGGAGACGGACACAAGTGGCACTCGCTGGAGCTCAAGAGGAGAGCAGTTTCAGCTACAGAGGGGAGGAGTTTCAGCTACAGAGGGGAGGAGTTTTAGCTGCAGAGGGGAGGAGTTTCAGCTGCAGAGTGGAGGTGTTGTACTGTAGTGAGCGGCCTCTCGACGGGCGGACAGACCGGGACAGACGGTCGGCCTACGGAGGTAATGTTCAGAGGGAAAATTTATAGATTATTGTGTATTAAAATCGTCATAGGTGTTATTGCTAGATTTGAGGGTTTTTATCTGCTTCACAAAAAACAGTCTAGATGCAGCTATGTGTGGGGCCTGGGGGGAAATAAAAAAACAAGAGAATCCTAATTGCTACATAAAAGTCCCACATATGAATGAAAAGTGGTGTCTAACCGGCATCATGCTCTTTAAGCTAACTGGGAGCTAAGTCCCACTATAAACCAAACAGGGACTTTGGAGTTGAGCTATATGCAGCTGTTAGACAGCCATGATCTGTTAAAGAAAACAAACACGCACATTACATAAAAAAACATCAATCAAATCACATAGTGTATTTTCTTAAATCTGGTGACAGCATTTTTCAGTAAAAAGTGAAAGACAGATATGATGGTTTCTAGTGGGACTTTCCATGCCTGCCCCATTCACTTCATAGAACTGGCCCCAATGCAAAATCTGAACACATCAGTAACATGACAATAAAGTCTAAATTACTGTGTCTTCTGTCATTGTGTTTGATCTGCACATTAAGCAGCCATAGGCGTTTGGTTCTATAAAAGGCTTTATTTTTTGACTATAATTGAGTCATACACTTTACTAAAACAATTATATCAGAAGTTTTCTTTGTTTTGTGTCCGCAGTAGTGATGTCAGTTAGATTTGGTTAGGTAAGATGGAATATTAAATGATCCATCTTTGCTCACGACATCTGCCTTTTGTCTTCTTCTTTTTTTACCCCAGGTGTGCATAAAATACAGGTTTTAAATACAAAAATGTGAAATAATTATCGGTTTATCGTATTTGTTATCAGCCAGGAGAAGCAGATATTTATCGGTCATCGTATCGGCTGAAAAATTCCATATTGTGCATCCCTAGTCTCAGTTTGAGCGTGTTTTACAGTTCCTTCACACTGTTTCTGCCCTGTCTTTCCCAGCGGGCTTTGCACTGCAGGCGTACCTTGGCGCCCAGAAACCAACCCCCATGGAGGTGATGAAGGCCCAGGCCACGCGATTGGCCGACGACCCCACCGCTCAGAAGCTAGCCCCTCCCCAGATGGAGATTCCCACGGTGGAGGGCCGGAGACAGGCAAGAAGCCACAAGCTGAAGCCCAGAGACATGAACATCCTCACCCCCTCCAGCTTCTAGACACATCTCACCACCCCGCTCCAACAAGAGCAACTCCAACAGTCACATGGTCCCAGTAGTTTCTCCCAGGCACTGCAGACAGCATAGCCTGGTTTATCGTCAATTTTACTCTAAATGGGGCCATTACTTACAAAATTAACGTCAGTGTATTGAAGAAAACTTGAAACTAGCCATTGAGACCATAAACTCATTAGGGAAGTGTTTACTCAAGTGAGACTATTGACTTCCATACAACCGGACTTCTTTTTGCAGCCATAGACTGTACAACAAAATGGGTGAGGAGTTTTATAAAAATCCACACACCCCATATGCTATAGTTGTTATGAATGGGGAAAATAGCTACAGTATAGAGATCAAAACTGTTTTTTTTTGTACCAGGCTGTAAACATGTTTACTTCTGCTGAAAAGTCGGGCATTTTAACATGGGGTCTATGGGGAAAGGCTTGGCCTTAATACAGTTTTATTGGTTTGAAGCGGTTTGTAGCCTGACAACAGCCCACAGCAGCTCCACGCTTTTCTATCCAATTGTTGAATTTCTCCAGACCTCAGTTTGTTTGACACAGAGGTGTGGCTACGCAATATTAACCTTTGGCTAACTCTTAGCCATGGGTTAGCATAGCATTAGCACAGGCTCACTCTGAAGTGAGGTACCTGATCTGACCCTGGGTGCAGCACGGCTCATGAGGAGACAACCTGAACTTAAATCAGCAGAGGGTGGAGTTGATAATCCTGGTTTAACAGCACGAGTGCAGTGTCCATTCAAAACGTTCCTGTCCGGAATGGCAGATCTCTGCTTGCAGCTTTCTCGAGAACCACTCATCCAAACAACTTCACTGCCTTCGCCCTTGTTTGTTTCTCCTGTGTGCGCTCGTTCAGGAAGTTTGACTGAGCAGAGCACTCCAACAGTTCTTGAGACATGCGATAAACACAAACACAAAGACACAGATTCCTGGAATTAGTAGATCGATGCCGTGTAATAGCACTTTAACCCCCCCCCCCAACACACACACACACACACACACACAGATCCAGTCCTGTAGGAAAGTGTGTTTAATGTGAAACATGATTTGTATATGTTTCCGATGTGTGTATGTTTGTTTTGGATGCCGCTCCTCATTGTTGCACTAATAATCGCTTTCGACCGCATAGTATCGCCTCTACTCAACACTACTCTCTTTTGACTACATTGTAGTACAATGTGCCCACCCCCCCACAACTGGTTGTCGTAGTGATGCCCAGAGCCATTGAAGAGAGAGTCGTGCCAACGTAAGTCCAAAATGCTCGATCATCACGTAACTCAGACGGCTATGAGCTCCATTCTAGCTAGTTCCAAAGATAGTTCAAGGAAGTACGTGGTGGGGGGCGCTGGGCCGTTTTTATATGCACAAATAATGCCGATAATATACAATTTGATTCTTTAAACGTCTTACCCCTTTCAAAGTACATCACAAATGGTCCATTCTATTAAAGCCCCTACATGGAACTTTTAACTGGTTAGGAAATACTGATGCCTCTGTATGAGCTACATCAGCAAAAGTGAGAAGATTGGCTATTTCTATATAGTTCTTCTAAATGCCTGCTGTGCTCCAGGCCGGGGCAGTGGGAGGAGGCTCAGAGTTCAGGCTGAACCTTTGATTTTTCTCAAAAACAACTGAAGACTGTTGTCTGTTGAGCTAAGTAAGAAGACAGGTTTTATTTCACAAGAGGGGCAGCAAGACAAAATACTGCTGGAAATCAGGAGAGTTTCGGAAATCCTACACCCACGAGGGTAAGCTAACCTGGTAGCTAATGTTGCCATAATGTGTGCGCAAGATTCTCTGACAAATCAGTAGTCTGCAGTGTTTTCTCATCACCTTTTGGTATTGCCTCAGCTCGCTTGGTACTAAAAAAAAAACTCAGTTCACCACGGCGCGGTTCTTGCTCAGTGGAAAACCTAAAAAGTCGAGGCGAGATGAGCCGGTATCATGCAGTCGAAAAGCGGCTTATGTCTGTCTGTCTCAATATTTGTGTCAGTAGCAAAATCCACTCACTGCCTTGATCTTATCTCCACTAGTGAAGGAAGTATTTAGTTTTATCTCCTTATTTGATATAATATTTGTGTTTATCTGTAACACTGAACCAACTACTAACTGTACACCTCTGTGACAGACTGACTACCCAGAATCCTTCGGTGCCACTTGAAGTCACAGCAGTAAAAGATTTGTTAAACCTTAAATGTTAATTTAAATGTTTATTTTGTATTTCATCTAGTGCAAAGCCCGTCTGTACAGCAAACTAGCTCTAGATTTAAATTCCCCAGGCTGTGGCTAGTAGATTTCAGACTGGGCTAGTGCAAAATGGCTGTCACTAGCTAGTGTGTGAATGAACACTAATAGAGACAGTATTGAGGGGATGTCGGGATAGTTCCAGTGTGGATTTAAAAATGAAACGTTCCTCTCTGTGTCAGTCATGGTTTCTGCATCCTGTTTGTCTTTAAACAAAGGGGCATTTCACTCAGCAGGCTGGGAAGGCTAACTAGTAACTTACTAGTTACTAGTAACTAGTAGACAGGAGAATCTGAAGAAATCCTTTCATATGATGAGAATCAACCGGACAAAAATATTGAAGAAAACATTTTAAAAAAAGTTTGCGCTCAGGAAGTTTTGGGAAGTTGGATGGCTCCTGCTCGCTGGAACGTTCCACTCGTTACCTTTTTATTAATGTTTTGTTCAATTGTTTAGATGTTTACTATCTGTTACTGCAGCAAAAGCTGTTGTTCACTTGACAATATAAGTGCGGGTCGGGGGGACACGCACATTTACCATATGGTTGTAAAGACTTGAAAACCAGGCTGCATGTGACTGCAAAAGACTCTGCTCACACACTGAGACCCCGAGCGGTTTAAGATTTTTTGGAGCGCTTATATGGCTAAATCAAAAGTCTAATTAAAGGGAATTAGATTCCACTTCAATACATGTACCAATTCACCAATGAGAATTCAGTGTTTATTCACTCCATGCTGGTGGAAGGTCAGGTGAAGTTTTTCAAGGAGTTTTCCAGGGAAACAGAGTTACAGAATTCTCCTAAACAATTCAAGTGAATGGTGACCAACTTTCAAACATAAGAAAGTAGTGAGTAATGATCATTTTTGGGTGAACTTATCCGTTAATGAAGGAAGACAAATGGAAACAAAAACTTAAGACGAGGCTTAAAACGACTCAACATGTCTGGTCATCTTTATTGTGAAGTATGAAGAAATCCTGTTTCTGATGTGTTGGTGACTGTTGCACATTGTCAGTGTCCTGCTGCTTAAAAAAATGTTTTCAATAGTCTGGCTTGTTGTAGGATTAGAAAACATCATATGGAAACTTGTTATTATCATTTCTATTATTGTTATTATTATTATTATTGGAACAATGTACTGCTGGTAAGACTTTCCATGTTCACTTCTACTTGGTCTTCACTTGCGTTCATTGTGCAGAGTGGACATTTCCAAATAAAACACCTTGAGTCATTTGCCATGTGTACCTGTACCCATGCGGTGGCTTCAGCCCAGCTGTTATGGTGCAAAAACACTGGAAACTGAAGCGGCGCCGTCTGTAAATTCAGCTCGAGCAGGAGCCTGGCCATTCACACCAGAAGCACTCTGTTTTGCTCTGCGCCGGTCACAACTTGTACTGACTTCATGCCTGGTGGCTCACGTCATAAATTGACCAGACGCGTAAACTCTTGCTGCGTGAGCCGCCCGCACAGCGGCCGGTATGACCGGTCTAATCTGTTAAGTGTCTGATCAAGTGTGTTTCGACCGTTAAGCTTGAATTACGCTAGACGTATGAACTGTCGCACGGAAATGAGAGACACAGAATCGTAACGAGAAAACCTTTTGAGCGTGTTATACTCTGTGCAGGTTTCTCCTCGCGCAAGTGACCGTTATTTTTGAAAACTCCACTTTGGCCGCCCAGCTGCGTCCACGTAGTTAGAAAACTTGGGGTGTGCAAAAACTCACCGCATGGGAGCCTCGCGAAGGGGCGTGTCGAACTGGTGTGACGTCACTTTGCTGCACGGACACTCACGGTCCTCGCGAATGCATCTAGCATAACTCACGCTTTAGTCGGGGGGTAACGCGGTTTAAACCAGAGTTCAGTGAAGATCTTGTGCTAAACGTTTTTAGAAGTGAGATGTAATCCCCCTCCGATCTTTCCACTCGTGTCCTTTCGTGTGATGTGTGATACAAATGCAAACTGACTGAACTATGTAACATGTCTGACTGATCCTGTTTTCTATCACTCATTTGAAGGGAGTTCTCTGTACATGATTTTGTTTTGATCAAATCTGTTTGAAATTTGAGAATAAATGTCAAATTCTCATCACAGAAGGAGATTCAGTGGCAATGCTTTATTATTTCTGCAGACTTTAACACATGGTAAGGGAAGGTGAGTTCATGTGATCAGGATGCTTGTACCTACAGTAACCTTGCTTGCAAGATGGATAACCTCGCGAGATCAAAAGAGATTATCTCGACGTAATCCATCTTGTCATGCACTGGCAGTTAAGATGATTGGCCGAACCATGCCGGCCCGACGAATCAGCGGCAGCCTTAGGCGGGCTCAGCCTCGTCTGGGCAAGTAGTGGGTACATGGTCTTTGTAGTTCTTTTCACTCGTCAACATGGCTGCCGTCGCGGAAGTGACAGGCAGTCTGAATGAAATTGAATGTAACGTTCCCAATTCTATGTATTAAATTCTAAAAAACGACCCTCAACATTTGGGAAGGCTAAGCCACAACTAGTTCGTTATAATCTAACTTCATGCTTCGAAGGTGACTTTACGACGGTGAGGACTCAATCAATGAATACCACGGAGATCAGGCACAGGCACCTTCGGCAATCTGATTGGTTGAAGTTAACACCCACCAGCGGTGATAGACAGATGGGTCATCCAATCACCTGCCAAGTAGCTTGGAAAAAGTGCCCGCCTCCGTCAGCGGGTCTGGTGACTTCATTCCCAGATCGACTGGTTTAGTGAAACGTATGTGGAGCTATACCGTCCACCTGGCAGCGTCAGGTTAGCTTGTACCAGGCTGATGTCTCATCTGCAGATTATATTTACCACTGATATTAAAGCCCATGAACCCATATCATTCTCAAATGTATTTTGATTGCATAGTTTAACACGTTCACTGCCATTGACGAGTTATCTCGGCTTACAGAATCCAACCGTTCACTGCCAAAGACGAGTTATCTCGGCTTAAAATTTTTTTTTTTTTTTTTGACGGTGGGACGTGGATCAACGCTCCCCACGTCTCCTATAAAAATATTGGAGTCAGCGAACGTGTACAACCCATTCCACGGACCCACTAAGTGGCGACAGTGCTCTCCACACTAGGAAAATCAGAGCCAAAACTGTAGGGTAACGCGCGAGGAAACCATTCTCTACTGTAAAATGGATTGGCGAAAACGCTTTCACTTTCGCGCATTATCGCGCTGGGAGCTGGCGGTGGGGGATTCCAAAAATAGACTGGGTGGAAAACACACTTTGAAACACGCAGCATAAAGCCTAGAATCGCACAAAGCTTCATCAAAGCTCTCAAACCCAAGAAACAAGTGAGCCCTATCCACACTCGCTGCCAGGGAGGGAGGCTGCTCAAACTCGCAGCAGCAGAACACTCGCTTGTGACAAACGCAGGCTGAAAGCCACCAGACACGCCCACGGAGGGAGGAGTTTGAAGGAGAGGGCGTTCAGAACTATATTGTTTAGATGTCTGATCTCTCACTGATGCCAAAAATAAATGGTTAAAGTGACTGTTCTGCCTGTTTGATTGAATTTCACAAAACTGCGATTATCTCAGCTTTCACTCTCAGACGCTGAAACCATGCTGTACTCAACGGCTAATATCTACATAACTACTAACTCTACAAACTAACTCTTTTAGACAGAGAAAGCACACATTCTATTAGTACTTTTGTGAACTTTATGTTCACAAAGTCCAAGCAGAAAATAATCCTCGGCTCTTGTAAAATGAGCCAGAATCCTCAAAAAAACCCTCTGGCAGAACCTACCTACAGTAAAAAAAAAAAAAAAGGCTGGCAGTGAATGTGTTAATGACCCTTGACACGCTTGCAGTGTAAATTGGTTAAGTCGGTTTTATTTTCAGGTACAAATACAAATAGTCTGTTGATCTGTAGTTCATTCCTGCCACTAGAGGCCATCATCAACACATCATCCAGTCATAAAACTAATAATCTTTATTTATACAATATTGTATCAGGCAATATAGTAGAAATGAAACAAAAGTTCAGATGATCAGATTTGGATGTTAGGTGTGTGTGTGTGTCTGTGTAAATGTGTGCAAGTAAGATGCACAGACTGATCATTTATCAAAATCAAAGGCATAATAAACATGTCTTTCTCTAGCCCTCTGATTGGCTGATTTTGGTTTGTTGCTCCTCTGACATCACTCAGAGCATTGCATCCTATTTGGTCGGCCTATCCAGATCCATGGAGGATGAAACTGAAGGATTTCACAGATTTTGAAGGAAAATCAAAGGTAACTGATCCTGAGCAGTTTAGTTAACAGATTACCATTGGAAGCAGGTAATCTGTAATAGGTTATATTCTGTGGACACGTCATGCATATTCTGTACAGGCAAAGAGACATCTCCATTCCTCATCCATCCCGCCCCTCATGGAGTCCACCAGAAACTCCTCCTCGCTCCTAAATTGAACCTTGGCGCTCAGGAGTCAGGCTGGATAAATCCAGGACACCTGCATGCACCTGGACTTATTTGTCTAACGTAAAATACTGTCCCCCATGCAACAGCTAGTGTTATCTCAAAGAAATGTAGTTAGTAAAAAAAACTGAAGAAAACCAACACACTGGTGTGGCTGAATAGGAGACTCCTTACCATGAACTCTCCACACCCTGGTTGGATCCTTGCTTTATAGGACAAGCAAGATGGTCCACCTCAACACAGAGAAGGTTGATGGTTTCTCCCTGATGCAAGCCTCCTGGGCGTGACCTACCACAGATTGCCTGGGTCAACCTCAACGGACTTCGCTCTGGAGTTGCTAAGCCTTTGTTCACACCATATCGCTAAAGCCACGCTGAAGCTGAGCTCACGCTAAACCAGTCACACAAGAAGCACTCTCTTTTCCTCAGCGCCTCGCTCGGTGCCCCTTTCCCCCGCCCACAACTTGCATTGACTTCATGCCTGGCAGCTTCACGCTTCATGCTTGGAAAATAGAACAGAATCCTGAACAATCGCTTCAGCGCAGCTTCAGTGCAACTTCAGCGTGGCTTCAGTGTGGTGTGGCGTGCGGCTGGTGTGAACGGTCTCACCTGTTGACAAGGATGCTGAAATGAAACTGCGCGGCTTCAGCGTGGCTTTGGCATATGGTGTGAACGAACGCCAAGACCCAACATTGTCTACTGTATGTGGATGGAGCTTCTGCTACAGATCTTTGTTAATCAGTGGCCTCCCTGACTGATATCCTAACCTCCGGTGTCTTCATGCACACCTTATACAACACACTACGCCAAACTGGTGTTTTGATGGATTTAAGATGCTGTGATGCTAAAAATCAAACTTTGGTGTCTTTAGAGATGATAAACTTGTTAACAATAATGCTGCGTAGCCCATCTCTGGAATGCAGCATTTATGTTTTCCAAGTCTCCGTTTTGATCTTCACACGTTAAGTATTCCACTAGATCAGCGGTTCCCAACCTTTTCCAACTCATGGCCCACTTGAAAATCTAAAAAATCTTCGCAGCCCACATCCGACTAAACTACTGAGTCAAAATAATGCGTTAACGATAAAAGAAGCTGTCCATCAGCACCACACAGAAATCAGAAACTACAAGTGAGGGACTCCCTGTGTTACAAAGGCTCAGAGCCAATACCGATTTGAGATGGGATGGCCACCCCCCCGGGGCATATTCTGCGCCTCCGAGTCCAGCTACAGTAGGTCCCTGGAAATTGTTCCTGGATCTATAGAGAGGTCCAGGAACGAGTCCGGAAATCATCGATGCTAACAGCCCTGGTTCTTCACAGTTTTCGCCTATGGGAGTTTTGAATGGGTTTTTGGCGCGATGCTTCTAATAATCTCTCTGGGCAACGCTGGCTTAATCAAACGCGAACCAGTGTTTAGTAACATCATCTTCACACATGAAGACCACTTTTATGAGTTTTGAAGCTTTTATGTGCCGTTAAAAGGGTGGCTAGCTAGCAAACGGCTAAATGAGACTACAATGTCGACGCGGATATTATACGTCATCACGAGTGAACGCGGAAATTCTTTCACTCGCAATCAATGCGTGGACGCCTATGCGACACTGTGTAGTTCTGGATTAGCTTAGCACGAGCTTTTTACCTCTAGGGCTTGCAGTTATGCTTCAAAACTCATGAAAGTGGTCCTCATGTGTGTGAAGATTATCCCGCTGAACCTTGGTTCGCGTGTGATTAAACTTGCATAGCCCACAGACATTATTTGAAGCATCGCACCAAAAACCCATTCAAAAATCCCATAGACAGAAACAGTGAAGAACCAGGAAGTTCGGGACTTCCGCATTCAGCCTACAAAAATACGTCATCCCTGGAGCTCTCTATTGAGAGTGATGACAGAATCACCGCGGCGATGACATCACAATGGGACCATGTTATAGCAACCAACCAGACATCATTGGCAATATGACATCATCGGCAGTGTGACATCACCAAAACTGGGACGTGAGATGAGTTATGACATCAGCAGTGATGTCATACCCCAGGCCAGTGAAGGCTATCTACCAATGCGCAATAGTGCAAGCCACGTTCGACGCTCAACGTTCAGCGTTCCACATAGCTTCAATGCCGAGCAATGTGGATCCAACATATTTCTTGTGGAACTGGAACAGCTCCCCTCGGAGTAATACCCCAGGCCCACATCCTGGCCGAGACGAGACAGCCGGAGGTGCTTATAGACCAGACCATCCAGCAGGCGCGGACTGCATAATCGGGCACGTCGGGCAAATGCCCGGTGGCCTGACCTGGCCTGGCCTGCAATTTTTTTTTTTTTTTTTTTTTGTGCCCGCAGTCAGGCCACTCACTGAACAGCAGGCCAGGCGCCGCCTACTGGTTTACTAGTGGTTTTATTACTTTATTCAGGGTTAAAGTGGGAGCATCTCATTGTAAAATTAAACTCGGCCCAAATTGGGCTTCAAACGGCCCAAATTGGGCTTCAATCGGCCCAAATCTGGCTTCAAACGACCCAAATTGGGCTTCAAACGGCCCAAATCTGGGCCGTTTGAAGCCGTCTGGACGCCGGCACGCGCGTCGGCCCGTATCGGCCTGGCCTGCTTGGTATCCAATGCCCGGCCTGAATTATGATCCCAGTCCGCCCCTGCATCCAGGTCATGAGTGGTGGGGCCGGTGGGACCTCCAACATGTTCTAACGGACATGCCTCCGACAATGCAAGCTACGAGATACGAGCCAGCTTCATACCTACCAGAGGAGAAGGTTGGTTCTCTGAACCTACTTGCGCATTCGCAAACCTCTTGAGACCTATTGATCGCTAGTCAGGTGAGACCTGCTCCGCTCCGGGCCCCACAAGCCCGATCTGAACTCTCTTAACACCCTGCAATAGGCTAATTAATGAATAATTGATTACTAATTAAACAGTGGATCACTCAACAGTGGAGAAATGCATTATCATACACAATAATAATAAAAGAAAATGCACAAAGACAAAAATTATATGGCGGCCCACAGGTTGGGAATGGCTGCACTAGATCTTTGTTGCTCAGAAATGGTTCATAGTGATGTTCATGTCTGTTGGACTCTACTTCTCAGCATGTATACAGGAAACACCGTGGCAACACACCAGCCTTTCTTGAAAGACCCAGTTTGGTGACTGAATTGAAAACACAACTATCCCAGTGTACATCAGTTCCAGTCCAACATGACAGGGATGATGGAAACCAGACTCCATCCAGTGTCCAATACTATTCAGCAAAGTCAAAGTGTCCTGGCTGCCTCTGGAAACTATGGAGGAACCGTGCAGCCTGGGAACCCACCGTCGTCTATATCGGTCTGACAACGATTAAACTCTGGGGGACGACGGACAGTATTTCTGAGTTTCTGGTGTAGCCAGCGGACTTTCGGACCAAGACTCCCTCATCTGTGCACCGGTCACAGTCTGATGAGCAACTTGAGACATGAACATCGAGTGTTTCTCCACACGAGACACAAACATTGATACTTTTTGTAGGTGTTTTAGGACGACATATCGGCTATACCGATATCTGCATTATGAGATGTTGGGCCCTAACGTCGTACAAGCGCTATCTGCTTTTTGCACTTACGAGCTGGTTTGCACGCCTTAACGCGTGTCTTATGCTATCTTCCCTGCCTCTTATGCGATCGTCCACCTTGCGCAAGTGTCAATTTGCCCTGCCGGCACCAATCAGTGTGGCCTGCATAATTCTCATTATAAGCACGCCTATTTAAAGCTTTTGCGCTGGCTGCACAGGGAGAATACCAATGGGCTTGGGCACGCCCACAATTTGCGCTGCGCTCAGCGTTAAACACGTGCAAGCGCTAAATTACCGCTTTTGCCACGATCGGGCCCGTTGTCTCAACTCCAACTCCATTCTGGTGTCTCAAATTGCTAATTGGACTTTATAAAACGGATAGTTCTGGTCCTTGATTGTGATGCCACATTGCCATTGTGTGCTGCGTTCAAAGCCGTTGTAAAATACTCTCTATGAACAACACACACCTGTGACCCTATCAAAGTACAGCATTACTGTCCCATGTTAGCTAGCTACGTTAGCTAACCCGTTAGCTGGCTGTAACAATGTTCATCAGCCTCAAACCACCAACTGAATGACCAAAACATTAGCTTGTTAACCATTTCGAGTCACACTCTTTCTATGGGGGGCATCAGCTTTAAAATCTGTTGCCTGGTTGTTAATATCTCAGCAATAATGCGGCTATCCTTGTAGCTAAGCTACGGAGGGAATAGTGTTTCCAGGGGTAGCCTGCACTGTTTTTCCGGGCGTACCTCCTTGGCATATAGTGTTAACACACGTTGAACTGATTGGAGGGGGGCTTGAAGGACTACATTGCTTGGTGAAAAATGATTTGTTGCATATTTATTGCATTTTTTTTGCAGCTCAAACCTTACCAGGTAGGCTATATGACCATTTTATAAAAGCAAGAAGCCCCTTGCCCCTTACTGCTTAAGTAAACAATGACCGGTGGATGGAATAGCAAGTCTAGGCCTGGACATCCGCTGGCTACAGCGGAATTCCCCAATTGCCCCCAGAGACTAATCGTCGGAGACCGATAGACGATGGTTCCCAGTTTGGCCTGACAACACACAGCACCTTCTATTTAACACATTTTCTTCAAGGTAGGACATTAACTTATTCATAAATGGGCCAATGAGGTTTACTATGTTCTTTTCAAGCTATTTCCACCTTATGACCAGTCTAACTGGCTTTTAGAATGTTTGTTTACCTGCATAGAAACAATATAGAAGTGAATGGTAAAATCCTACACATTTTCTTAATGAATGTATGGTCTGAAATGCTAGTTTCAAGTCTTCGTCATTACAGAATGATGTTCATTTAGTAAAGTATGGCCCCATCTAGACTAAAATAGATGATAAAGATTTGGGGCTTTGGGGCGTGATTGACAGGTTCGCACAGCTTGCCGATCACAGACCAATAGCAGGCGGCGCTGTGGCTCTATGGGAAATCCCTGGTCTCGCGCTAGCTGCTTCTGGCTTAAAAAAAAACCAAGACGGTCAAAATGGAGGCTCCAAAATGGGAGTCCAAAAACCAATGTGTGATGTCATCGTGGCTACGTCCATATTTTTATATTCTATGATCCTTCCATCGGAAGCTCTGTACAGTGAACTCTCCCTTCCTCTCTCCTCGTGATCTCTCCAAACATGTTGAAGTACCTCTCCTCCCATCCCTCTTCTTGCTATCTATCCTTTGTTTCCCTCACTCCGTCAGAGGCTCTGTATGCTGCGCTCTCTCTTCCTCGCTACTCCTGCTCCGCTGATCTCTCCGTACATGGTGAAGAACAGCTCCATCTCTCTCTGCAGCGTGGCATTGCGGCAGTCGGCATCGGCTCGGGCTCGCTCCACGTTGCGGATCTTGATCTCGGCGACGCTGTGGCAACGCTTCTGCCGCTCCAGGTCCACCCGCAGCACCGCAACCTGGGATCGCAGGGTCTCATTACAGCGCTGCAGCCTGCACACACACATACCCACACATGCACATACACGCACACACACACACACACACACGCGTGAGTTACAGTATTACGCTATTTCAACCAGGAAGACCTACCTACATCGACTGGGAGCTCCCCATGGTCCTCTATGTTCTCAGGGTCCTATGTTCACAGGGTCATATCATATGCTCCTCTATGTTCTCAGGGTCCTATGTTCCCAAGGGTCCTAAGTAAATTGCATTTGAAACAAGTTAGCCTACCAAAATCATTAACATTACATTAAACATTATATTATTATTTTATTATTTCCAAACTTCAATTCGAAGTAAAATTTTCCAACTCAAAACTAAAGTAATGGATAGGGTTAGGAGATAAGCCAGAGGGGCTCCTGGCACGGCAGCTCAAGAGCGCCCAGGCCTCCAGGTCAATTCTTTCTATTAAATCAAAGAATGGCGCCCTGCTGACTAACCAAAAGAGATAAACGATGGATTTAGGGAGTTTTACAGTGATCTCTACTCATTTAAATGTGATGCCGCTCAGCCCGATTTGAACGACTTTTTTGACCCTCTTGAAACACACAAACTTAACGCTGCCAGAGAGGACTTAGACTCTGATTCTACATTGGAAGAAATAACTTCTGCCATTAAGTCATTCCCATCAGGCAAAGCAGTCGGAGCGGACGGATTCGGTGCAAAATTCTACAAAAAATTCTGCGACATTCTCGTCCCACTCCTCCTCAGAATGACATCTAGCTCTAAGAAGGACAAAGTCTTGCCTGAAACATTGTATGAAGCTAACATCTCCCTCATTTTAAAAAAGGGGAAGGAGGAAGTGGACCCGGCGAGATACAGACCCATAGCGCTCCAGAATGTTGACAGAAAGGTAATCACTAAAACGGGCTGGCCTTGCCAGTGTTTAGACACTACTATTGAGAGCCGAAGGAACGATTCCGGAAATCATCGATGCTAACACTCCTGGTTCTTCACTGTTTTCGCCTATGGGAGTTTTGAATGGGTTTTTGGGCAGCTAGCTAGCAAACGGCTAAATGAGACTACACTGTTGAGTCGATGGGGATATATACGTCAATAACGTCACCACTTCAAAGGACGAACACGGAAATTCTCTTTCCCTCACCTGGTTCAGCCCGGGGTAATCAGTGCACACATCAACAACAGTCCAGGTTGAGTGCTGACGTGACGTGGAAGCCTATGCGACAGTGTGTAGTTCTGGATTAGCTTAGCTCGAGCTTTTTACTTCTAGGGCTCGCATTTACGCTACAAAACTCATGAAAGTGGTCCTCATGTGTGAAGATTATCCGACTGAACTCTGGTTCGCGTTTGATTAAGCTTGCCTTGCCCAGAGACCTTATTTGAAGCATCGCGGCAAAAACCCATTCAAAAATCCAATAGACAGAAACAGTGAAGAACCAGGAAGTCCGGGACTTCTGCGTTCTGACTACAAAAATACGTCATCCCTGCGGCTCTCTATTGGGCTGCTAATCTTAGGGCTTTGATGTCCTGGCGGCAGGGAACTCCTGACAATCTAATTCTTGGGGCTCCCCTGTGGCAGAAAATGGAGGCCAGCTCTATAGTGAACTCCTCTCTGCCAGACCAGTTATGTTATTTTCTAAGCTAGAGCAGCGCGGGACTTTACAACATTTAAGTTTTGTTGTGAGAAATTCAGTCAGAATTCTAAACCAAATTAGAAGTGTTGAGCTGAGTCTATCTGATGTTTCTGTCCTCACACCAATTTGTTTTAATCATTCTTTTTCACCACCATGGTCAGACAAAATCTACCATGCCTGGAGTGAGAAGGGGCTGGTTTCCATTAGGGACCTGTACATAGATGGTAATTTTGCATCCTTTGATCTTCTGAGAAGGAAATTTGAGTTGCCCAACACATACTGGCTTAGATACCTACAAGTCAGACACTACGTTAGATCCAAGATTCTGGATTTTGAGGCTCTCCCAAGTGAACATGTTTTTTTTTACGTTTTGTTAAGCCCCCCTCACTCTCGGCATCTTATCTCCAGATTTGTGTGTCTGTTTGATGATCACATCAGGGTCCCCACTGAGAGGATTCGAGGAGCTGCAGGAGGAGCTTGGTGTTGACCTGTCTGGTACTCTAAGGCCTACAAAGTAGCTCTTCAACAAGAGGCAGAACTCGCCATCTTCGGCTGCTCAGAATCCTCGTTGTTTCTCCCTATGGCTGTGCAGCAGTCTCTGACACAGGGGACGACTGTCGCCAAGAGACTTATTCTTAAGGAGCGGAAGTCCAGACAACATTTCAGCTAATCTCTATAAACAGATATCTCTCAACTCCAACTCCATTCTCGCATCTCAAGTTGCTAATCGAACTGTAAACGATGACCGCAGCACAGTGAAGAGGAAGTCTTTGCCTCGCTGGCTACACCAGAAAACCCAAAATATTGGTCATCGCCCCCAGAGTGTAATTGTCGTCAGACCGATAGATGATGGGTTCCCAGATTGTGGTTGAAGAGGTACCCCCTCAATTTCTCGCTGTGTCGGTCTCACCTCTGTATCCTGGTCTGGTACTCGGCCTCCTGCCTGGCCATCTGCTGCCGGAGCTCGGCCAGGAGATTGCGGGCATCGCCGGGGGGCGGCTGAGGCTCCCGGAGGTCTGGAGCTCCGGAGGGGAGGAACACCTCCGAGCTGCCCGTACTGAGAGGGTCATCACTGGGCACGGAGCAGGAGGCTGGGGAGGTGGGGTGGCACTTGTCTTCATCATCATCATCATTGTTGTCATCTTCATCGTCGTCACCATCGTCATCGTTGTCCTCCTCCTCTGATCCCTGATTTGGGGGAAACCTCAATCTCCTTGGTGATGAGAGAGGACTAGCCCCGCCCACAACAGTGCCATCACCCTGACATTTGCTTATATCCAATGGGAGTATCTCACAGGAGGACCAGGAAGAGGAGGAGTTGACTGTCTGCCCCGCCTCCTTTAGCTCCACCCCCTCTTCAGGAGTTCTAACATGGCTTCCTGCTGCAGTGGAAAAATGTCCCTCTGAAGCTTCAAAATGGCAACTGATCTTCCCCATGCTCTGGTGCAGAGAGGCTCTGTCCAGGTTGTCGTAGACAGAGGGCGTGCTGTCCTCCTGCACCTCACTGCTGCCCCCACTGGCCGACTCTGGTACTGCAGCCTCTTCCTCACCAGCTTCTGCACCGGAGCTCCAGAAACAAGCCGCCCCCTCCCCCAGGCCTGACCGAGGCTCCGCCCAGCCCGGAAGCCCGGGTCTGGGCTCGGTGCCGTCGGACAGCGGCTCCTCCAATTGGAGGCAGGCGGAGGCTCGGGCCGTTGCCGGGGACGACCCTCGGCCAGAGCGATGCCGGTAGTCCGGGTGGTGTCTGTCGGAGCAGTGCTGGAGGGGGTAGCTGGTGGAGGGCTGGGGTGAGAAGCAGCTCTCTGGGTAGGAGGAGGTGTAGCTCTCTGGGTGGGAGGAGATGTAGCTCTCCGGATGGGAGGAGGTGTAGCGGTGGCCGAGGAGTCGCTTCTGGCTGATGGAGTCTGCAGCAGCAGAGGAGCTGCAGCTGGAAAACCAAGAGAGGGACGGTTACATCACATTCATTTCATCTGTCTCTAAGTATGCGTTTACACTGCAGGTCTCAATGCCCAGTTCAGATTTTCTTCCCTATATCCAATTTGTGTGAGCGCCTGTTTACATCTACTTTTAAAAGTGACCCATATCTGATACCTGTGTTTATGTAACGGTAGCCAGTAGGGTAGTGCTGTGCAGTGAGTAAACCTCACTCCCCGAGACATCAAGAGACGCTCTAGCGACAGACACTAGGGCCCATGGGTTTTAGCCTCCTCACTAGAGCATCCACCTCCCCTGCCGGAGGTTACGAGTTCGATTGCCAGCTGTGGGGACTACACAACGTGGGTTACATTTACACTTGCTTAAAGGGATACTCCACTTTTTCGGGAGTTTAGCTCATTTGCCACATCCCACCCACACATAACCAAGATACACCATGCCTTACCGGCACTGTCCGCGCAGTTTACAGTGAGCTACAGTCGTGAAGTTAGTTAGTATCGCCATAGAATGGAGGGTAATGGTACATAATCCAAAAAGGTTCATAGTGTCTATACTTTACTTAGATCATTAGATTTTCTGACACAGGTTATCATTCCTACCTGACATGTTTCGACGGCAACACTTCCGTCTTCATCAGAGGTGTCACTAGATGGTGTGTGATGTGTCTTAAACAGCTGATGTTGTTTACAGAGGCGTGATCGTCCTGTCAGATTTGACAGGACGACCACGCCCCCCGCTGTCATTTCGCTGACGATCACGATCAATTAACTAGCCACAACTCTTGTCTGCTGCTCTTGAATATAGCTTTGTCTCCCACATACAAAACCATTGTCTGACATATTTTAATCACAAGTGTCATGGCTTGTTGTTGCAGGCTACAGGCAGCACTATCTGGATGCTGGTTAGCATTATAGACATACGTCACAATGACAGATCCGTTCTGTGCCACATGTGAACAAAAAAAAATCTGAATTGGGTCACTTGTACCAGGCAAACTAATTGTGGCCTAAATCTTAAAACTGGATTTGTTTTATTAAAAACAAGTGAAACATTAATTTGTATTTCACTATCGTCAGTGGCCAATTTAACTCAATTTATGCAAGATTTTTCCTGAAATAATTGAGATTTAAGCAGATCACATGACTACTTTTCAATATATTGAGCCATTTTCCAACAAGGTCTTGCGTACCTGGGGTTGTGTTGGTCGGGGGGCAGGGCCGGCTCTCGGGAGCACTCAGCGATGAGAGGCAGGGAGAGCTGGCGGAGGCAGGGAGAAGGGTGGAGCTGAGGCTGCCGGCTGGGAGCACTCGGTGCCGCGTGGGGACCTACAGGGGGGCACGTGGAGAAGGACAGGGGGGCTCTGCAGAACAGAGACTGATGCTCTCTGATCAGTTCCAACATCAGCAACTGGACCAACGCTGCACCTGAGACACACACACACACACACACCCACGCCCCAAAGCATAGTTTGTTTTATTGTCTATTTTACTCTAAATGGGACCCTAATTTACAAATTTACATTTGGAAAGTGTTTAATGAAGTCAGTAATCAATGAGAAGTAGGGTCATTTTCCCATTGACTTCTATACAATCAGACTTATTTTTGCAGCCAGTGGACTCGCCCCCTGCTGGCCATTAGAAGGAATGCAAGTTTAAAGCACTTCCACATTGGGCTGTGGAACTTCCAAACCTTGAGAGGTTTTGGAGGTTGCCCCTTAGTCTCAAACACTAGTCTACATAACGGCAACATTGAGCATCGACATTTTCTGCCTGCCTGCCTACCTCCCTTCCTGCCTACCTCCCTGCCTGCCTGCCTCCCTGCCTGTTAGCAGTGTTAGCAGTAACACATTACTTAGTAACGCGTTACTGTAATTACTTTTTTACTAATCCAAGTAACGCATGCGTTACTGCGTTACATCATTGCCTGCCAGAATGCAGTGTTTTCTATGTAAAAGAAGAAAAGAAAACATTTTATCCTCACGGACTCAGGTAGACCTGTCGCGCACACATATACGCCATCTATGACGTGTATGTGCGCGCGACAGTGTCAGAGCACGCCGGCTAATTCAAAACAAACCGAAGCATGATGGGGTCAGAAGAAGGAGACGAGCAAGAGAAATATGCGTTCAAAAGCTGGAACATTATTGTCCTTTGTAAACTATGTGCGACCAGCTTGTGCAGATGCTACCTATTTGCACTGTTGACTCGCCCTCATAATATGAGGTATATTATTATATTATATATTATTATATCGATATTATCGATGAGAGAGAGAGAGAGAGAGAGAGAGAGAGAATGCGGGGATGGAGGCTAAATTGAAGGCGACGCCGCGTGAGGTAGACTTGGGTGGTGTAACAGTTCACTGGATTAACAGATACACTTTGGGTAAGTGTTGTACACTTTGTTACTTCCTAACCTTCTCGTCAAAGCCTTCGTAGTCAGACGGCCCAGGGAATGTTGACAGACATCATCACTTTTCTTTCAGCAACGAAGCTTGAAACGTTTGCATTGAGGCTGTGTTGTTTTATTACCGATCCTGTTCTTTCTAACCGAATTTCAAAGTAAAATGCCTTTGGCGTTTCTTTTAACATAGCCTAATACCAAAGCGAAAATAATTAATACAGTGACATGCTAGACATGTAACAACTTAAGTGTAAGGTATTTGGGGTAAAACAAAAGAAGTAACTAGTAACGTAACTAGGAACGTAACTAGTTACTTTTTGAAAGAGTAATCAGTAAAGTAACTTTTATTACTTTTTTAAGGAGTAATCAGTAACTAATTACTTTTCCAGAGTAACTTGGCCAACACTGCCTGTTAGTCTGCCTGCCTGTTTGTCTGCCTGCCTACCTCCCATGATGCTGTGCGGGTCCTCGGCCTTGGCTCGGAGGATGTTGGGTCCGAACACGGTGGCCAGGTTATGACAGCTCATCTTGTTAGTGCTGGAGTAGCTCTGCACCTCGTTCAGAAACCTACACACACATACAATGGAATCAGAGGAGAGATTATGAAGAGAGCGACAGATTGCAGACAGCTTGGTCTATTGTGCTGATACTTCATATCTTTACATTTTACGGAGTCCCCCAAAGGTCACGGCGAGAATTGTATTTTTGCGTTACCTCGCAATATGTTTTACGTTCTCTCGCAATACTTTTGCATTCCCTTGCAATAGTTTTGTGTTCTGGGGTTGCATTGACTTGTCGACACCGACGCTTATCAGGTTGCAGCCTGTAGAGCTCCTGTTCTTTATCTTTTGTCTTTTTCACTCTTTTCTATATCTATTTACTTTTTATAGTTTTATTGTTATTTAAAGTAGTAAGCTACATTATTCTTTGGCTTATTGTTGGATCGTTTTTTGCTATTCACACAGTACTTTTATTGTTGCGAGTGTAACGGCGTTGTGTAGGTGGTATACTTACAGCAACCCATGTTAAGGGCTTGCCCAGGGGTGGATACGAACCGCCGACCTTCGGCTTGGGAGTCAAAGACATCAACCACTCCACCAAGAGAGCTAGCTCCCTTGGCAGAGCTGGTTAACATGCCTTTATAGTAGGGAGTGAGTTTAACCAATCCACTCGCTATCACACTGGACTCACGAGGAATCAATGCTGATTCACCTCACCCCACACCCACTGGGCATCCGGGTCACGGCACCAATGTAACAGGTGTAGGTGGTACTTGCAGCAACCCAGGTTAAGGGCTTGCCCAGGGGTGGATACGAACCGCCGACCTTCAGCTAGGAAGTCAAAGACACCAACCACTCCACCAAGAGAGCTAGCTCCCTTGGCGGAGCTGGTTAACATGCCTTTATACTAGGGAGTGAGTTTAACCAATCCCCTCGCTACCACACTGGACTCATGAGGAATCAACGCTGATTCACCTCTGTTACACGATCGGCTCGATTGTTTACTATGGAGATCAGCTGATGAGCCGAGAAGCCTTTGAGTGCATTGTGACCCATGGTGACCCATGGTGTGAGACCTGAAATGCCTAAGGAGCACAGGAGGAAATACAGGAGCTGCAGAGCTGGGAGGACACTATGGTTAAGGAAGAGGATATAAAGCAATATACAAACACACGGTTTCTATCCAGAGTTTAGCAACAGTTTGTGCGAGAGGAGTTGCAGCGAGAGCGACGTATGATGAAAGGAAAATAAATAGACACACTGCGTAATGCATCATCATTCAGAAACCACGCCCAAGACGGGGGAAAACGGAAACGCCCCCTCCAATCCTGTCGTTCTCCTATGTCACCTGCATGGTTGCATGTTGCACAAAAAGATCGTATATACGGAAGATGAACACTCCAACTTACTTCTTGAGAGCTAGATCCACATTCTTCAACAGGCTTCCTTGTTTTGCTCAGGAGTACAAAAAAACTTGAACTGGCGATTTTTTACATTTGTTGTCTGCGCAGCCCACCACACAACAGCTTTTAGCTATGTTTAATTCAAGGAAAATGACGCTGGTGTGTGGAAATGAACGGAGCTTTTCCCCCGTGATGGGCGTGGCCTATTTCATGCAGTGTCTCTATGGCAGGGGGAGACACTATTTACACGAACAACAGATGGAGATGGTGCAACCATGGACACATTATTACAGTGAGAGAATGTGTGTGTGCAGCCTGGACACATTATTACAGTGAAAGAATGTGTGTGTGCAGCCTGGACACATTATTACAGTGAAAGAATGTGTGTGTGCAGCCTGGACACATTATTACAGTGAAAGAATGTGTGTGTGCAGCCTGGACACATTATTACAGTGAAAGAATGTGTGTGTGCAGCCTGGACACATTATACAGTGAAAGAATGTGTGTGTGCAGCCTGGACACATTATTACAGAGAGAATGTGTGTGTGCAGCCTGGACACATTATTACAGTGAAAGAATGTGTGTGTGCAGCCTGGACACATTATTACAGAGAGAATGTGTGTGTGCAGCCTGGACACATTATTACAGAGAGAATGTGTGTGTGCAGCCTGGACACATTATTACAGTGAAAGAATGTGTGTGTGTGCAGCCTGGACACATTATTACAGAGAGAATGTGTGTGTGCAGCCTGGACACATTATTACAGTGAGAGAATGTGTGTGTGCAGCCTGGACACATTATTACAGTGAGAGAATGTGTGTGTGTGCAGCCTGGACACATTATTACAGTGAAAGAATGTGTGTGTGCAGCCTGGACACATTATTACAGAGAGAATGTGTGTGTGCAGCCTGGACACATTATTACAGTGAGAGAATGTGCGTGTGCAGCCTGGACACATTATTACAGTGAGAGAATGTGCGTGTGCAGCCTGGACACATTATTACAGTGAGAGAATGTGTGTGTGCAGCCTGGACACATTATTACAGTGAAAGAATGTGTGTGTGCAGCCTGGACACATTATTACAGAGAGAATGTGTGTGTGCAGCCTGGACACATTATTACAGTGAAAGAATGTGTGTGTGCAGCCTGGACACATGAGTACAGTGAAAGAATGTGTGTGTGCACTGTGCAGCTTGGACACATTATTACAGTGAAATAATGTGTGTGTGCACTGTGCAGCCTGGACACATGATTACAGTGAGAGAATGTGTGTGTGCAGCCTGGACACATGATTACAGTGAAAGAATGTGTGTGTGCAGCCTGGACACATTGTTACAGTGAGAGAATGTGTGTTTGCAGCCTGGACACATTGTTACAGTGATTTGATTTTGATTTTGATTTATTTATTTAGACGGGACAATGCAAAATTAATGAACACAATAACCATGGAACAGATAAAAACATCTGGAACATAATAAAAGTGTAAAAATCGCCGGATTTAGCACAAGGCTAGTTTCCATCCGTTGTTCCCGAAACATAAAACACAAAAACATAAAAACAGAATATATAAAACAACAAAACATAGGCATCAAAGTGCATAGTATACATGTGCAAAACAGCAAAACACAAGCAGCAGTAATACACTCAAAAAACACAACAGTATACATTAAAAAGAAGAAAATAAAAAAATAAAAAAATAAAAAAAAGTTCAGAAATTGACCTTTTTACCTGTGGCCACAAGACTGGTGGCTTTTCAGCCATTCCTTCAGTGAACCCTTAAAAGTGGCAAGTGAGGGACTTTCCCTTATGGGGACTGGCAGACTGTTCCACGTTTGGCTGCCTTTGACTAAGAGGACGTTCTGACCAAACGTGGTCAGTCTGCGCTAGACCTTGCAGTCGCCTCTAGTTTCAGACCTGGTGCCAAGTCCACTAGTTCTGTTTCTGTGAATTCATTCATTTATGGGCGGGGGAGCTAATCCATGAAGGCATTTGTAGAGAAAACACGCACTCTTTAAGACCTTGATATTCTCAAAGGTCAAAAAGCAGTGTTGTTCCAGAATGTTACAGTGGTGGTATGACAATGGTTTTCTAGCAAATACCTTGATGGCTCTATGGTAAAGTTGTTCAATGGGTTTTATGACAGTGGCACCTGCGAACGACCAGTTTGTGAAACAGTATTCAATGTGGGAGAATATCATGCAGTGAAGATACGATTTTGCTGCATCAGTGGTTAGGAAAGGTCGAATTTGTCTAAAATTAACTAGATTGAAATTAATTGTTCGTTTAACTTTTTTGATGTGTTTCTTGAAGGATAGGTTCGAGTCCAAGATGACCCCGAGGTACTTGAACTGGGAGACTAGTTCCAGTTCCTCCCCCCCCCAGAAACACATTGGACCGGGTGATGCCAACTGGTCGTTTGCTGAACATCATACATACCGTTTTTTTTGTGTTTAGCAGCAGGCACGTATCTTGCAACCACTGTTGGACCTTGCTTAGCACATTTGTAAGGTTACAAGAGATCTGATCAGTTTTCTTACCGTGTACAAAAATGACCGCGTCATTGAGAGAATGTGTGTGTGCACTGTGCAGCCTGGACACATTGTTACAGTGAAAGAATGTGTGTGTGCAGCCTGGACACATTGTTACAGTGAAAGAATGTGTGTGTGCAGCCTGGACACATTGTTACAGTGAAAGAATGTGTGTGTGCAGCCTGGACACATTATTACAGTGAAATAATATGTGTGTGCAGCCTGGACACATTATTACAGTGAAATAATGTGTGTGTGCAGCCTGGACACATTATTACAGTGAAAGAATGTGTGTGTGCAACCTGGACACATTATTACAGTGAAAGAATGTGTGTGTGCAGCCTGGACATTCGTAAGGTCACTCTGGAGTTATTTCCGGTGTTGTTGTGGAATACAAGGTTCGCTCTCTTATGGGTTACCGTAACCGTTACGGCCACTGATCAAACTCAATACAAAAACCTGTCCGTTTTACTGTTGTCTTGCTTGTCACTAAGTGCGCCCGACTGCTATAACATGACTTTAGACCTGTTATGAATCAGTGGGGTCTTTTGTAATATTCGGTCTAAAAACTGAAGCTCAGACCACGTACATGTATTGTTTATTTACAAAATTCACATCTGCGCTAATTGTTTTGAATGGCGGGTTACCCCCAGTTCCGGGTCCCGTGCTGCCCCCCTTGCTCGCGTGACGTCAGAGTGAACTTACAAATCAATTCCGGCGATAAAACCAACACCTCATTTCCTGTTTTTCTAACCATCCATACCACTGGGCCAATCCCTGAAATTTGGACCAATGACAAATATGACAGACATTCAAGCCTCTTCGGGGGCAATAGGCTTGAACCCCTGGTATTGCCGCTTGCGGCTATTCTTCTTCTTTTCCTTCCGTAAAACGTTAGGGTTGCGAGTGAGAACGAGAGCTCTCACTCTAGTGCCATCTCGCTGCGCATGCAGCCGTTGGAAGACTATCATTTTTTCTCCAAAAACTATCTTTATATAAAACCAAACCACCTACCGACAGGTGGCGTGGTAACCCTGGGACTGAGGCGGCCACCCACATTCCTTTCCCCGTGACAACGTCACGTCCGCCCAGATCCCAGGAGGCCACTCCTTCTTCCAGCCCGCCTGCGCAACGACGCATCGACGCAGCAAGGCTGGGTAGTGAGAGCTCTCGTTCTCACTCGTAAAACCCGGGTTGTAGCACAACCCTAACGTTTTACTTCGTTTCGAACTCAAGCTCTCACTCTAGTGCCAAATTCAACCGCCCTTGCTGCCGGGAGCACTCCTCAGAGTTAATCGGTTATTAAAATAACCGATAACGTAGCGGGAGTAAGTAATAAAACACATATTTTCTGAACTTACTACGTCATTCCCCAACCAACGTTACTTCCTCGCACACCTTTCTCAAAACAATGTCCTTTTTATTGCGGTCCATCGATATGTCTGGTAGATAACAGATCAAGCAGTGTTTTACCAAGCAGTACTGTGTCTTGTCTATGTAAAGCTAACGCTAGATCTATAATCTGAAGAGCCTTTCCAGCCAATGACGGCTTGAGACTGGCTGCCAGCCTGCCACAGCTGTCAATCATCCCTTTTTATATCGTCAAATAATAATTAAAAATAAACTGATGAGAAAAATGACCACTTGCACAGGCATTAGCATGATAATAACTATCTAAAATGATACAAACTAATTATCTGACGTGTACTGTGATTGTTTCGCTTGTCCATTTCCCCATCCACTAACATGTGGGAGGCGGGCCTTGTGACCTATGGATACAGCCGCCAGAGTGGCGATCTAACATGCAGCGGCTTCACTAAAAGGGACCAGATCCTCTGTCCATCTTTTATATGTCGATGATCCCAAGCCCCTAGTACTACAGTATGCCTGTGTCGCCCGCAGAGCAGCGCATGTTTTTTTTGATTGATTGATTGAGAAGATTTATTTCAAACAGTTAAAACAATACATAAAACAAATACCCTAAGTAAAAAACAGGAATAAAACCAATCACAACCAAGAAAATAAGTAAACTCCATTAGAAAACCGTTTTCAAAAGGGGCAGGAAGAAGCCGAGGCTTATCGAGTCCTGCCCCCAAGCCATCCATAACTATATTAAATATCCATATCCATATAAACACATATGCATACACACATATACATAACAATTTACATACATACTATATATACACACACACACACACACACACACACACTCTCACACACACACACACACACACACACACACACACACACACACACACACACACACACACACACACACACACACACACAGATAATAAGATCTATAATCTAATAATAAGATAAGATCTATAATCTAATAATAAGATATATATACACTGATCTATAAGATCTCTCTCAATAAACAATACATACAACAAAAAACAAAAATTTACTTTTCAAGCTCCTCTTTGTTATAATTGTCCATGAAAGACTGTTTGTAACTGCATTTAAAATGTTTAATATTATTACTCAATTTTATCCGCGTGAAGGCCGTTTAGAGTCGTACGGACCCTTGGGTGTTTTAAGTTCAAATTCTCTCTTAAGGGGAGATGCTCACAGTCATTTTTTGCAAGTCCAAGTCAAGTCTCAAGTCTTTGAGCTCAAGTCCAAGTCAAGTCTCAAGTCTTTGAGACTTGAGACTATCTCTGATTAATATCACTTATGATTTCTTGTCTGAAGGGTGTAGTGTAACAGATAATCGGAGTAGAATTGGTCAATTGTACAATAAATATGTAATCAGCCCAACTGCATTATATCCATCATATCAGAAGTGGGCGACACTGGTTGGATGATAAATTAATTTGTAATAAAAGGCTATCAGCCCCAGATATCTGTCCTACGCCAATATAGACAGAAGAAGAAGAATGCTGTCTTACTGGCAGATGAAGTTGAGCAGGTTGAAGTTAGCCACCGGTAACTCATGAAGAAGATTCCTCAAGTCCATCAAACCCTGAGAGGAGAGGAGGAAGGAAGGCAGGCAGGAAAATGACAGACCTAATTAAGGATGAGTTTATTAAAGCTGCATTAAATGTAGGAATTCAAATTGTCCTCTATTTCTATCAATAGATGATCAGAGATGATTAATGACTATATTGTTAATTGGATTTTGGTAGTATTAGGGGTTCAAGCTCCGAAGGGGCTAACCCCTATTGTTTTTGCTCAGATTCTTATTCTTATTATTTTTATTTTTCCTCATCAGCCGCGACGCAAATTCCCGTGAATTGTTACATCGCAGAGACCTGAAATTTGGCCCAATGACAGATATTGGTTGTTATAGACCTATTCGCTAACCCTGGATGGCACCATATTGTTGACATACCGTCCTGCATGCACAGCGCTGCTGCAGCTGACAACTAGTAACAGCCTTATTGTCGTTTATGTTCCATTACAAAATAGTGATGGTGATGACAGCAGTAAAAAACCCAGAGTTGTTGTTTGTATGCTGCTATTAATGCCTGTAATAATAAACAAAAGAAAAAATGAGGTGAACAGACTTTGCTGTCAGAAAGTTTCACCTGTCTCTCCTAACTATCCACACATCTCCTGTGTGCTGACGTATCCTCAGTCTCGCTCCCTTCACGTCTGTGGATCGTAGGTAGAGATAGAAACAAACCACGGGGACTTTATTGCTGTCATTACTACAGCCATGTATAACGCAGGTCACCATCCGAACACAACAGGAACGATACAGGTAACGCTAACGGGGGCTAGCTTTCTATAAACGCTGCTCTTACATAGGCTATCACCTTAGAGCTACAGCGCTATGTCAATAACATGGCGGCAGTGGGCGTGCCTGTACGTGAGTTACGTCAAACGAATAAGGTCGCCCACGGTGGGTACTACAGCGATATTTTGGTTTTAGGCCTTTGCAGGCCATTTTAGGGCATTGTGACATCATCACCATAACCCTTCCCTGTTTTTCTATTGCTGACTTTGCTCATATGCACCTGGAGGTCAGTAGTCGATCTGGGTGAATCCACCTCGTGTAAAATAGTGTGGTCACCTGGAGGTCGGTAGTTGACCTGGGCTAATGCCCCTTGTGTAAAAGAGTGTAGTCACCTGGAGGTCAGTAGTTGACCTGGGCGAATCCATCTCATGTAAAAGAGTGTAGTCACCTGGAGGTCAGTAGTTGACCTGGGCGAATCCATCTCATGTAAAAGTGTGTAGTCACCTGGAGGTCGGTAGTTGACCTGGGCGAATCCATCTCATGTAAAAGAGTGTAGTCACCTGGAGGTCGGTAGTTGACCTGGGCGAATCCATCTCATGTAAAAGAGTGTAGTCACCTGGAGGTCAGTAGTTGACCTGGGTGAATCCATTTCATGTAAAAGTGTGTAGTCACCTGGAGGTCAGTAGTTGACCTGGGCGAATCCATTTCATGTAAAAGTGTGTAGTCACCTGGAGGTCAGTAGTTGACCTGGGCGAATCCATCTCATGTAAAAGTGTGTAGTCACCTGGAGGTCAGTAGTTGACCTGGGCGAATCCATCTCATGTAAAAGTGTGTAGTCACCTGGAGGTCAGTAGTTGACCTGGGTGAATCCATTTCATGTAAAAGTGTGTAGTCACCTGGAGGTCAGTAGTTGACCTGGGCTTATCTATCTCATGTAAAAGTGTGTAGTCACCTGGAGGTCAGTAGTTGACCTGGGCTAATCTATCTCATGTAAAAGAGTGTAGTCATCTGTGGGTCAGCAGTTGACCTGGAGTCCAGGTCCTGGACGAATCCATCTCGTGTAAAAAAGTGTTGTCTAGGTCAGCAGTTGACCTGGATGAATCCATCTCGTGTAAAAAAGTGTAGTCATCTGTAGGTCAGCAGTTGACCTGGACTAATCGATCTCGTGTAGAAAAGTGTAGTCACCTGTAAGTCAGTAGTTGACCTGAGCAAATGTTATGCAATTGCCCCACTGTGATGTCATCAGCCTCCTATGGACATTAGGGAGCAGTGATGTCATCAGTGATGTGACATATTGATGACATGATCAGTAGTGTCACGATACTGAGTGACATCATTAGGGAGCAATGGCTTCACAAGCAGGGACATATCAAACTGTTGCTGGATGTCACCACTGATGATGTCACAATGTATATGATGATGTCATATACCTTATGCTAATGAAGTCATAGAGACTGATGATGTACTGTATATGTGACATCACTGATGACTATTATTATTTTATTTTTTTAGACTCAGTGCGATCGTCAGGCGTAAGAAGACTTTGATTATACTAATACTACACAAGGCGTGCGCGCGCGTGTGTGTGTGTGTGTCTGTTTGTGTGTCTCTCAGAGTGATGATGTCATCACCTGTGTGCGGTTGTTGGATACCCTCTGTCCACACCGCAGAAAGGCTTGGTAGCAGCTGAAGGGGACGAGAGGCTCCGGCAGCAGTCTGAGGTAGAGCTTCAGCAAGGACGCCACCGTGTGGACGTCTGTGCTGCTGCACGAAACATGCACGCGCGCGCACACTCGCACGCACGCACGCACACACACACACACACACACACACACACACACACACACACACACACACACACAACATACACACAACACACATACACCATAGACACACACAACATACACACAAACAGCACACACAACACACACACAAAACCCATTTAACAAACAGTTTGGTCATAAAACACAAACCAGACAGAACAGACATCATGGAGACATCCACTTTTAAGGTATTAGGCAGCTCGATTCCTAGGCTCGCCCTGCAGCTCGCCGAGCTGGCTCTGCAGCTTGCATACGCAGCTCGGCCACTCTGGCCCATGGAGCTCTTGCTTTTTCTCAGTAGTAGTCATAGCCGTTTTCTCAGGAGCTTGAGTTGATGATCCTGAGGTAGCTCCCACTGATGATGTCACCATGCCTATGACATCATTAGTGCCTATGACATCATCAGTGATGACATAAGATGATTTTGGTCAATGTCACTGATGATGTCATAGACGTTGTGACATCATCAGTGAAACAAACAAACAAACAAATAAACAAAGCCCAATTGCTCCCTTTTATATGACGATGATGATGATGAAGCTGTATGTGCTTATCAGAGATGGGAAGTAAGTACAAATACTCCGTTAAATAATAATAATAATGAATTGTATTTGTATAGCACACTTTCAAATCAAAACTGACATCCCAAGGTGCTTCACAAGAGAAAGTACACAGAATAAAAATAATAAAATAATAAAAACACTTAAATAGAGGAATTTAAAAACAGGCCCTAGTCGAACGCAGCGTGAAAAAGGTGGGTCTTTAGGCTGCTTTTGAAGGCAGCAAGGGAGTCCGAGGCCCGGATGGATCCTGGGAGCAGATTCCACAGGCGTGGCCCCAGTGCACAAAAGACACGATTTCCCATGGTTGAGAGCCTTCTGCGTGGGATTGCAAGCAGGTTTTGGCTGCCAGATCTGAGAGTCCGGGATGAGGTTTGGGGGGAGAGGAGGTCCCGGAGGTAGGTCGGCCTAGGTGGTTGGTGGCCTTGTAGACGAGCAGGAGGGTTTTGTAGATGATGCGCTGGTTTACTGGTAACCAATGGAGGGAGTGGAGGACTGTACTTAAGTAGATTATTCGGCTATCTGTACTTTACTGAGTATTTCTTTTTCTGACGACTTTTTACTTTTACTCCCTACATTTTAACACAAGTATCTGTACTTTCTACTCCTTACATTTTCAAAACAGGCTCATTCTACTTAGTTTTAATACACAACAATGATTAAAGAAAGACCGAGAAGAAACAGGGAAGAATGAATAGAAATAGCTCATTCCAGGCTCCGCCAATAGTGTGAAATGGCATTCTTCCGGTGCGCTAAATGTCAGCTTGTGATTGGCTCTCTGTCAATGTAACAAAACTTCATTGGCTAGACAGTCTCCTAAGGGTCGTGGACGAAGAGAAGTGCACACACACCACATGTATGAGAACGACCCACCAAACTTCGAGAATGCGGCAATAAAAGAGACGGGAGACGGACACTCGGTCGTGCTGAGAAATTGCGTCTGTGAATAATGTGATAATGTCCATGTCACTCAGAAGAACCAGCAACATGAGCTACGCAGACGAAAGTGAGGTTGAAGTTGTCAACACTGCAGATTCGGACGAGCCAGAGGCTGTGTAGCATTTTTCCCCAAGTCTCTTGTTTACTGTACATGTCGTAATAGTTATCTGATCAGACACTAGAGTTAGTAAGATATTGAAAAGCATGGTGCATAAGGGTGGTGAAGATGGAGGCAACTGAAAGTGAAAAATGGATGAGCGGGGGAAGAAGACAGGCAGAAGAAACAGAGGGGTGGATGACAGGGAAGGGGGAGAAGATACAGTAGGTGGAAAATAAGAGGAAGCAATGTTTAAAGTGTTCAGTGTGCTGAAGATTGTCCTTTGCACTTCATTGTTTTACAGAATGCACGGCCATACAGTATGTCCCTTGCACTTTATTATTTACCTCCTTTTAGGGGAGAGAAGGAAACAAAATAATAGCTTAAATTTAATAGCCGCAAGCGGCAATACCATGAACCGAAAATACAGCCCAGACTAGTTTCCCCCCGACGTCGGTCACATTATACTGTTTGGCCAGACAGGTTTCAATCTTTTTTTCTTCTCTGTGTACTTTTTATTGGATTCTGTGTTGTTGCAGGTTATTTGCTGAAGTTGGTTGACTGCATTAGCAGTAACATTAGCCTGTGTGTATGATACACACAGATATGATACACAGTGCTGAGAGGCAGGCTCGTGAACACGCAGAAACACCACATCCGCCCGATTTTGCGCGAAACCTCGTCCTGAGAGGAGCCTGGTCTAATTTTTTAAGTTACGCTACGGAGCATTCACTCATTTGTAATAAAAACACTTGCACATTAATTTCTTCCCAAATCTTACATACCGGTCATTGGCCTTTAATTTTGGGAGCTTCGAGCTAGGTGGGCGTGTTTTTTAGCCGGTTGGACCCCGGGGAGCTCCCCAGCTCCTCACTCTGGCTCCAAAAAATAAAAGATAGTGAAATACCAAACTCAAGGCTTCAAAACCGGAGTCCACAAAACCAATGGGTGACATCATGGTTGCTACGCCCATATGTTTTATACAGTCTATGGGTGCCACCAGCTACCTCACACACACACACACACACACACACACGCACACACACATTCTCACTCTCTCTCTCTCCCCCTCTCTCTCTACCTGTCGAAAGTGGGCCTCTCTCCGGCGTCGAAGGCCTCCTGCAGCTCTTTGACCAGGCTGGCCTGTCCCGGCTGGCGAAATAAGCCCACCTCAGTCAGGCCGCGCTCCTGGATAAAGGCCACGCACTGCTCCACCACCAGGGGGACCAAGCGCACCCCGTAACGGCGCTCGTACAGCACCGTCTCCTCCAGACGCTGACCAAACACGCCTGAAATATGACGCAATATTCCTCAAACATGCATACATGGGTTTTTACTTTTTCATACAATTTTCATTTTTAATTTCATCTTAGCTTTAGTTTCCAACACCTTCTTACTTCCATGGCGTTGTTTTCTTACGCTTTGTCACTTTTGGATTTGGACGCACACGGTTGGGGTGAGGCGTTAGGCAAAGGTCAGCCACTTGGTTGGGGTTAGGGTTTGGATATGGGTCAAGTTTAGGGAAGGAAGAGCATCAGTCTCACAGTAGCTAGCCATAGATACATATCTATGGCTATCTATCTAGATACTATCTGGTACACAATTCTTGAAAAGTGGTTCAGGACTGCCCCCTGAGACCAAAACAAAATGCATATGAATTGACCAACCACGGCCCTCCTTATTTGTGTGATGCAACTCATGGGCGGTACATTTTGAACGATGCATCAATGCACGCAGAGAGCCGTTCTTCCGCCATGATACTATTGATGCCAGGGGATTTCCTCTGACAAAACCCGTAAATGCTGACTTGTGATGCTGGAAGCGTGCTGACCTAAGACGTTGGGTCTGACCATGTGAGACTAACCAGGGCTAGAACACCGAAGGCTCCGCCTGGGGGTTAGGAAGTCTCTGCCTGGGGGTTAGGAAGTCTCTGCCCCGGGGTTAGGAAGACTCTGCCCCGGGGTTAGGAAGACTCTGCCCCGGGGTTAGGAAGGCTCTGCCCCGGGGTTAGGAAGACTCTGCCCCGGGGTTAGGAAGTCTCTGCCTGGGGGTTAGGAAGACTCTGCCACGGGGTTAGGAAGTCTCTGCCCCGGGGTTAGGAAGTCTCTGCCTGGGGGTTAGGAAGACTCTGCCCCGGGGTTAGGAAGTCTCTGCCTGGGGGTTAGGAAGACTCTGCCCCGGGGTTAGGAAGTCTCTGCCCCGGGGTTAGGAAGTCTCTGCCTGGGGGTTAGGAAGTCTCTGCCTGGGGGTTAGGAAGTCTCTGCCCCGGGGTTAGGAAGTCTCTGCCTGGGGGTTAGGAAGTCTCTGCCTGGGGGTTAGGAAGTCTCTGCCCCGGGGTTAGGAAGGCTCTGCCTGGGGGTTAGGAAGTCTCTGCCCCGGGGTTAGGAAGACTCTGCCCCGGGGTTAGGAAGTCTCTGCCCCGGGGTTAGGAAGGCTCTGCCTGGGGCCTTTCAAAGCCCGCTGGGGCACGGTAGCAGGCTGCCCGGTGCCTCAGTCCCAGGGCATCACTGCAGCAATGTGGGTCCAGATCCAAAGAGCAACGTACCGCCCGGTCCCAGTGCATCCGGACGGATGTGCACACATCCACAGCCAAAACCTGTGCCAAATCAATGCCAAGCGGGTTGTAATTTCCATTGCAGGTTTGTGTGTGCGTGTGTACTCACGTGGTCGGAGGCTCAGCGCCCTCCTGATCCTGCGGTAGGCAGAGTGAGACAGATAGCTAACCTGTCTGCCCTCCCTCATTCTATCTGTCTGCCTGCCTATCTGTCTGTCTGGATCTCTGTCTCTCTGTCCGCCTGTCTGTCTGCCAGTTGATTATATTTTGGTGTTGGTCTGGATTTGTGATTTCCATCCTTAGTCGATTTTCATGTTTTCAGCTGCATTCAGGTGCGGCTGGGATAGTCCGACATCAGTCTTCCGAGTCGCCTGCTGAACAGCGTTGCTTTTCACGTCCCTTTTTTTTTTATCAGAGAACCAAACCAACAGAAACCGTTAGATCCAGACGTTTGAGCTCTACTGAGTCTCTACCAATTCTCTAAGTCTGTACTAAGTATCTCTACTAGGCTTCTCCCACCTCCTCTTCTCCTCAGAGCTTTTCCTCTGTCTGTCTCACTCTTTTCTTGTGTCGTTTATCGCTCAGGGCGATAGGCTGAAGCGGTGTGTGTGTGTGTGTGTGTGTGTGTGTGTGTGTGTGTGTGTGCGTGTGTGCCTAAACACCCCTATCCATCTAACTGACTGTGTTTAGTAAACTCTTCAGGTGTTTGTGCTGCCTGTGACCTAGACTTCTCTCCACCCCCTCTCTCTCCACCTCTCTCTGTCTGTCTGTCTCTGTCTGTCTCTCTCCTTCTCTCTCTGTCTCTCTCTCCATCTCTCTGCTACATGATAAGATGAAGCAGCATTCCAGGAATTCAACTTTCAAGAACAGCCAGCTTTGTGAAATACCTCTCTTCTCCTCTCTTATCACTCGATCACTCTCTCTTTCTCTCAGCCTCTGTCTCTCGACCAGTGTGTGTGTGTGTGTGTGTGTGTCTCTCTCTCCCTCATTCAGCTGGAAAACACTGTAACTTACAATCAGCTATTAGTGATGCATTTTCCATCTCAGCTCCTATACATCAGATCGGCAATACATCATTTTGTAGTAGGCTCTCATGACCGAGGGATTTTCGGGGGAAATCCACCATAGCAAAAGACTGCAAAAGAAGCCGGAAACACTTCAAAGAAATTATTTTAAATGGTTTAATTTAATATTGATATGCCAAAGAGTTGCTGTGTTATTGTTTTCACTAACAATTAAAAAAAAACGGATCTGCGTTTTTTTTTAAATTGAGTAGCAGTAACAGAGGGCGGCTGTAGCTCAGGAGGTAGAGTGGGTCGTCCACTAATCGCTTTGGATAAAAGAGGTCGATTGGACCACCCTGCACGTTGTGGGAGTTCTATAGAAGTCTATTGGACTACACTGCATGTTGTGGGAGTTCTATAGAAGTCTATTGGACTACCCTGCACGTTGTGGGAGTTCTATAGAAGTCTATTGGACTACCCTGCACGTTGTGGGAGTTCTAGAAGTACTGTAGATTGGACTACCCTGCACATTTTGGGAGTTCTGTAGAAGTCTATCAGATTACCATGCATGTTGTGGGAGTTCTCTAGAAGTCTAATGGACTACCCTGTATTACAGTATTAGAGTCAGATGTCATGAACCTTTTTGGATGACTACCCTGTATGTTGTGGGAGTTCTATAAAAGTCTATTGGACTACCCTGTGACTGACTGACTGACTGACTGACTGACTGACTGACTGACCGACCGACCGATGCGTTACAACAGTAGTAAGATCAATGACAGCAACAACAACATAACTTATATCAAAAACACACAAGAGGTCGGTGAGACCTTAGAAAAACAATATATAGACCAATATTGACTATAGACTAACAATATATAGAAATATATTGGACTACCCTGCACATTGTGGGAGTTCTATAGAAGTCTATACCCTGCACATTGTGGGAGTTCTATAGAAGTCTATTAGACTACCCTGCACATTGTGGGAGTTCTATAGAAGTATATTGGACTACCCGGCACGTTGTGGGAGTTCTATAGAAGTCTATTAGACTACCCTGCATGTTGTGGGAGTTCTATAGAAGTCTATTGGACTACCCTGCACATTGTGGGAGTTCTATAGAAGTATATTAGACTACCCAGCACATTGTGGGAGTTCTATAGAAGTATAATAGACTACCCTGCACATTGTGGGAGTTCTAAGTCTAATGGACTACCCTGCATGTTGTGGGAGTTCTATAGAGGTGTGTGTGTGTGTGTGTGTGTGTGTGTGTGTGTGTGTGTGTGTGTGTGTGTGTGTGTGTGTGTGTGTGTGTGTGTGTGTGTGTGTGTGTGTGTGTGTGTGTGTGTGTGTGTGTGTGTGTGTGTGTGTGTACCTGTAAAAGGGATCCAGACTCCCTTGTTGAGGGTCTTTAGCCACTCCTCCCCCTGGCCAGCGCTGTTAGACAGGAAGAAATAAGAGCCTGGACTGGCCAACACATCTCTGTTCCCTACAGACAGACAGACAGACAGACAGACATAGCTGAGCATAGATAGCTGAGCGGCATAGCCTTGATGTAGACAATGCACTTACATGCATGCGTATTGCGTAATAACATCTCCGTGGAGAGGTGTGAATGAGTGAGTGAGTGAGTGAGTGACTTTTTACGCGTGGGTAAAATCTCTTCTCTCAGCAGGTGTTTGGGCTTTTCTCTGCCACCAACATTTCCACTCCACTGGAGAGACATTAAGCGCTTCTTTTGTCCATCATGTTGCTTATATTTGCATTTGCAATTATATTTGATGATCTGAATTTAAATTCTGTTTTCTGAATTTCTATGGAATGATTGAGTTTGTTGAAGTTGGACTATTTGGTTCAGGTTTGGTTTCTATGATAATTCTCGCAATATTCTATCACTCATTGGGTACATATTAGTCGGGATATGAAAATGCACTACTGGTATGCTAATTATACATTTTCCTCTAGGTTTTTTGTGAACCCCCAACCTTAAAGCCCCAATCAGTAACATTTTTGATTTTTTTTACTGTAATATAAGAGCTTTTTAGTCATAGGACATGGTAGATTGACTTGTAATAGGGAGACTCTCGCCTTTAATTATCCCACACCGCCCTCCATTGGCCAGCACTGGGACTAAGCAGTTTGTCTCCCACGTCCCTTAGCGGCGCGAACTGCGCATGTGTATCGGTCCTGCTTTACGGCCATAGCTCTTTACGACTCGCTCTCACCACAACACAACAAGAGAGCCACAAGGAAGCTAACGTTAGCTCTGGATTCCCCGCACGGGCGCTATCATGGCAGAGCCGAAGAAAAGAGTCAGGAAAGCATTGACAGAGTCAGCTAACAAGAGAAAAAAATAATGTTACCGAGCAAGAGACAAGACGAGAGTAAATCTGGGACCCTATTTTACCTGTTGGCGGGAGCTTCGGGAAGAAAAAGGCTGCAAGACTGACGCTGATCTGGCCATATTGCTGTTGAATCAGTAAGTAACTAACGCTAGCTAATCAGCTGACTTGCTAACATTAGTAATGTAACATATCCCCTCTGTTGTTGTACTTATTGTTGTACGAGTTGATTTACGACGGTTTACGACAGTGCTATTGCACCTAGAGGGCGCAGTTTCCCCAATAGCTCAACTTGGAAAACCTGCTGAATGGGGCTTTAAAGTTCAAACTTATGGCTTCATATACTGGGCAGCACAGCACTGGAGCAGAGGTAACGTTACGGCTATCACCAGATTTCAAGTTTTCAGAGATTTGAAGCATGGGCAAGGTTTGTCTTTCTCTTCTGTATAACGTTACAACAGCTATGAGGAGAGGAAGCTTGTGATCAACATCCCCACATTCAAAGCACTTCTATATTCCCCATATCATATCCATATGAAAACTCGCCTCATGCTTTACCCACGCATCAAGCACATGGTTATGCTAAGCTATCCTTGCACTTCGGAAAATCTGGTTTGTTTACCATCCATGAAGGTTAAAAAACAAATTTAGCCCCCATGCCTCTCACGAAATGCGGATTTTTTTTTGAGAGCCATAAATCCAAAATGGCTATGTTGGAAATTACACTTTTTTTATGGTTTAGCCTACAATGCTGGAAAGTACATGGTTTCTGGGACTTTTTGGGAGGAGGAATTCATAATTGATGTTGTTTTGATAATTTGATCTTCAAATCCAAGATGGCTCCCAATTTTCATCTCAAAAAGGTAAATTTTTCAAAATCATCATAGAGCCTTTATATTGGGGTGTAATGAAAGCTCTGCTCATGCTGAGTTGAGTTATAAACAGTAAAACAACATGCAAGTACACCAGCTCAGTCTCATGAAATGCGTATGTATGACACGCGGGGTGTTATCTCGTGTCATACATACGCAGAAATGCGTTTTGGCGTGCAGTTTGGCGGCAACAATGGCGGCAAGTAACGTTAACAAACTCACAGCCACTAACCCATCCCTAACCCTAACCCTTAACCTAACCCTAACCCTGACCCTAACCATAAACCTAACCCCCATAACTTCCATGTAAAGTTATTATGCATGTTAGATTTCTAATGTGAGTGGACGAGGCGAAGTTGCGTATGAACTGCACGAGAAACTGCGTTAATGCGTATGTATTCCACGAGATAACACCCGCGTGTCATACATACACTCTCCCATGAGGCCTTCAAAAGTGGAGACAATGATCTCAATAAATCTGCCAGATATGAATTCGAACAGGCAGCAAAATCAGCTAAGGCTAAATACAGAGAGAGCCTGGAGGATAAACTGAAATCTGGGGACATCAGAGGGGTCTGGCAGGGTCTGCACACCATCACTGGGTCTAAGAAAAAACCTAAAGTCCAGGATGAGGATCCCCTACTCCCTGACAAACTAAATGCATTTTACTGCCGCTTTGATGTTCAGTCAGGTGAACGCCCCAGAATAGCTGACAGCGTGGGGCCTGTAACCCCTCCTTTCATAGTTGAGGAGCACCAGGTTAGAGCCCTACTATGTAAGCAACATGTCAGGAAAGCTGCAGGGCCAGACAATGTTTTTACCTTTACTTTGAAAAACTGTGCCGACCAACTTGCCCCCGTTCTTACTGATCTCTTTAACTGTTTTTTGTGCACACTTAAAATCCCGGCATTGTATAAATCTGCCACTGTCATCCCTGGGCCCAAAAAACCCAACCCTTCTTGTCTAAATGATTACAGGCCCATCGCGCTGACCCCTGTGATTATGAAGGTTTTTGAACGACTTGTATGCGACCACCTGTCTAGCATTGTAAAACTAGACAAATATCAGTTTGCCTACCAGCCTAACAGGTCTGTAGAGGATGCTGTGTCCATGTGCCTCCACACCATCCTGCTACATCTAGAGGCCTCTGCCACTTACGCCAGAATTATTTTTATTGATTTTAGTTCCGCGTTTAATACGATTGTGCCTTTTAAATTATTTGAAAAACTTAAACTGCTGGGTATTGATGACTCTCTGTGCCACCTGATCTTGGACTTTCTCTCAGACCGAGAACAGGTGGTTATTGGCCACCTGCTCTCTAAGTCCCCGACCCTGAACACCGGGGCCCCCCAGGGCTGTGTTCTCTCTGCTTTCCTCTATCTTGTTTACACAAATGACTGCGTCTCCCACTCTGACTCTGTCCATTTCTTTAAATACGCTGACGACACAACAGTAGTGGGTCTAATCAAGAACAACGATGAATCAGCCTACAGAGCTGAAGTACACAGGCTTGTCGACTGGTGTAAAGAAAACGACCTGCTCCTAAACACTTCCAAAACAAAAGAAATGATTGTAGATTTCTGGCGCGGTGAAGCAGTTCACCCTCCTCTGCTCATCAATGGCCAGCAGGTGGAGCGAGTGAAAAATTCCTCTGCACAACCATTTGTGAAAACTTAAAATGGGAGGCCAACACCGACCTCATTATTAACAAGGCCCACCAGAGGCTCCACTCACTGCGACAGCTCAGGAAGTTTGGAGTGTCCAAGGAGGGGAAGCTCTGCTTTTATAGAGCCACTGTTGAGAGTGTCCTCACTTTCTCAGTGTCTGTGTGGCACGGCAACACAAGCGAGCACGATAAAGCTCGGCTAGAGAGAATAGTACGCACGGCGTCAAAGATCATCGGCTGCGACCTTCCTTCTGTGGCCTCCCTATACGCCACACGCATCAAGCGAAAGGGGGAGAAGGTGATGCGAGACCCCTCGCACCCCGCTTACTCCCTCTTTAAGCCCCTCCCCTCTGGTAGGAGGCTCCAGAGCATTAGGTGTAGGACATCTCGCTTCAAAAACAGTACATATCCTGAGGCTGTCCGACACCTCAACTCTACCTCAAGAGCACAGGCACTTTGTGCTAGAAGGGTCAACACCAGTTAGGTTTTTTTTGCACTTTATCACTAAAAAAGCACTTTAAAAATAGTTTAGCACTTTCTTTTTTTTTTTAAATACTTTTTAAGCACTTTATCGAGCATTATTTTAGCTTTCTGTGGCACTGTGGCACTCTGCTTTTTTAACAGGTTCCATGAATTGTTTTTTTTAAATGTCGTTATTATCCTTTTTATTACTTCCTTGTTTTTGTATGTATGGAACTCTCTGCATCTATGTCTCCTGTGATTCTATGTGATTCTATGTGAGCACTTCTGCACCAAGACAATTTCCAATCAACCATGTGTTGAAATGGCAAATAAAGTTCTATTCTATTCTATTCACAGTAGGGTGACCAGATAATGATTCCAGCAAACCAAATGTGGGACAAAGGGTACGTTTGTGTGGGACAATGTGGGACACGTTGCCGATGCTTTGAGGTTGTCTAAAATGTTGATATATTGTCTAACTTACAAAAAATATACATTTCTATTCACCCCTCTCTATGCTTTGCCCTCTGGTTGATTCACACAATCTGCAAATAAAAACATAAATTATTTTATTTGAATGCAACTTTCGAAACTCCCACGCTGGGTAAATACATTAAGCGTAAAGGGAAACTTAAGTTTCACAGTGCTTCTTCTCCAACACTTCTGAATAAAATGTGTAGGCTACAATAAAACAGACCAGACAGGTTAGTGACATAGGATTTAAAGGAGAATTCCTGTTTTTTACACCCCAGACCTTATTTCCAGCTTAAAATATGATGTTTTACTCACCCAAATAACTTTGGTGTCATTCTGATCCCCCTAGAAGATATTCAGATCCGAGTAGAGTCCTGGAACTGGCCAAAACTGGCGTAAACGGGGCATACATCGTTCACACTGTAAATAACGTATTTTCTGTCACATCGCGGTTCATTATGGTTGTTATATAAATATGACAGTGAAAAAAGATACGCACATCCCAACCAGTTTAAAAGGCAGGTGCTGGACCCAATAAAAACTGCAGTGAAATAAACAAAGAAAGGCCGCACACTGTAGCTCCCGTTTGCTTTTGTTTTATTCCAGGTGTTACGTTTCGAGCTTACACTCTTCTTCAGACAAAACTGGCGTAAACGGGGCATACATCGTTCACACTGTAAATAACGTATTTTCTGTCACATCGCGATTCATTATGGTTGTTATATAAATATGAGAAAATGAATTAGCTATGTAACGAACCTCCCATGCTGCCAACTGCCTGCTATGTTTGCTGTCCGAGTGTCCGTCACATAGATAACACCTCCCGCTTTATCTCCCGCTGCTGTTTGTAATATATATATATATATATATATATATATATATATATGTGGCCTTATTCCATACGAGCGGCAATTGAATCGTCCATAATCTTGAAATCAGATCATATCTCTAAGCGAGCCTGCTAAGCTAACACAACACAACAGACCGAGTTAACTCTGACCTGCCCCGGATGTGCATGTGCCTATGTACTTCTTCTGTGGTTTTCTCTTCCTCTGTTACCAAACAGAAGCGCTTCTCACTGCTTCTTCTGAAGCACATCCGGGGCAGGCCAGAGTTGACTCTGGTCTGTTGTGTTTGCATGCAAAAGAACTGGAGTTTGTCCCCGGGCGTTGCTTTGCACCTGCCCACTGCTCCTAGTTCTAGGAAGTTTCGTAGTAGAGGATGGGTCAAATGCAGAGGATGAATTTCCCCATGGGCATAAAGAAAGGATAACTTAACTTAACAATACTAATCTCTGCCTATGCTAAGCTGAACACCAGGAACTACACTGGAACGGTTGTATTGGACTGTGAGGACACAGACATGTTTGTCGAAGCAGCTTATGTCTCACAACAACTCCCAAGGTGAGCTGCTGCTTAAACACAAGCATGCATTCTGCATTCATCAACTACCGTGCCATGCTCTCAAAAGAGGATTCAGACATCATCATAATTCTCTGTGTGATCACTGGCAGTGACCACACCTCAGGGTTCTATGCGCATAGGAAGAAGAGGGTGTTGGAGAAGGTAATGACTGATCCTGAGGCAAGAGAGCTCCTGGGACAAGTGGGTGAGAATCTGCAGTTAGAAGACGGAGTCAAAGCTGACATGAAAGCATTCCTGCTCTCCATCGCCTATGGTGAGAGTGCAGATGTTACCTGCGGGTAGGCCAGAGCTTCCAAGTTGCACAAACTCAAGAAGTGTCCAATCCGTCTTCCACCTGATGATGACTCGGATCTTCATGGGGAAAAGACAAACTATATTGCATATTGCCAGCTCCATTACAATCTGCTCGAGCATCCCTCTCGCATTGGTCATGGCTGGGAACTCTTGACTGGGAAGTGCCGACCATTGCGTCACACCCTTCCCCCTTTGCCCCAGCAGCTCACACTTCATGACTGTTCAGATGAAAGTAGTAGTGATGATTAGAGGAGTGAGTGTGGAGAATCAATAGATTCAGGTGAAGAGTAGCAGACCTAATCAATGTAAAGTTGCAAAATTAATTCAGTTTAAACCTCTGTGTACTAGGGTGACCAGATGTCCCGTTTTGTGCTGCACAGCATTTTCATGATTTTTCACACATCCCGCAAATTGAGAAGATGTCCCGCATTTTGGGCGAGAGAGAGAGAGAGGCAGCATGATCAGACCAAGGCAGAGAGAGAGACAGATGGAGAGCGGGGGAGAGAGAGACATGGAGACAGAGAGAAAAAGAGAGAGAGAGAGAGAGAGACAGAGAAAGCGAGCGAGACAGGCAGTGAGAAAGAGACCAATGGCCAAATACTTACCCATACTAATGATAATAGCTACTACACATATTAATGCAACAGTGCATCTTTGCACAAAGCTCTCAAGTGTTTTTATTTTTATTTTTTATTTATTGTGCTTTCAACTGTTCCTTCACAAGCTTCTGTCAGCAGCTCCTGGGAACTTGCCTTCAGGCTTGGGGAAAACATTTGGGATGTGTGGATGTTTTGTAGCCCAATGATCATGCTCATCATCCTTGATGCTGAAGGGAAAGTCATACTTGTCGTGGATGAGGATGATGAGGCATGCATTAGCGTGGAGGAAGAAGATGATGCAGATTTGATCAAGATAGTCCCTCCAACGGTACTCGGAGTGAAAGGAACTCCTCAGTCACTCTCCCCTCAAGGGCTGACTCTAGTTGGATCATACTTGATCCCTCTGCAAGGTCCACCAGGGCCACCAGCCCTAATGGCCACCTTCATATGTGCACCAGATGCACAGATCTTGCTAAGAGAATTCCGTTTCTTGTTCCTGTGGATGGTTTCAATAAGGCTTGATCTTGATGAACACTCGCTCTTGCAGGAGGGTTTAAATCTGATTTTGGCCAAGTGGAAGTGCGGTCTGGAGGTCATGCACTAACTCTGGTGAGGCAACCAGGCCAGACTGTAGTAACCCCAGTTTAGGTGAGGAGATGTCAAAGGGCTCAGCATCAAAATGCTTCATGGATGACTGCAGGTCCTAAACTCCCTGCTCATCCTTCTTCATCCTTGCTGGCTGGTATTCAACATGCTTCCTATGGCAATGCTGGCACTTGAGGTTCCGCTTCAAAGTAGCCTTCACCCACGTTGTTTGCATTTCTTGTTGTTGAGAACAGTCGTTTCTCATTCTGTAGGAGCTGAAGCCATCCTTGCTTTAGCTCTGAGCTCAGATTCACAGTTGTTTCTATCCAAAGGTCCAGTGGCTGGCAGGAGTAGGGTAGAGCTATCAATTACTGGGTGAAGTGATCATTGAAGAAGGCCATTTGCTCATCTGACAGCACAGATAGCGTTGCCCAATAATCTGGCAACCACCTCCCATAGTCATGGTTGTCATATGCCATCAGGCCAGGCAACATGTATGTTGATGATAGGTACTCTGAGCTATTTATATTTATATTTCTTGCATGACAAGCATCAAGAGTTTTGTACAAGAGGGTCGGACATCTCCATGAACGAGACCCAGAAGTTCCCCATGTCTGTGTCAGGGTGGAAAATGACGTCAGGGGCACAGTAAAATGATGAAAATGGTACTATTTTAAATGTGCATTGTTGATGATCTGTTGATGTGATAGATCTTAATCTATAGTTTAAGTGATTTGTTATAAATATTTTACACATTTCTGTTTACCTTTACAACCAAACACCGAAAGTACCAAGCAGGCGCATTCCAGATCCAATCGTTTTCAGCCTGTAGCAACGAGCTCGCATTGTGGATGTTGTTTCACAGCGGCGCAGGCATTTCAGATAGACAGATTCGTCACGGAGGGAGCGGAAAGGAAATCCATATATGGTCGAAGCCGGTCAGTCAGAGCGGGTCGCAGCCAATGGAAGAGCTGGCAGGGGGATTTTCTTCCACTGCTGACTGAAATGGACGGCACCAATGGCAGAGCTTATACCAGCAGCCTGTTTCCATGCAGCCAGACTTCTCTCCCGGCAGGGAGGGGGGTCTGGCAAGCGAGACGAGCCTCTTGGCAGACCCAACTGTAAAAGTGGATTTCAACCCCTACAGGGCACTCTCGCTGCATGAAAATTATACAGTGTGTAGAATTCTAACAGTTTACTCTCAAATGGGGAAATCTTGATGAGAATCCTTCACCAACACTACTCAAAAGCCATATACATTGGTTTAAAGCTGAAAAATGTATTTTACGGTTTAATAACTTCCAAATCCTAAAATCTTAATAACCACCAGTAATACTGCATAGTCTTTCACTATTGTAACACTCACCTTTGTGGCCTGTGCTGTCATGTTTCCAGGACTTGAAGCAGCTGAGTCCCATGCTGCAGCGGCGCTAATGCTCCGGTTGCTATAGTAACGGTTGCAGATGCTCGACGCAAATCACATGTATAAAGATCCGAAAAGGTTTCCGCAAAATAATCCTAAAAGTCTTGAGGCAGACCGTCCAGCCCGCAGCTGCGCCCGAGTCCACTCCGGGTTTTAGATGTTCATCCCACAGCAGTCATCATCGCCCGGGTCTGCCGGTTTAGCTAGCAGCTACACAGATGCATTGTGGGAAGCAGCGGGTCATGTTGTCGCTAGGAGACAACCGAAGCATGGCACTGTTTTGCAGAAACTTTACATACTGTAAGTGTCACTTTTGTCTGTCTGGACCCGCCCCCGTTTTCTCCTTAAAAGTCCATCGCTAACAAGATACAAGATGAACATGTGGATTGACTCATCCTGATGTGAATCTCCTCTTCTTGCACTGCTGGTTATTCTGTAGGTTCATTTAGTCTTTACCTTTATTAGAATATCTCACGACGAGGCTAGTTGAAACGTGCAACTACCTGCAACTACTTGCAACCAGCCCCTGCGATTTGACAATCTGAATGGCTGACAACGCTATTAGCCAGCTGGAGTTGAGATGAGACAGGCCAGTTTACACCATTGCAACATTTCCCTGCAACTTTCTAAAACTGTTTCATCTCGTTGTGAATCATTGGTGTAAACTGGGCTTTACAAGTGAAGACAAAATATACCGACATTATCAGGCGGCTGTTGCTCGTCTCCCTCCTCCTCACCACAGACATCCTTCTAGAGAGTTCTGCAACTAAAAACAAACGTCCCAACAGCTCGGAATAATGACTGGGTTCATGTTCATACGATGACCAGAGGTCCCGGTTTGTCTGGGAATGCTATGGTGTCAACACTGATTTGTCTGTATGTGTGTCAATCAATCAATGTGTCCTAATTGCCAAGGCTGTTGCTAGCCTATGACGCTTGTGGCTCTGACAAAATCTGTCAGTACACTAACAGCTAGCTGTCATGCCGAAGAGGAACTCTCCTGAAGTCACTAGGTGTGCTGCTAAGCGCTGAAATAATCGCCCCCCATCCCGATGAAAATGCCTATGGCGCGTGCATGAGTGCATACATGTGTGCGTGCATGAACGTGCGATACACTTAAGGGTCCCGGTGTGTAGCGCAGCAGTAGGTTCCCTGCCTACCAACACGAGGGTCACAGGTTCAAGCCCCCGTGTTCTCTCCGGCTTGGTAGGGCGTCCATACAGGGAGAAATTGCCGTGTCTGCGATTGGGAAGCCGGATTAGGTATGAATCCTGGTCGCTGCACTAGTGCCTCCTCCAGGGCGCCTGTTCAGGGGGGAGGGGAACTGCGGGGAATAGCATGATCCTCCCACGCGCTACGTCCTGCCGGTGAAACTCCTCGGTGTCAGGTGAGAATAAGTGGCTGGCGACTGCACATGTATCGGAGGAAGCATGTGCTAGTCTACAGCTCTCCCCAGATCGGCGGAGGGGGTGGAGCAACGCCCAGGACAGCAGCGGGAATTGGACAAGTACAATTGGGGAGAAAACAAGAGAAAAATCCAAAAAGCCCTTGGTTAAAAAAATATATCCAGGAAGATGTTCGGATTTGTGATGTCTTCTCTGGTCTGGTTCTCTGGTCTGGGTCAGGTCTTTACCAGAGGATACCGACAGGTTCTGGATTCAGTAGGTCTCTTCCAGAACTAGAGTAGAAGGCATCTGGGTCCGTCCCTCTGATGTGTTTCAGTACAGAGGGCGAGAACTGAACCGCGGTCCGCCGGAGGAGTGACACATCCCGCTCGACCTCCTATCCCCGAAGTAACTCTTGAAGAAGGTCAGGTGGAAGAGAGAGAGGTAGTCCCAAGGTTCATCTCTCTCTATCTCTCTATCCTCCTCTTATCACTCCATGAGGATCTTCTCCTTGTCTTCTCGTCTTTTCTCTCCCCTGTTTCTCTCGACCGGCTAGTTGAACATCATCCACGAGTAAAGAGATGATCTCTCTCTCTCTCTCTGTCCTTCTAGTCTAGACAGTCTATACATCTGGGTATCCACTGCTTCATCATCTCTCTCTCTCTACCTCACCCTACCGTCTTCTCTTTCACCTCCTTCCAATTTTCTGTTCAATCTCTCTCTATTCCTCCCTTCATCCCTGTCCAGCTCGTCCTTCTCTCTCTCTATCCCACCATCCTCTCCCACTCTCCCTCTCTCTCCCTGCCCCATTTCCCAGCAGTGTGTGTGCCCCCTTGTTGCCCCCCTCCCCATTTACCTCATCAATAACCATACTGTGTGTGTGTGTGTGTGTGTGTGTGTGTGTGTGTGTGTGTGTGTGTGTGTGTGTGTGTGTGTGTGTGTGTGTGTGTGTGTGTGTGTGTGGGGCGCCGTGCATTAGGAAAATTGCTTCTCTGCGACGCAGCGCTGTTTTACCAAAGTAATCACAGCTGATGGTGAGAGAGAGAGATAGAGAGAGAGAGGGATGGAGGGAGGGAGAGAGGATGGCGTGATCTAGCTCAAATTCTGCTGCTACTGAAGTATGGTTTGCTGCAGCACACACACACACACACACACACACTGACACCATGATTCAAGTGGACATAAAAGCGAGAGAGGCTCGGTCAACTTTTGAACTCCATTAAACTAGAATCTCTCTCCCTCAATTCCCCCCTCTCTCTTTCTCTCTGATCAGCTCAATTCAATTCACTGAGCTTTATTGGCATGATGTACAGTTCAGTAGCCTATATATTGCCCAAGCTTCATCATCGTCATCAATAATGATAATAACATTATTAAGAATAATAAAGCTCTCCCATGATATGATACATGTTGTCTGTGTTACTGTAATCAATCACATGTATGGAAATTCTCTCTCTCTCTCTCTCTCTCTCTCTCTCTCTCTCAATATTTGGGGCGGCTTTGGCTCAGGTGGTAGAGGTAGAGTGAGTTGTCCCCTAATCAATTCAGTTCAATTCAGTTCAGTTGGCTTTATTGACATGATGTAACAAAGACAATATTGCCAAAGCATCAACTAGTACCGATGACTATTGACATTTATGTGAAAAGAAAGGAAAAAGGTACAATTAATAAAATCAAGGAAATAGAAGAAAATATGTTTCCGTCATGTGTATAGGCTACTTCACATAGGGCACGAATGAGGGGTCCACGCGCACCCCCCTTATTTTTTCTTTCTAGTCTGGATTTTTGGCATCCATAGGACTTCTAAAATATATCTAATAATGTAAAAAATCTTCTTGGTATTTTGATGATACCAAGAAAAAACCCTGTCCAAAATGTGGTTTTTTCAATGTTTGATTCTTTCAGAGACTGTGGCACACTCAAATTTTGAGCTAGGTCAAAGGTAGGGATATCTTTTGAAACTAGAGAACCTACGGTTTCCAATGGGGCCAAGCTTGTCATGCTAGCTTGTCGGGAAGGGGGCTAAATAACTACAGTAAATAAATAAATAACACAATCACTGGCCATTTAGTCAGGCCTTGCTGACAGAGTTGTTGCATGCAGCCTCTCCTCTCTCTCCCCAGAGGGTTTTCATAGTCCACTTCCCGGCTGATTCCAACTCTGCTCAGGTGTGCTCCTCCACTCAAGTGTGCTCCATCAGCAGCTAACAAATGGAGCTCTCCATGGTGCTGAACCCGTGTTGACTAATTTTGGCCACTAATTAGTAATTTTTCCCAATTTACTCTGCCCTAATTACCTAATTAAAAAATCAGGGTGTCCGGGTAGTGTAGCAGTAGATTCCCTGCCTACCAACATGAGGGTTGCAGGTTTGCGCCCCCGTGTTACCTCCGGCTTGCTCGGGCGTCCATACAGCATGATTGGCTGTGTCTGCAGGTGGGAAGCCAGATTAGGGGTATGTGTCCTGGTCACTGATATCTTCTATAATAAAAAGATAAGTTTCTGTGTGTGTGTGTGTGTGTGTGTGTGTGTGTGTGTGTGTGTGTGTGTGTGTGTGTGTGTGTGTGTGTGTGAGTGAGTGAGTGAGTGAGTGAGTGAGTGGTAAATGGTAAATGGCCTGCATTTATATAGCGCCTTTATCCAAAGCGCTTTACAATCAGTAGGTTGATTCACCCATTACACCAATGGCGGCAGGCTACCACGCAGGGTGCTGGCACACCATCGGGAGCAATTTGGGGTTCAGTATCTTGCCCAAGGACACTTCCACATGCAGACTGGAGGAGCCGGGAATCGAACCACCGACCTCTTTTATCCAAAGCGATTAGTGGACGACCCGCTCTACCTCCTGAGCTACAGCCGTGGAATTCTGTGGAATTTTGTTCGGAATTTTGTTCGGCCACAGCCATGCCGTTGTACGTGCAATCGGGCTGAAACTTTCAGGAAGTGTAAAGATCACTGCTGCGGCTGACCTGACACAGCCAGATTTTTTAATTAGGGCAGATTAATTGTCCTAATTACCTAATGATTCACCTCATGTTGCCCCGCCAACTTTTTCTCTTTTGTGTCAGACGCAATTGTATTTGTTCTTCCGATTTCAGCGTTAGCCGGCCGGTTTGCATTGTAAACATCGATAAACTGTAAATTATGAATGAAGTTTGGCAACATTCAGCTTCTACACTGCGGCAAGCAGATGGTTTTACGCTACCACATCGATCAACCATCAATGACTGGCAGGACGACATCCAAAAATGGTCAGGGGAGATCCTGTAGCCATGCCTCCTCATTTTTATGGAAGGTTTGTGAGCTATTTTTAATCTCTCCACTACTTTGTTAATACTGTATGACCGTGCACTTTTTGTTGTACTGGACAGTTACATGCTTATAGCATTACTGCTGCGAGGAGCTTGATGGCTGTCGACAGTGTTTTCGGAATTATTCTCAGTAGGGGTTGACAAATAGTAGTCCGGCCGGTCACAAAGCCAGCACTCCTCACTGCTCGGTGAAATTTTCCAAATAGGCATTATTCTGATCAACTGGTCACATACTGTATTTGGAATGTTACGTTCTCATCTGAAAAAATATTAAAACTTTATAACAGTTTGTGTTTTTTTGCTTAAAAACTGCTTTTTGGCAAGTCTAAAAATGATAAAGGTCTAAGAAGTAATCTACTTCCGGGTCTAAAATGGAAAAACAATTACAAAATTATGTTATGCGGAAGCATCCAGATATGGGAAAATGATAAGGTGAATAAGTGATGTGTATAAGTAATCAGTAAGTAATCAGTTGTGTATAAATAAAGGAGCAAAAAAAAGAAAAAGATAAGAATTTGAGTGTGTCCTGGAGGCTTTGGAGACCACTGTGTTCCAGACCAGAGGGGGTCTAACTCCCAGGGGGAGGTCTAACTCCCACAGGTCCACTAGGAATAGGAATGAGAAGTTTGTGTGAGTGTGTGAATGAGAAGAATTTTGTTCGGCCAAAGCTTTGCCATTTTACGAGCGATTGGGCTGAGACTTCCAGGAAGTGTAAAGAGCACCATGTGCGGATGAGGGAACCAGATTTTTGAATTAGGTAATTGCCCTTATTACCCTAATTACCTAATGATGTGATATCACTTGAGCAATGATGACATCATCTGGTGATATCATCACTGATGACATCACTCAGTGATGACATCATTCCCTGATGACATCATTAGTGATTTATGATGCTGAATTTGAGACCACTGTGTTCCAGACCATGGGGGTCTAACTCCCACGGGTCCACTTGTGTAGAGAATTGGTGATGTCACCAGTGATTTCATTCGAGCACTCCGACCCCCTGGTCTGGAACACAATGGTCTCCAAAGCCTCTGGGACACATCATACATCACTGATGATATCACTTATTTGGTGATGTCACTCGAGCACTCAATGATGATGTCATCAGTGAGTGATGTCATCAGTGATGATGTCACCAGATGATGTCATCATTGCTTGAGTGACATCACATCATTAGGTAATAGGGCAATCATTAGTTAGGTTAGGGCAATTAATCAGCCCTAATTACCTAATCTGTCTCTGTTAGGTCATACGGAAGGGTGCTCTTGACACTTCCTGACAACACAGTCTCACAGTTCCTGAAAGATTCGGCGCGATCACACGTAAAATGGCATAGCTTTGGCTGAACACAATTCTGCTCACTCATACACACTTGGCATGGATAGGATTAATTACATACTGTATATTTCCCTCTGTCTGTCTGTCTGTCTGTCTGCCTGTCTCTCTGTCTGTCTGTCTGTCTGCCTGTCTGTCTGTCTGTCTGTCTGCCTGTCTGTCTGTCTGTCTGTCTGTCTGTCTGTCTGTCTGTCTGCCTGATTGACTGAGCTCTAATCTCAGCTGAGAGCTTTCATGTCCGTCTGTGTCAATATAACTCCTATTGGATTGCATACTCTTCATTATGAAGTGCTGTGTGTGCGCGTGCATGCTTGTGTGTGTGTGTGTGTGTGTGTGTGTGTGTGTGTGTGTTTGCTCTCCACTAAATGAAAGTTGTCAACACTCCTCTTCATAGTGACCACATGATATCTCTGTCTTACTGTAATCAATCACATGTAGCCCCCCCCCCCCCCCCCCCTCTCTCTCTCTCTCTCTGTGGGTGTCTTGACCTCATTACCTGCAAATGTAAGGTATCCATTAATTAAGTTTAATGTCTTGGTCTCTTTGGTTTAATTTTAGTTCCACAAATTAAGCATACATGTATTGAAGCTCATGGTGCAGTGGCGTGGCTATTCCACCTTATGGCAATTTAGCAATGTTTACGTCTAATCGTTTTCAACATGGAACAGTCCTACCGCTAACCCTAGCCTCCCGCCACCCACATCGCCCTAGCGACCCCTAGAATCCTGACTCTCTACCACCTTCCTATCCCTAGCTATACGGACCCTTTTCCCTAGCCCCCTCCCACCACCCACAACCCCCTAGCCACTCCCCTTACCCACCCCCTTATCCCGAAAAAATGAATCTGAATCTGGGTGTTTAATCGCCAACATTTTTGGAGATTCGCCTATTTGCCATTGCCGATAGTAAAAGATGTCTTTATCTTCACTGTGCGTGCATTAGAAAGTGTTGTAAGTGTTGTATGGGTTTTATTTTTTTATTTTTTTGTGGATATCTGTGGTCTCTTGTGTTTGTGTTATGTAATTTTGTTTAAAAAGAAATGAACAATAAAAACTTATATGTATATATATAAGTATATGGTATAGCTGACTACCCCAGTTCAGTTGCACAAAATATACATCCCATAAGTAAATCCATAGCGAGAACTAACGAAGAAGGTTCCATCTGAAACCAAAATGAATTCCTCGTTTGCCTGAGGTGCATGCGCTGTACTGATGACTACACACAGCGCATGCGCCTCAGGCAAATGAGGAAGTAACTTTGGTTTCAGAGGGAACCCTCTTTGTTAGTTCAATCAATAGGTAATTAGGGCAATTAATTGGCCCTAATTACATAATTAAAAAAAATACAGCTCCATTAGGTCACCCGCAGGGGTGCTCTTTACACTTCCTGAAAGATTTAGCCCGATTTAGATTTAACGTAAAATGGTATAGACCCCTTATACGACTACGTCACACTGACATCACGCAGCGTCAGATGCGCATGACGGAGGTAGAAAGACAGAGTCCGTGCAGCCCTTGCAAGTAGCTGATCTGCGGCTGGAAAACTAGACCAGCTAGACATGTCTTTGTGTTGTGCAGTGGGATGCCAGAATCGGAAAGCTATTGTAGCCCAGTATTCGGGTCCACCTATTCACACTTGGTTAATAAAATAATAAACGATAGAGCCAGGCTGTAACGTTATAACAAGCTTCACCTTTATTCTCCCCACATATTCTGTTCTATGGCAACCCTTGAGGGAACATACACAGCCTCGCATACAGACGCAATAGAACACAACACAACACTGAACAGTCTGTTACACTATCAACAAAGCAAGGACTAAAGTTTTACCGAATCCCGTCAACTCATACTCCTTTTAATGCTAACCGTAGGCGTCTTTGGTTGCAACTAAGCCATTAGAAGAACTGATTGGAAAGAGGAAATCATAAAAAATGCCCGACTTTGCAGTGCTCATTTCATATCAGGTAAGCTGTAGCTGTCATCGCTCAGTTAGTTAACAACCAAGTAACGTTAAATAATGTCATTATTGAGTTGAGCTGATTGGACATTAAAAATGCCCGACTTTGCAGTGCTCATTTCATATCAGGTACGCTGCCTGTAGTTCTAGGCTAACAGCCACATCGCTCGGTTAGTTAACAACCAAGTAACGTTAAATAATGTCATTATTGAGTTGTGCGCATTATCAACATAACAATATATCTTTGCAAGTTACAGAATAACTATCTACGCTATGTATTGCTGGCCACTCTAGGCTTGGCCATTTCTTCTTGTCTTTTATCCATTGACACGGCGCCAATGCGTATGGGTCTGTAAGACGTATCCCATTAACCAACGTTAATTTTGATGCATATAACATTGCTTATCACTAGGCGATAAGCTGTTGTAGTAAGCCGAGAACTGCATTTTAAAACTAAAATCTAACTGTGTGTCGCAGATGGGCGCAGAGCAGTCCTGACAGCGGCGGCTTTTACACAGCTCTGTGTCTGTCAATGCCGGGCTCCCGGCTTTTTACCTCCTTGATGCGCGCGCAGCTCCAATGCTGACAGCTGTATAAGGGGTGTATAGCTGTGGCTGAACACAATATTCTGCTCACTCACTCACTCACACACACTCACACAAACAGACACTTTGCTTTCTTATTATAAGATTCAGAAGTACCTTGGCCACAGTCCACAGTCTATTGTTGATTGATTTGAGTTGAAGACAGAATGACAGTTTAGTTTTTGGCTCTCCCCAGACTCAAATATTACGTTGAATCAATACGCTCTGCACACTACTGCAGCATGCAGTAACGTAGTAAATGAGCGTAAGAACTGGGTCTGGCATTGAGACTATTTTTGGCTTATCTTCTGCCTTTTCACTCACTTGAGCCTGAGCAATGTGCCTGATATTAAACTCCATTTCCCATCAAGCCGTTCACCAGTCTGCCATAAAGCAGACCGTTCTGCTGTTAACCAACAGCATTTTCAGATGCCCCTCCCTCTGCCGGGTCCAGTTTCACAATTTGAGCTAGTTGACAGGTTGTTAAAAGCAAGGATATTTTTATTTTTTATGTTTCAGAGAGAGACACAGGCCCAGGAGGGGATAAGGACTGCTTCAGCTCTCCCGCTCACTGCTGGTTCATTTTCGCTTTCTGCAGAGTCCACAGGATGGAGACAGCCTCACACCAAACTCCTTTCAAATAAATGTCATTCAAAGGAAGGCTTTGCCAATTTTCAACCCATTTTAAATCATTACAATGTCAATAATATATGCAGATGAGCCTTTACCTTGTCTTCATGTTTTCCTGTGCTGAGGAGAGCTCTGCAGTTTATTCCAGGTTCATATCAGAATGACGCATTGTGAGTCATTACGCATCATTCTGATACTGAGGTAGAGAAGAGAGTTTATTTTATCGAACTCACAGTCCCGTGGGAAGATCGAGTTGAGGAGGCTTATGAGCGCAAGAAAGCTAGGTATGCTGAAATGGCAGCAGAGGCAGAGCAGCGAGGTTGGAGGGCTCGAGTGCGGCCTGTAGAGGTGGGCTGCCGTGGTTTTGTGGCAAAGTCCGTTATTGCCTTACTAACTGAGTTGGGCATTCGGGGACGGAGCCTGAAACTTGCGGTTAGCAACATGTCTCAGGCAGCAGAACGAGCAAGTGAATGGCTGTGGATAAGGAGGAAACATGCTAGCTGGGGAGCTCGCTAAGGTCAGATTGATTGTTTGTTGTTGGTCATGATTAACGGTCCGCATCAACAGGGCTGAATCATTGACAGTGGTGGTGTAGTTAGGGATTGTTTGTTGTTGGTCATGATTAACGGTCCGCATCAACAGGGCTGAATCATTGACGGTGGTGGTGTAGTTAGGGATTGTTTGTTGGTCATGATTAACGGTCCGCATCAACAGGGCTGAATCATTGACAGTGGTGGTGTAGTTAGGGATTGTTTGTTGGTGGTCATGATTAACGGTCCGCATCAACAGGGCTGAATCATTGACAGTGGTGGTGTAGTCAGGAATGTCATACCGAATCGACCTGGATAGCTAGGCTTAGATAGTGAGGTAATATGCAGTTGTGCGGTGGTAGCATGGAGGGGGGTGTTTCCAGGACGCTGGATTACACCGTTAAGCCTTCTTGAGGTGTCGTGGGCCTAACTTAACGAAACGTCGGTGAAGGAAGGTGCCCACTTGAAAACCCCAATGACATGCTTCATACTGCTGTTGGCTAGGGTAGGTAACTGGTGATTTGTGTCTTGTTTATTAGTTTGTTAGCCTGTTAGCTTGTTTTATTCTGGATTGGGCTTCTAAATGTGTTTTTCCTCGGATTTTGGCACAAGGGATAGTAACATCTTGTCCTGTGTATTAATTAATACTAAAGCTAGCTTAGGCTAGTGACTGTTGTGAATAGTGCAGCTGACAACTAGGGAAAGACCTAGTGACAGCATGGAAAGACAGCTGACAGGAGGGATTAGACCCCACCGGGGCTGCAATGGGTTAGCTGCTCATTGTGGCAGTAGCCAAGGCCAATAGGCCATTGGTTACACCCAAACTTGCTACGAAACAGAATTATGAAAAAACACCCCTAGAGTCTGCGAGAGCGGGGGCGGAAGATGACTCACCTATGGTTGACACGGTTATTGACTCTGGAACGGACTTGACTATGAGTAGGGAAAACATGTCAGTGGAAGCCACTAGTTCAGATGTAGATGGAAAGAAGCGTCAGGTTTGCTTGTGTGGCTGGCAGAAGGTAACAACTTTGAGGGGCCTTAGAATCCATCAAGGCAGGAAGAGGTGCTTGGTAGAGGGAACACAGGGACCCCGCATTGATAATTATTTCTTAAGAAGTTTATCAAGTCAGTCGGGTGAAGTCCAGCGACAGGAAGTAACCCACAGCTCGCAGGACATCAGCACCCCTGATGTTGAGGCAGGTCCTAGCACCGAGGAAAGCAGAGAGGCCAGCCAGCCAAAAAGGGAGAAGATTAGCGGTCAGAAGCCTAGAGTTAAGTGGCCAGGTGCAGCGGAAAGTAGGAAGTGGGAAGATATCAATAGTGATTTGGTTAGGATGTTAGAGAAGCTTAAAGGAACTGCTGAGAGTAAGTTGGAGAAAATGGGAGATTGTATTTATGATTATGGTAAGGAAAGGTTTGGCGTCTTTGAGAAAAGGAAGAAACTAGAGGGTGAGGTAGTTAAATCTAGGCGCCAACAAGAGATAGATAGACTTATCCAGGAGAGAAGACAGCTTAAGAGGCAGTGGAGGAAAGCTACAGAGGTTGAGAAGGAAGGCATTGATTGCTTGCAGTCAGATGTGAGGGATCGGTTGGCAGTTTTAAGAAGAGCAGAGAGCATTAGGAAAAATAGGAAAAAGAAAGAGCGAGCTAGAATAGCATTCTATAAGGATCCATTTAGATTTGTGAAGTCATTGTTTAGTAAGGAAAAGAATGGTAGCCTTATGGTACCTAAGCAGAAGCTTGAGGAATATTTGGAGGAGGTTCACAAAGATAGGGAAAGGTTTAGAGAGATGACAGTCCCAGCTGATATTCCACCTATTGGTGAAATAGAGAGCCAGTGTGATGATAGCCCACCAAGGTGGAAAGAAGTTCAAGAAGTAGTGAGACGTGCAAGGGCCTCTTCAGCCCCGGGTCCTAATGGAGTCCCCTACCGGCTGTATAAGAGTGCTCCAGATGTGTTGCAGTTTCTATGGAAGCTGATGAAGGTAGTCTGGAAGAAGCAGGTTATTCCTAAGGCATGGCGTAGAGCAGGGGGAATCTTCATTCCTAAAGAAAGGGACTCGTTAGAGATAAGTCAGTTTAGACCTATCAGTCTACTTAATGTTGAAGGGAAGGTTTTCTTTAGTGTTGTGGCACAGAGGCTGTCTAGTTATCTAGAAAAGAATAGGCTAATAGATACTTCGGTGCAAAAGGCTGGAATTCCCGGCTTCTCCGGGTGCTTAGAGCACACCAGCATGATCTGGCACCAAATCCAGTCAGCTAGGCGTGAGAAGAGAGACCTGCATGTAGTATTCTTGGACCTGGCTAATGCTTTCGGGTCAGTGCCGCATAGTCTGTTATGGGAGGCCTTTGATTTCTTTAGAGTGCCAGGTAGTATAAAGAGCTTAGTTAAAGCCTACTTCTTAGATATTCAACTCTGCTTTACCACAGCAGAGTACACTACAGCTTGGCAGCAGCTGGAGATAGGCATTATGGCAGGGTGTACAATTTCCCCATTAGCTTTTACCATGGCAATGGAGATCATTATTAGGGCTTCAAAATGGGTAGTGGGTGGAGAAAGGCTGCAGGGAGGGCTGCGGCTCCCTCCAATTAGGGCATACATGGATGACATGACGACTATGACGTCAACCGCTCCATGTACTAGCAGATTGTTGGATAAGTTAAATAGTAATCTGCAGTGGGCTAGAATGAAAGTGAAGCCAAGTAAGTCCAGGAGTATTTCAATCATTAAAGGGAGGGTAGTAGGTAAGAAGTTTGTTATAAATGATGAGGTGGTGCCTACAGTGTTAGAGAAACCAGTCAAGAGTTTGGGAAGATGGTATGATGCAAGTCTCAGTGATAAGGGACAGTTTGAGGAGGTGAGGCAGGAAATGATTCAAGGTATTTCAAGTATAGACAAGTCAGGGCTCCCAGGAAAGTTAAAGTTGTGGTGTTTGCAGTTTGGATTGTTGCCTCGGTTGATGTGGCCACTGACAGTGTATGAGGTTCCCCTTTCAAAGGTAGAAAAGCTAGAAAGGATGATTAACTCATTCATTAGAAAATGGCTCGGAGTCCCACGCTGCCTAAGCAGTGTAGCCTTATATGGGAAAGGCATATTGGAATTGCCATTATCTAGCCTGACAGAGGAGTTCAAGTGTGCTAAGGTTAGACTGGAAATGACTCTGACTCAGTCAAAGGATCCAGTGGTTAGGAGTGTAGCGCCCACAGTTAAAACAGGGAGGAAGTGGAACCCAAAGGAGGCAGTACAGCAAGCACAGTCAGCTCTTAGACACAGGGATATCATAGGTCAGGTGCAGCATGGGCGTGGAGGCTTAGGGTTGTGCATAGGGAAACCTGTGTGGAACAAGGCATCAGTAATAGAAAAGAGGAAGATGGTAGTTGAAGAAGTACATAGGCAAGAGGAGGCAGTAAGATGTACTAAGGCAGTGTCGCAGGCAAAGCAAGGACAGTGGGTGAACTGGGAGAGTGTAGAGAAGAGAAAGTTGAAGTGGAGAGAGTTGTGGAGCATGGAGGCCAGCAGAATTAGATTTATTCTAGGGGCTACTTATGATGTGCTGCCATCTCCCCAGAACTTAAATCAGTGGTTGGGCGAGGATGGTGCCTGCCCGTTGTGTTCTAGTGTATGTACATTGAGGCATATACTGTCAGGGTGTAAGGTCAGTCTCTCCCAGGGGCGATACACCTGGCGTCACAACCAGGTGTTGAAATGTTTGGCAGCTGCAGTTGAGGAAAAGTGGCTAGAAGTAAATTCTCTAGTTGCTAGCAAAGAGAATAGACAGATCAAATTTGTACGTGAGGGAGAAAAGATTAGACCAATTAAGGTCAGGCACAAGTTAGGGCAGCTAAGTGTAGGTGGAGCCTGGGAAATGAGGGTTGACTTGAATGAACAGCTAGTCATCCCAGCATATATAGTTAGCACCCGGCTACGTCCGGACTTGTTACTGTGGTCTGAGGTAGAGAAGAGAGTTTATTTTATCGAACTCACAGTCCCGTGGGAAGATCGAGTTGAGGAGGCTTATGAGCGCAAGAAAGCTAGGTATGCTGAAATGGCAGCAGAGGCAGAGCAGCGAGGTTGGAGGGCTCGAGTGCGGCCTGTAGAGGTGGGCTGCCGTGGTTTTGTGGCAAAGTCCGTTATTGCCTTACTAACTGAGTTGGGCATTCGGGGACGGAGCCTGAAACTTGCGGTTAGCAACATGTCTCAGGCAGCAGAACGAGCAAGTGAATGGCTGTGGATAAGGAGGAAACATGCTAGCTGGGGAGCTCGCTAAGGTCAGATTGATTGTTTGTTGTTGGTCATGATTAACGGTCCGCATCAACAGGGCTGAATCATTGACAGTGGTGGTGTAGTTAGGGATTGTTTGTTGGTCATGATTAACGGTCCGCATCAACAGGGCTGAATCATTGACAGTGGTGGTGTAGTTAGGGATTGTTTGTTGGTGGTCATGATTAACGGTCCGCATCAACAGGGCTGAATCATTGACAGTGGTGGTGTAGTCAGGAATGTCATACCGAATCGACCTGGATAGCTAGGCTTAGATAGTGAGGTAATATGCAGTTGTGCGGTGGTAGCATGGAGGGGGGTGTTTCCAGGACGCTGGATTACACCGTTAAGCCTTCTTGAGGTGTCGTGGGCCTAACTTAACGAAACGTCGGTGAAGGAAGGTGCCCACTTGAAAACCCCAATGACATGCTTCATACTGCTGTTGGCTAGGGTAGGTAACTGGTGATTTGTGTCTTGTTTATTAGTTTGTTAGCCTGTTAGCTTGTTTTATTCTGGATTGGGCTTCTAAATGTGTTTTTCCTCGGATTTTGGCACAAGGGATAGTAACATCTTGTCCTGTGTATTAATTAATACGGGAAAGTGAACAGATATTGATCGAGGGCGGCCGTTATTGTTTATTTTTATTTTTTCTGTATACATCCATGGAGAATCTCATTGAGAGCCTTAACGAACCTTAATGACTTGCAGCTGGCGGGGGCGGAGTTTCTGCAGGCAAACTGAGGATATTTCTCGGTGTGGAAAACATAGAGAAGGTAAAAACTGTCCATCTACTTATATTACCGAGATTATACTGATACAAAGTGGGTTGATAATCGGCTCATCCTCCCTTTAAATGTAATGCTGCTGTAATTTTCTTTCGGAGTCAAATGTTTTTAGCATGGTAGCCTATCAGTCTGGACTCCAAGCCGTCCACAGTCATTTCAGTGGTGGGAGTAGACAGACAACTCCTCTAGCGTTGCCAAATCCACTCCGTCAGCCAATCAGCATCACCAAATCCAGTCCTTCAGCCAATCCGTGTCAGATCCAATCAAATCCAAATCCACTCGGAAGAACAGCGAAAACGTCTTTTTCGCTGAGAAACTGTGCTTGTTTAATTGTTGTGTTTGAGTCTATTTCTGCAATAATTGCACTTACAGCTGTGTAAACTCTATGAATTAGTTACAATGTCAATTATGAGGAAAGTCCCTGATTGGCCCGTGGACTTTCTAATTTCTGAATTGCCCACCCCGGGCTGGAGGGAAGATGGTCCCGCAGAACGAAACAAAGTGTACATGTAAGTTCACGTGAACTGGATGGTTTACCAGGCTAATGTTTCATGGTCATGATTCATCTCATACTTGGTTGGTTAGTTCCAGGCTTACAACTATAAAGATTTCCCGAAATATCTATGGAGAAATGAATGGGGAACCGGACCTGCAAAAAAGTGGGCGGTCACTGTTGAGCTCTCTATATGGCCATAATTTACAAAGTGAACAACATGCTGTACTGAAGAAGACTTGAAACTAACAATTGAGGGCATAAACTCATTAGCAACGTGTTTACTGACGCCATAACTCAAGTGAGAAGTAGGGTCATTTACCCATTGTCTTCCATGCAATCACACTTCTTTTTGTAGCCAACGGAGTCGCCTCCTGCTGGCCATTATAAAGAATGCATTGGCTTCATTTTTTCAGCAGCGAAGGTTGCCCCGGTCGACCCGCGTCCCAGAAGCAGCCGCTCACGGATCAGCCTTCCTACTCTGTCTGCAACGTTGCCCGCGGAAGGGTTGATCACGCCCAATCCGCTGCAATAGAGTTAGTGCTACACCGCAGTATTGAAAGACCTTTGGTGCATGGAGGTCTAAGGCCCTGTGGGGTGATTCCAGGCCGGGCACCTCCTTCGTCTCACCAGAACCTCCTGCGGAAAAAGGCAATCCTACCATGCCGTACCATGGGCAGGGAGGATGCCTCAAGGAGGCCTGTGCGCTGCACGTCATACACCTGCGGCGAGCACCTCGCTCTAGCCTGAAGGACCCCAGGCCGCGCCGATGTTTACGCAGATTTTCAGGAGGCTGATCCGTAGCGTTTGTGGATTTCTCCCTCACGAGAGCCAGGCTGGGGTGCTAAAACCCATCCCGTACCGGATGCCGTCTCTCCGACCGTCAACTTTCTCTCCAGCTTGTCACCGAACTATACTTGGTTGTCACCTAGTCTATTCCCAAGTGTCACTGGCCAGGGGGAGCCAGGACGTGAATAAAATGTTTATCTGCAAAGCAGGATTTAGATTTAGAGATTTGTTTTTATATTTTAATCAAGCTTCACAACAGGGTGTGTGTGACATGGGCAGACCCGGGCTGCGTTCCAATACCCATACTTGTACTTCTTTCTTGTAGTATGTACTGCCGCTGCCCTCACAAAGTATGGATTGTAGTGTGTAGCATGCATGCAAAATGCATACTATTGGGACACACTACATCTGTCGTCACATGAGCTTCCTGAACTCCGACCTCTTGCTCACTTCCGCCGACGTCCGCAGCGCGTTTATTCAATAAACAAGTCTGGCAATAACAAACAGTACATTATACAAAAAAATCAGACTAAGCATTTACAAAATTGGAACAATCAAATAAACAAATTGCTGTTATATTGTAATGTATGTTGTTGTTTCTAATAAACTGATGTGATGATACTTACATGCAGTCTCATTCTTAACAGTATAATAACGTGCATATTTCTGTCAGTGTTTTTATCATAGTTATTGACGTGTTCACGGCATCATGGAGGTGGGCATGGATTATACACGCAGCTCAGTCAGTGCGACGTAACTCCAGTAGGTGGCGGTAATGCACAAAAAGTTGTTTGCCAACCGCCATAAAACATTAGAAGAAGAAGAACTTCCGCTGCGCAAAGGATTGTGGGGAAGTTTGGCTGGTGCAGCATGCATCGATGCATACTCCGAAATAGGGGCTGATGTACATCCTGGTACTCTTGGCATACTGCATCTGACATACTATGTATAGGGACATACTAATTCTTTTTTTGCCTACTAAATAGTATGGAAGTATGGGTATTGGAACGGGGCCCATGTCTGTGACAGCCTGTCGCTGTCCATCGGTGGTGGTGTTGAAATGTTCATCAACGATGCATAGAGCGCCTTGCGCTGTCCTCGGTGCTGAAACATGCGTGTCTGTGAAGCTTCACTGTCCGCTTTCTTAGACATAGCCTACTGTATCACTTGGCTCAATACGTGACAAATTGTTTATGGATAGGACATCTACCTTTCTAGACATGAGGGGTCTTTGGTTTGTTTTTGCCGAAGGTGAGTAGAGCGGGCGGGGGGAGCGCGGGGGCGGTGGGGAGGAGTGGGGTGTGGTGCGGAGGAGAGCCCGAAGAACAGAATTGGGCAGCCAAAAAACCCTGTGCCTAATATCAGACAATTCATAAACGTCTCTGCAATCCTCAATTCTTAATGGATTTCTTATGTTTAAATGGCCCTGGAATCTATGGATTGAGGCAGTAAATGCGGCTATGTCAACCACGCTTCTATCACTTGTAGATCAAAGGCCAGAACTGAAATGCAAGTGTCGGGTCTTACAGTCTATGCCCGCTGGTTTACCATAAATAAAAGGCACAGCACGCTGAGAGAGAAGGTGGAGCCTACCCGATCAGACTGTTGTCACCCATAGATTCAGTTCGTCATCAGCTGAACAGCTAGGCTATATCTAGTTGCTTGACTGGTTTTGACACATGAGGACAGAGAAATTTGCGCATTCTGGGTTAATTGGCACGGGTCAACACACTTATGGTCAAATATATGTATTAGCCTACTCCCCCCCCCAATGACAACTTCAGTGCATTTTCTAATTTTGTTACATAATGCGTCACTTATTACATTTTCAACCAGAAAAAAGTGCAACCACCGCATTATGTAATAATTTGCGCAATATGTAATACATTTATTACAAAATGCGTCAAATGTTATTACATATTGCGTTCAGGCGATTTATTACATATTGCGCATATTATTACATAATGCGTCGTTATTACATATTGAAAGTGAGGTTTTATTACATTTTGTAATTTTATTACATAATGTGCAGTTATTACATAATGCGTCGTTACAAGGCGCACAGCCCCCTCAGGGGCTCCATGCGCACTCTACTTGTGAGATGTCTTCATCCTGGGCCCTTTTTAGAGGGATGTCTCCCCAAGACATTTGTAGAGCGGCAAGTTGGCTCTCACCTCTCTCCTTTGTTTGGTTCTAGACGTCTCAGCCCCGTGCTTAGCACAGGCGGTTTTGGGGCCCCAGTGAGGAACCTGGGACCCTCCTGGGCTCTAAGCGGCCTCCCTGCCTAAGTTCATGGGTGACGTCTTTTCCTATCACTCTAGGAGCCTTTGCTGCCCTTGTGGAGCAGCGGGTTCATAGTCTATGCCCTTTCAGGCCCAGAGGTTATGCCTTGTCCATGCTTTGAGCATTATTGGACAGAACTGTGGGGCCCAGGGAGGGTGAACAGTTGTTTGTCCCCTGGGCGATTTCCGGTCTGAGCAGGCCCAATCCCAGGAGAATGCATCTCACGATGGATGGTGGAGGCTGTCATCTCAGGGATACAAGTCAGGGCGCATGACCTCCTTGGAGCTCTGGGCGCACCCTACTCACATCTTATCTTGGGCCCTGCTTAGAGGAGCGTCCCAAGGACATCTGTAGAGGGGCGAGCTGGTTCTCACTGCTCTCTTTTTGTCCAGAGTCTGGTGTATCAGTCCCATGCCTTGCACGAGCAGATGGGAACCCAGCGAGGAACCTGTGGCCTCTTCTCTGGGTTGGTAAGTCTGTCTGGTCACTACGGGAGAGAAACAGATCCCGTCATGAGAGATGTCTCAACGAGACTTGAAATAAAACTCCAGGTTATGAATATAACCCAGGTTTTACAAAACAAGGTGAGAGGTCTCTCACCAGACGACCCTTCTTGACTGATCAGGTTGAGAAGGATTGCTTGTTAAATTGAATTGGCCCCTCCCTTCGCTGGGCATTTATAGTGGAGCATTGGCACTGCCCAGATGCCCAAAGGTGGAGGGATAAGCCTTTCTTACCCAACCCCAGTTATATTGCCGTAGATAAATATTGCTTCTGTCAGGGATCAGAAAGGGCTCTGTTCCGTCGTGAGATCTCTCTCACCTTGTTTCGTAAAACCTTGGTTATATTCATAACCTGCAGTTATTTGTCAAAAAATATTTTTACGAACAGTGAATCAACATTGTCAGGAAATTACTCAGAAAATATGAAAATCTTCAAAATGTCAAATACACTGGAGGGGGGCTTTAAGAGAATTTGTAGAAAGGATGGAGTGAAAAGGTGAATGTTGGGATTCAGGCATGGGGGCCCATGCTTGCCTTTGCCCTGGGCCCCCAAATGACCAAATCCACCCCTGGTCAAGGGTCAGGTCAGAGGTCAACGTTGGAGCTGTCCCCCGTGTCTCTTTACACTGCCTGGGGCTTTTACTGCCTAGAAGTACCCAGGAATGTCCAGGCATTAGTTTACATGTTTTATTGCCCCATGGAAGCCATTTCTGTCTCTCCGTGTTTGGCAGCTCTGCCGCATGCCAACAAGCAAAGGCATTCCCCTGTGAGGAGGAACTCCTCAAGCGGCCCAGTGGAGAGGAGCAGGAGATATCAGCACTGCAAGACCTACGGCAGGTAGGCAGAAACACAAGTCCAGTAACTGTGCAGGACTCGGGCTGGGGGATGAGGATTCGATTGGGTTTTTGATATGGGTTCTTGAAGACTGATACTGCAAATGTTTGGACCTGCTGATTGCTGGTTCAGTGTCTTTAAATTTGATAATATTCATGCAAAAAAAAATCCAAGTATTCAGTGTTTCCTGTATAATTTTGAAGAAGCTGGTTTTAGTTCCAACCAAACCAAGGTTATTATAATTAACTAAACTAAAAAATAAAACTAGGTGAGAAGAAAAAAGATTAACTAAAATAAAAACAACAACAAAAAACAAAAACAAACTAACCAAAATGATATTGTGTACTTAGAAAAACTAACTAAAATAAAAATATTTATGTACAGAAAATCTCTTTAGTTTTAGTTGTTGTCAATTTGGTGAAATTTGTCAACACAAGAAGCATGAGGAGGCATTGGTGCACTCACAGTCATGTAGACATCCCAGTCTCCCAGAGAGTCACTTGCCTTCACAAAGTGTTTGTATTGTAATACATATTCTGAACTTCTTAAATCTTGTCCCTGAGAAATACCGCCCCCATATTTGAGCAAAAAAAGATAAAAAACAAAATAAATACATAAATACATAAATAAATACATAAATAATACTCAAATTAAATAAATCTAAATCAAACCTAAACATGTTTAAGCAAACCTGAGATGAAATTAGCAAACCCACTCTGGAAACTAACTGAAACTAAACTGAATTGAAAACGACAAATAAAAACGAAATAAAAAGAAAAAGTAATGAAACAAAATAATCCTGTAAATCTGAACCAAACACACCGGCTACTTTCAGTATTGATCGTGTTTGGTTGTTGTGAGGAGCAGGCAGAGGGGCGATGACGTTTCTCGGTGTGTTTGTTAGTCTTTGAAATGCTCTTTGAAATCTTCTCCACCTTCACACTGCAACATGAGGCCATCATGTCACTCACTGAGGTTCATGAATTCACAGGAATGTGTCTTGGTGACACTGGTGAAGATACGTTTGAACAACTAACAGCATAAAACTGTTGTGATCAGAAAAGTATTTTCACATTTATGTATTTCACATTTTCGTCGCTGTAGGGCGGAGGAAACCTTGTATCTCCAAAAAAGCTATTTTTCACAAGGAAGAAAAACGTATTAACATATTGTAATAATAATAACATTAATAACCAGTAATATAACAGTAAAGTACCTGAAACTTTCACAGGTAATGTTTGGCTATATTTGGCTATACACTTATGCAAAAAATAAGAAAATGGACGAATTTGGAGATACCGGGCTCTATTCTCCCCCTGGCCTTAGGCGTTAAACTGGCCTTAAATGCAAAAAAAACACGCTTTGCGCCTGCCTACCGCTGACTCGGGAAGATAGCGTCATGTTTTTACGCCCTGAAATGCGCTTGCAAAACCAAGCCTTATTCAGTGCGCCGGGGGTTGTGTGCCTCCCTCCCCTACCAAACGCCACACACAGACACACATTTGCATCTCTCCTAGCATGCATTGGGGCTTACAAAATTTTGACAAGAAAAAGCAACCAAATCAGTAGGCTAAGTGGTAGATAGAAATAATAAAATAAATAAATAATTTCACAGTTTGAAAAATGCCCTGGAAGGAGTCACGTTTCCTGCATTTCCTTGGCTATACTGCAGCGTGCCACCTAGGATCAGGCTTCCTCGGATTGTTGTGCAGATGCCCATCGGCTCAGGCTTCCTTGGATTGTTGTGCAGATGACCAGATCGGCTCGCAGATCGGCACGCAGATAGAGTGGACATGTAGGCTCTACAGGGCGGCGCTAGCGCTGGGCCAAAAAAAAATGCTTTTTCAGTTTTATGTGATTTTTTTGGCAGTAAAATTGTGGGAACTGGCAAAAATTGAAAGTTGAGGGGGGGGGGGGGGGGGGGGGGGTGACCCCCACCCTTAGCTACTACCTAATGGCAACTTTTCTCAAAAATTGCAATGCAATTTGTGTACCGGTAGTTTAAAAGCCCCTGCAAATATTGTGGATATTGGTTTAATTTGCATTAGTTATTGCGATCACAAAAATGCAATTTCCTGGGGGGACCCGTCAATATAACACGCAATGAATTAGATAGCTCCATGTGAGCCTTCTCTAAAACAAGAGAACTGGTCGCAAACTGGTTGTTTAGAATTCTCCCACAAATTAATAAAATCACTCCAAACAGCTTGAGCAGTGTTGTGAACAATGACAGTAAAACTGATATTTTGGAAAGCGTTCATGCTTTCTTGCAGCCACATTGCATGTGAAGTGAAAATGTGTGCCCATCCTCATTTCCACCCGTACGATGCAGTTTCTCACTTATAGCATCAACAACCTTTCAACCCCCTGCAGATATGTCATTTTGTGCTGTGTGGAACAATGAAATCTTAGTTATGGCCCCTTTAAATCTGTTTCTCAAAATGCAACATCTGGCACTGAGTGTAGGTCTAATGAGTGTTGGAGGCATTAAGGCATTAAGTGAGTGACAACAGTGATGCATGTTGTCAGCTCCAGCCAGCCGTCCTCTGAGCTGATTTACAGCCCAGCAGACAGCTGAGCCAGATCCATTCCTGACAGAGGAGCATGAGGAGAATGGCGAGCAACTCATTGTCGGCTATAAAAAGCCAAATTGCTTGGCATCACCGGACGTGGTGTAATGTAACAAGGTAATAATACTTTGTTACATTACTTAAAGGAACACGCCAACATTTTGGGAGATTCACCTATTTGCCATATCCCCAATGGTAAGATTCTCTTCTCTTCTCGGTGCGTGCAGTAGAAAGTAGCGACACAGCCCTCCTGCTAGTTAGCTTAGCACAATGACTGGTAGTCTGCGGGACTGCTAGCCTATACCCCCATTAAAGGATGGCTTTACCGTGGGGAATATGAATATATATTAAATCTCACGCCCCTAAGGTTTTCGAATCCGTTGAAATTTTTGAAATTGGAGCTTCACTGCCAGAGATATCAACCGAAATCCACTCTGTGTGGCGGGGGGGGGGTGGGGGGGGGGGAGGTGCGGGTGCGGGGACTCGAAATCCTACATTTCCCACAATGCACTGGGCTCGCGTGGCCTTCGTTTCCATGCCCACCCCTCAGGCATTTGGCTGATATCAAACTCCAGTAGGTGGCGGTAATGCACATATATGTTTGCCAACCGCCATAAAACTCAAAGAAGAAGAAGAAGAAGGCTTCGACAATAATACATATAGAGAAGAAGAACAAATCGAAAATAAAATTGCCTCCAAATTGCACCAAATTTAAACCGAAGTATATATGTCGGGAGATGTCTTCATAAAAAAAAAATCATGCATTTTAAGGCATTTTCGTAGGAGTTACACGCATCTGATGTTGTAACTATTTTCTGTAAAAATGTGTAAAAATGGGTACATTGCTCAGCGTTGATTTCGTTACTTCAACGCACCTACTACTAGATGTAAAATTTGACGAGCTTTCCAATGCCGCCAGTCCCGTGTCTGTCCGTGCTTCCGTTCCCGAGAAAATCGTCTCTTTGCAAGGAGCTATGGAAAGCTAACCTAGCTACAGCAGGCTAGGTGGTGGAAAAAGATGGCTGCCTTTTGTTTTTGTTCAGACCTCTGAAGGGGCGTGGAGGACCTCTAGAGGCGGGACCATGGCCAACAACAGTTGTAGTTCATAGGTGCACGACTTCCGCAAGGCTGGACTTGTCGCTCTGACGCGTTTTGCGTCAGAGCGACATGGAAATAATGTGAGAGATGCTTGATATCTCTGGCAGTGAACCTCCAATTTCAAAAATTTCAACGGATTCGAAAACCTTAGGGGCGTGAGATTTAATATATATTCATATTCCCCACGGTAAAGCCGTCCTTTAAGTCGCCAAATACTAGGGATGCGTACCGAGCACTGGTATTATTTGGTACCAGTTCCTGATTGGTCGGTAGTACCAGGAGTACTACTGATAAGGTCATGCTGCTATCGGTATTTATTTTCTTATTTTATGTTTTATTTTTTTACCGTTCCCTAACGATGACGAAGCGGCACCAGGCATTTGATGTTGCGTGTTTAGACTCCTGTCTTGTCACTACGTCACACTTGTCACAAAGATCAGTAGTATATTTGGAAGAGAACTACTTTTATGATAGGAGGCATCGCGTTGCTGAATCACACAACAGAGTCTGATAAAGCGAGCGACTGCCCTGTGATGATTCACAGAGCAATCTCCGCCTCGTGTTGCACAAACATCACAGTGTTTTGCTGAACCCACCCTATTTTCTGACAGTCACACAAAACTATGTGGACTTTGCCAACTCTGAATACAGAACAACGAACAGCAACGGTGAACAGCAATCTCACACTATGCCAATTATCCAACCAACCTTGCTGCAAGGAAGCACCTCATGTGACCCTGAGACCCGAGGCTGGCAACGGAGCACATAGTCCATGGCAATCTGCAGGCATAATGAGTGACTAAGGAACTACCGCCTGGCGGCTGACAAAACAGCGTGTGCAAAGGACGCGTTGGCCACATCAAGGCTATAGAACCTAACAAAAGTGTGGTGGGTAGACGATGAGGCAGCAGAACTCATAGGCCACCACCTGGAAAGAAAACCTGAGGTATTTCCTGTGCATCTCTACTACTGAGGTGAAGTGCCCCGGTGAAGGTCCCCCGGCCGCAAAGCACTGAAGAGGCGGGGCAGGGTAAGCATGCGGAAGAGCAGCTTCCTCAGCGTCTTGTTCAGAAGCTGAAGGTCCAGTATGGGCCGCATGGAGCTGTCCTTCTTGGGCACGGTTGTAAAACCCTGTGCGCTTCCCCCCTCCGGTACTAGGCGTATCGCTCCCTTGGCCAGGAGGGTGGAGACCTCCTCCCGAAGCGTGGCCGCGGAACCCTCGTCCATGTTAGGTGCGGGGATCCTGTCGAAGGCAGGTGGGGGCCCAGCGAACTGCAGCGCATAACCCCTCCGAATGGTGCGAAGCAGCCATGGGGTGGGCCATGGGTCTCTGCTTCCCAGCAGAGATCCTGCTGGATAACGACTGTCTCGCGTAGGACGATGGCGCGGTACCCGTACCAGGGCCATCAGCTATCGCCAAGGAGATTGTAGGGGCGTGACCCGATGTCGGGGCAGGTGGGGGGAGCAGAGTGGGCGGAGCGATGCTTGCACGCTGTGCGACCGGGGCTGTAACAGACACGGGCACAAGGTACCTGAGAGCTCTGAACCCGTGTCAGGCGTTGAGCACAGACTGCGTTGGGCTCGCCCCATTGCCGGGGGGCACTCTGGAGGCAGGGGCCTCTTGAGAGCTCCATATCGGCGTCGGGCACTGGGCACAGACGCCGGTGGGCTCACTTCCCCCCCTCCCCCAAGGGAGGTAGGCTAGGTGCAGCCTTGCCTACCGGCCGCACTCGCGGTGCAGCCGGAGTGCGCGCAGAGTCCAGGAAGGCTCCGCGGTGGTAGTCTGGCTCTCAGCCGGGGAGCGGCCCGCGCCTTGGCTGGGGGCCCTTCCCCGAGAGCGCAGCGCCGGGGACTGGGACTGGACGGACCCCAAAGAGCAGCCCCAAGTCCGATCTGGTCCGACTGGCAGACGGCGTGGAGCCCACTGCCTACGTGGCATGAGGGGTCTCATGGCCGCCAAATCCTGCCGCTGTCTCTCCAACTGCTGGGCCATGTTTTCCACCGACGGCTCATAGAGGCCAGACGGGGAGACAGGCGCGTTCAACAGCCTCCTCTTCTCAGGCTCAGGGAGCTGAGTGAGGTTTAGCCAGAGGTGGCGGTGGGTGAGAAGCGAGAAGGCCATGACCTTCCCGGCGTTCACTGCCACACATTCCACCATGCGCAGGGTGTAGTCTGTGACCATACGCAGCTCCGTATAGGCCTCCAGGAGTGGCGGCACCCTGCAGGTCTGCTAGCAGGGCCGCCTGGTAGCCCTGGAGGATGGCCAAATTGTTGGCCATCGCTGCCACGTGGCCGGACACCAGATACGACTTCTCGGCCAGCTTGGCCATGGAGGGAAGCTGAGGCCTGGTGGAGGAAGGTGACAAGTGGGCTGCCACCGTATCCTCCAGTGGTGGCATGGTCGCGTAGCCCAGGTCGGGCTTGCCATCCAACACCGACCACACGGCGAACCCCTGGGAAGGGGCTCTGGCCTCTTGTGGGTGTCCCCAGGACGTGCGTACGGTGTCCTGTACGTCCGAGCACAGGGGCATGTGACGTTGAGGTTGGCCGGAGGGGGGCTGGAAAAACTGCCCACGCAACAGGGAGCTCGGGGGGGGAGGGGGGGAGGCCCAGGCGATGCCCAACTACTCCACGGCCCTGAGCATCACCTCTCTGAACTGCCTCTGGTAAGGCTCGCCAGCAGAGGCGTGGGCCTCCAACAGTATACGCTAGCGCTAAGCAGGCAAGTCGCTAAGTTAGCTAACACCTAAAGACACAACCCCAGCCGGGGAATTAGCAAATAGCTAGCTCGGGCTAGCATAACTCAACTAGCTACAACCTAGCCATGAGGATGGCTAGCAAGAGAGACTACCGAGCTGGCAGTTAAATCAACGAGAGAAAACTCTTAGCTTTCCTAGCAGGTCCCGCCGTTCCTGGCGAAGAGGGCCGGGTCGAAAGAATCTAATATCTAATAATCTAATCTAATCTAATAATAATAATAATAAATTGTATTTGTATTGCACTTTTCATTTTGACCAAATCCCAAAGTGCTACAGAGGTAAAAAAAAAAAAAAAAAAAAAAAAAAGATAAAAACATAGAGAGAAATAAAATAAAATAATAATAATTAAAAAGAAAAACATAATTAAAAGAACATTAAAAATCACATAAAAAGCCTGAGAAACTAAGGAAAAGCATAGAGCTAGGAGAAGGCTTTATAAAAAGGAAAGTTTTCAGTCCCTTTTTAAAAGCCTCCACCGTCTGTGGTGCCCTTAGATGGTCGGGAAGGCTGTTCCACAGACAGGGAGCGGCCGAGCAGAATGCCCGGTCTCCCATGGTGCGGAGCTTGGTCCTGGGGGGATGGAGGAGGTGGTTGTTTTTTGAGCGGAGGTTACGGGAGGAGGTTTGTGTTGTGAGCAGTTCTTTGAGGTATTGGGGGGCATGTCCATGGATACACTGATGTGTGAGCAGAGAGGTTTTGAACATTATCCGGGAGGAGACAGGGAGCCAGTGTAGTGAGTGTAGGATGGGAGTGATGTGGTCATATTTGCGGACTCTCATCAGGATCCTAGCTGCACTGTTTTGGATATATTGTAGTCTTTGAAGGCTCTTGCTTGGAATCCCGATTAAGAGCGCGTTGCAGTAGTCCAGCCTTGAGGAGACAAAGGCATGGACAAATTTTTCGGCATCTGGCAGGCTGAGTGTGGGACGGAGTTTGGAGATGTTTTTTAGGTGAAAGAAAGAGGTTTTGCAGAGTTGTTTGATGTAGGTGTCAAAGGTCAGGTGAGGGTCAAACCTAACACCCAGGTTGGTAACTGATGTGTCCCGCAGTCCTCGTCCACCGCTCCCGTTACAGTTGTTGGAACACAAGGGAACGGGTATCCACTACTGGCTGAGAGCTAACCGTTAGCTAGCAAGGGTCAAGAGAAGACAACACCCGAGTAGGTTGTTGGAAAAAAGCATAGTGAGGATCTGGGCATATGGCCCGGACGTGGTGGTCATGGGGCAGAGTGGGTGGCCGCGTCATAAGCCAGATGCCATGACGCCTTCAGGCGTAATGGATGCATGGTTTTATAGGGGTCAATTTTGAGAAAATAGACATTTTCCAGTAGGTGCGCTGCTGGGAGCAGCTTGGCATAGTGTGAGATTCTGAAGTTCGAAACGAAGTCAAACTACAGGTGTTTTCTCTGGTCCAATTTAAAAAATAATTGCGTATTTCTACTCCATAGGTGGCCTAGGTTTAATAAATCACGACGGTGAAATAGGCCTTCTCAGGAATTTAACTTGTAATAAGTAATAACAAAATAACTGTTGAATCTTTTCGCATCTTTTCATGTCATGTCTTTATTTTTTGCACCAAATTATGGAGAGTAGTATCGATAAGAGTATTGATAAGTATCGGTATTGATAAGTAGTACCGATAGCAGAATCAGTATGGATAAAATCCAAATGATACCCATCTCTACCAAATACACAGTCCAATAGCGCCAAAACACTCAGTCACTGCAGTCACTACGTTATCAAATAATAATGTAGAATTACAAGACATTGTAATTTATTTTCGAAGCAAAATAATAGCAAAAAGTAATTTCCTGACAAAACTGGAAGCTCCAGCTATGTATTGAGAGGAGATGACCTCTATTCTGCTGAGAATAGAGAGATGGCAGAGGAGAACAGGTGATGAAAAGATGAATAAGAAATAACTTGGAGAGGGAGATCCTACTGTGAATGGCATGCCTCTGGTACATGTATTTGTGGAGGAGGGAGGGACAGAGAGAGAAGGAGAGGGAGGGAGGGAGATAGAGAGAGAGAAGGAGAGAGATGGCGTTCACTGCCTGTAGCTGTCACATCCAAACCCCAGCCATTTAAAGGATGAGTATCTTTAGAGATGGATTATCTCATATTCTTTCATGGGTTTATACTCTTGAATGGGACAAATCAGTTGTTTTGCCAAAGCTATATTTAGGACAATATGTCACCTCTGAAACAGTCCAGTCAGAACCCGGTCGCTTTATGATGTAGAAACTGTCTTCACTGGGGACGATGACCGATGATCTTTAGGTTTCGGGAAGCAGAAGAGGCGGACCATCTATTGCTGCCAGCCAATCAGAGCAGCAGCTCTTTCTGCTTGAATGTGACTGGAAGTCTCTGCTCCCAGTGGCCCTGCCCCACTCTCTGCCTCAGCCATCTCCTCACCCAATGATAGTCTTATTCTCTGCACTGTGTGAGTTCCACATTTGAAAGATAACATTTTTTTCATGTTGAAAGATATCTAGTCTTGTCATTTGTTTTAAGTAACTGAATTGTGTTGGGAACAACGGTTGTGCTTAACAACACCAATTTTGCTCTATTCTTATTTCCAATCAAATTTTTTATTTGCTGTATCATTTAACTGCTGCAACGCCCTGATTCCCCCATAGGGATCATTATAGTTTCATGTTATCTTCTCCCCTCTCTCGCTGGATGCAAGGTCATAACTAAACATTCTCCAAAGGCCAAGGAAAGCCCTAGAGATATAGACGCTGATGGTGGACGTCGGAGGGGGTCTGACTATGTATAGCAGTGGAAACAGAGAAGAGCGGGTCACAGCTGGAGAGAGGAACATTTGCACCCAAGCCCTCAAGGGTTGAGTGAGAAGCAGCCAAACCAGAGGGAGATGACCCATTCTAGATTAAACATTTCACGGTTTAGGTTGGTAATGCATGGCAGAGCAGCTGAGAAACACATGAGATGAGAGAAGATCTCGCTGAGGACTCAAGAAACCTAAATTCTTCAGACCTTGTATGTTGTAAAACGTCCTACTCTTTCTAGGCTTGCTGTGCTTAAGGGACATTTTGTCAAACAGTACAGTATACTGTATATATATACGGTACTTGTTAATTCTGTGCCTGTAGCATTATTCAGCAGGTGTCAGTAGACTCCAGAAGTATGGAGCAGAGGGGGCAGAGCAGGGCCACAGAAGCCAGCGAGGAGAGCAGAGCCGGGGGCAGGAGAGACACAGAGGGCTCTCTGCTCAGGAACCACCATGGGAGAGGTATTTACAATTATGTTTTAGTCATTTAGCCCAGTGGTTCTCAACCTGTTTGTCCTGCATGTTGTGGATTCTGAAAATGCCCTCCCCGGGCCATCTAAAAAATATGAGATGATATCACTCAGAACCAAATATCACCCAATGGCAGATGGAAATTGCAATAGCATACTTTTAACCTTTAGATGGCAGCGAACCCACAAAAGTGCTGGGGGGTTAGTTACTCTTTATATCAAATTTGCCTCAAACGTCAACTTGGACTCAAGCATGAACTGATTAGATTTTGGTGGTCAAAGTTCAAGGTCACTGTGGCCTCACGAACGGCATTCTCAAGTTCGTTAACGCGATATCTCACAAACGCCTTGACGAAATTTCATCGAATTTGCCTCAAACGTCCACTTGGACTCAAGAATGAACTGATTAGACTTTGGTGATCAAAGGTCAAAGTTCAAGGTCACTGTGACGTCACGACCGCTCGTGTCATGCTCGTTAACATGATATCTCAGGAAGGCCTTGACAGAATTTCATCAAATTTACCTCAAACGTCGAGTTAGACTTAAGGATGAACTGCTTACAGTTTGGTGGTTAAAGGTCAAAGTTCAAGGCCACTGTGACTTCATGAACCCCATTTCCAAGCTCTTTAACGTGATATCTCAGGAACACCTTGACGGAATTGCTTCCAATTTGGCTCAAATGTCGACTTGGCCTCAAGGATGAACTGATTACCGTAGATTTTGGTGGTCAAAGCACAAAGGTTAAGGTCACTGTGACCTCACGAATGCCATTTGCAAGCTCATTAACATGATATACTGTATCAGGAACGCCTTGACGGAATTTAATCTAATTTGCCTCAAACATCCACTTGGACTCAAGGATGAACTGATTACATTTTGGTGGTCAAAGGTTAAGGTCACTGTGACCTCACGAACGCCAATTTCAAGCTCGGCAAAGCCATATCTCAGTAACCCCTTCATGGAATTTCACATTTGGCTCACGTCTGGACAGACATGGATGTCAACTGCTCACTTGTTGGTGGAGACATACTGTATAACCGCAGTGCGGTCGTTCTAGTTAAACTAGTTTCATGATTCAAAATTACAATTTACTGAACCTTTTGTTTGACCAGTAGATTACATGTGTGATGAATTTGGCTTGGCATGGACATGCTTTTTCAAAAATACAGCTAAATGTACATTTTACACAAGATAGTTGGACAGGAATTTGAATATTGTGAAATCTTGTGAGATCTGACTGGTTGCTTGTGATGTTGTAATCTCATTGCAAGTTGCTTTTCATAGTGTCAGCAATGTGACCAATATTGAAATGTATGTAGCCTATGCAGAAATACACCTGTCATGCTTTCTCTTTCTGCTGCTAGAAAACGGGCTCAACATCAAGTCAGACCCCCACACCAACAGAAACAACCACACCTCCTCACACACACACCATAACTCCTCACACACACACCATAACTCATCACACACACACACACACCACACGTCACACACACACCACCCCTCCTCACACACACACTCCAGCAGCATCAGCCAAAGAAGAAGCCACAGCCGGAGCAGCAACTCGGTACGATACACTCTTCCTTATTTATGCACCGCCTCCACACCAAGGCCCAATCCCACTTCTTATTTTTACCCCTACCGCTTGTTTTACAGTGCCCCTCGCTTTTCCACTTGGCCCTCGGAACAGAGTTACAAGGGGTAGTGGTTGAAATCTTCCCCTATGAAATGGGACAACCCTTTGAGAACGTGATACATCATCAGTAGTCGTCGATGGTGTTTACGTAGCCTAAATAGATGCAACGAGTTTGTTGCCAGACATTTCCAATCTATTTATCCATCAAAGGAGGAATGTGAAATGGAAATGAACTGTCATACACAAATCAGCCTTAAAACAATATTGTAACATTAGCTAGCTAGAGATAGCTAGAGACATCAGCATAGCCTTTTAACGTTTTTTTCTTTGTTATGCTTGTAATAAAGAAAGGGTCTATAATACATTGAAATGACATGAAACTGAGATAATACAATAGTTATCATAATTGTTAAATCTTTATTATCAAGGAAAATACATTTGTGTTTTTTTTTTAGTAGTAGCCTCCATCTTGCCGATGATTAGCAAGGCATTCTTTGAGATTTCTCATAACACTGGCTTTGGAGTGTGCCTCTGAAAAAGCTGTGTTTGTATGGCTATAGCCAGACCACTTCACCTAAGCTCGCGTCACCAGACTCTTCTCATTATACTTGAATTACACCTCTCAGCTGGTTCCAGCCTAGACCCCGCCCTAGACACCGGAAACGGTACATGTAAACAGGACACGTGCCACATTTCTATCGTTCCACCGTTGTTGTGTAGTATAACTAGTCGCCACGAACAGGCGGCGATGCTATATTGCATCAATGTTTTGTTTTATATATACATATGTACTATGTAACTTTTTAACGTTAGTCACCTCGTGTTATCACGTTGTAGCTATAGCTAACGTTAGCTACAGGGAAGATTTCTTTGGCGCACATGTATCCGGTAAACGGGTTCCGGTTCCTTGGTTTACACCCCCAGGTCCAGAAGCGGTGGAAATGGCTCCAGAATAACTTCACCCTAGTCATCCTCTATCCCAACAAGAATCGAGGCACCCTATAACATCATGAACGCGCGCAGGACCAAGTGATAGGGGCATGGGGCGTATTGGGATTAGGCCGAAGTGTGGCATAAGTTCAAAAGTCAACCATTGCAATAAGATGTAGGCCTCTTTGGTCTTTCATAGTTTGGGATGTACCTGATCAGATCTTGTGTCTCTCTTCGGGGTGCATTTGAAAACAACTTCACCGATGCCCTCTGCCAATCACAATGTGCTGCCCAACAACCCATATGCTCCACTACGACACTTAACCCCTGATGACGCTCACTCCTGCTTCAATTGTGATGATGATGATGATGATGGAGTACAGAGTGTCAGGGAAAAGAGGAAGAGCTGTGAGGATGATGAAGAGGACCACCTGGTCTATCACACCGGCCTCGTGCTGAAGGAGAGATGTAGGCTACTCAACCCCAACCTTTGTTTTTTCTCTGTTCTGTCTGTGACACAGTCAACCGTCTTGCCTTTAGCCCTATAGTCTCTACTCCAAAGAGTCAGCTCAGTTAAAGGCATACGCCAACTTTTTGGGAGTTTCGCCCATTTGCCATATCGCCCATACATAACCAAGAAGATACACAATGCCTTTACCACCACTGTATACTGCATGGAGCAGTATACAGTGAGCTACAGTCGTCCATTTAGTTAGTATCGCCAATGAATTGGAGGAAATGGTACAACTGTTCAAAGTCACCAGAAACACATTTCTAACCGCTCCAAATAGCCTTATGTACATGTTGTGACTCAGGTACTCACCATGAAATAATAATCCATAGTTACGTGAAACGTCATTTTCGTAGTAATCCACACACCGAGAACTAAACAATGTTGCATTATTGCCACTCTAATAAAGCAATATGGAATTATGAATCATACAGAGATGAAATGATGAATTATGATAATGCTTTTACCATTGAAATAATGCTTTTCCTTCAGGAAATGCCTTTACAGACAGGGGTACCACTCAGTTTAAGGACTAACTGAGAACCTTCCTCTGTATAATTCCTTAATCCATATAGGCTATTATAAATATAACCAGGGAAAACTGAGTTCTGACCCTTTACAAATGCCAAAAAGTTGGCATATCCCTTTAACCTGAAGGAACTCACAGCATTGTAACATTGTAGTGCAGCATGAAAGGAAAACTACTGCAAACATTTGAACCATATTTCTTGTTTAGAACCTAGCTAGCTGCAGCACACATCTCCTGAAAAACCATTTATAATGCATCTTTCTTGATTAGCTATCACAGCACCATCTCCTGAAAAACATTATAATGCACCTTTCTTGTGGCTACATCACAGCATCTCCTGAAAAACATTTATAGTGGATCTGACTTGTTTAGTTAGATCTTTAGCTAGATCACATCTGAAAAACAACCAGTCGGGTGTAATAAGTAAATGAGGTTTAATTGTAAGAATACGAGGCTATACATCTAGGCTAGTGTCTGATCACTGCTGTCGCTCTCTGTGTCTCTGTCTGTCTGTCTGTCTGTCTGTCTGTCTGTCTGTCTGTCTGTCTGTCTCTGTCTGTCTCTCTCTGTCTGTCTCTCTCTCTGTGTGTCTCTCTCCCTCTCCCAGATGAAGTGTTATCTACTATGGGTGAAGGATCTTTTGGGAAGGTGGTGGAGTGTATTGATAGAGACAAGTAAGTGTTATGAGTAACACTGAGCTTCTTGGTGATTGCTTGGTTTTCCAGTCTTCCAATATGACGAACATACAGACATTTCTCTTGTTTCACTAGAATAGTGAGTCAGCAGAACAGGGCTTGATATCCCTGTCCACTGTAGGTCCCCAACTAATCACTTTTTGAAATTAAATGTGTGTGCATGCGAGTGTGTGTGTGTGTGTGTGTGTGTGTGTGTGTGTGTGTGTGTGTGTGTACATGTTTCTCTGTGTGTGTTGAGCAGTGCTGAGCATGTAGCTGTGAAGATAGTGAAGAGCGGCGAGCGTTTCTGTGAAGCAGCCCGCTCTGAGATCGCTGTGCTGGAGGAGATCAATAGTCTGGACGACGACAACAGATTGTGAGTCCTGTCCTGGTGAAATGATCAAAGATAAATCTATCTATCCAACACAGACACATGGATGCATACATACATGTACATATGTACCTAATTATTTACTTGTCTACCTCCCTGCTACTTACATGTACTTATTTAACTATGTACCTATGGCCCCCACCAAAAGCAAGAATCACTGACTGACCCAAGGGTGGAACTGCATCACTGGTGGTGGGGGGACAACATGTTTACCATTGCTTGCTTACCTTAGGCCTTGGCCACACTGATCCGTGGTGTCTATCCGTGTGCGTTCATTTCTCTGTTCACTTCCATTCATTTTCAATGACAGCTGTCTGACTGTCCGTGGAGTACTCAGAAGCGTACGTATCCAGAAAATTTGCATACGTTTTGATGGACAGAAAGTTGAAGAGGGATGAACTTTTTCTGGATGGACGTATCGGATGGTCGGATAGTCACTGTCCGTTCCGAGATTTGTTTCAACTTTTCAAAGAAGATGGCGGCCGAGGCACTGAAGGAGGCTATAATTAATGCTGTGTACACCATCCCGCTGTTGTACAACGTGATAGTCAGTGTCACCGTCTGATTTCACCATCTAATCTGGTCATTCGGTGGCATTTTATTGCCACATAAGTAACGTAGCGCACAGAGCTAACAGCTAGCTGACGCCAGCTTTCTTCTTCTCTCGGTTTATAGGCGGGTCGCTGACACCTTCAAGGTGCTTACCGCCACCTGCTGTACAAGTAGGTTACTTGTACATGCAACGGACATAAATCTATCCGTCTATCCGTTCTGTCCATTTTCTGACGGATCAGTGTGGCCAACCCAGCGGAAAACATACTTCTGCGTCAAAGCCTGCGCCGAATGCGCCGAGAGGTGCGTCGTGGCTAGCGAGCCTGTCGGCACAGCTGGCGTGCAGCTCCTCGAAGACTCAACGCAGCTGATGAGAACAGCGCAAGTGTAATATAATGTAGATGGGGAGATAACAGGACAGAGTGAAAGCTATTAAGTATATGCACTACATTCTATACCTGGGCTAACTTCTAGTCATTGAAATTCTAGTGAAATCACACAATTTACTCATTTTGCTGGGGACTCCCCCGCAACCCATCGTCAATCTGACGTTCGAGTATATGGGACTAGCTGCCGCCGGCAAGGCTCCAAATCGAGGCGGACGCAGAAGTATGTTTCAGCCTTTAGTACACTAACTACTAATCTTATACCTGCCTCAGTTATCTCACATTACGACCACAATGCTAATGCTTTGCTAATGTTGTAGACGTACACTTTCTGTGAAGATGCTCTGCCATCTGCCACACCAGGAGCATTTGTTTCCAAATGCACGCAGCGACAGATCGCCAGAATAACGTTGGCTATTTTGTCGTTGAAGTTCATCAAGCAGCACTCACAGTAGCAGAACTCAACTTATCTAGCCTTTAGGAAGAACATCTACTTTGTCAGTTTGGAACTTTAGTAAGATCCTTACATCTACAATGTCATTCATTTTGAGCTGTGTATGACAGACAAAACTATGTGCAAAGTAAGTCGATCAACATGGGTTTTATTTTTACATTTTTGACTTGATGTCCTATTTTTCTAGTAAGCTGTTCTAGTCTGTTTTGAAGACTTGCCTGAGGGTTTGTCAGCCATTTCAAAATACAAATGAAAAGTGAGAGAGAAGAAGTAGGCTTAAGTATCAGACAATGGGAGAGACTACTCAATGTATTTGCTGGGCAGCCAAACCCAGATGAAGAGGTGAATTACGTCCAAAACGTTGGTCGTTACCATTATGGTTAGGCAAGTAAAACAACTTGGTTAAGGTTAGGGTTAGGGTTTGGTCATGGTTAGAAACGTTTGTGAATGTTTTTTATGTAGCTTAATGTATAGGTTTGGCTGAACATTACGTACACTGAGTCTCTCCGACGATTAACTCATGTTGGTTTTGATTGTTGTTAATATCAAATATTCACAAACACAAATATGGGACATGCTGCGGTTTTAAATGGTTCTATCTCCTCAGCGCCTGTGTGCGGATGCTGGACTGGTTCGATCACCACGGTCACATCTGCCTTGTGTTCGAACTCCTGGGCCTCAGCACCTTTGACTTCCTCAGACTGAACCACTTCCAGCCATTCAGCGTGGAGCAGATCAGATGCATCGCCTTCCAGACCTTCAGAGCTGTCTGCTGTGAGCAGCACCCTCTCTCTTACTTGTGATACTGGATGTTATGATATCGCCTTCAGGCAGGAGATATAGTCATGACATCAGCCTGAGAGGTTTTCCTTAATATTTACAATATCATCTTTTCCCATTTATTTTCTGTATTTATTTATATATATATATATATATATATATATATATATATATATATATATATATATATATATATATATATATATATATATAGACCGTTTTAACTTGACAACATACACATTCTAAACATAAACATTCTATTCTTCATACACATTATAGGGGTTGAATGACGTCTCGGTCACTGAGTTGATGACAGAATGTAATTACAATCATAATGGGTTCTTGATTTACAAAATTATCTTTTAAATTGAAAAACATCATAATGTAATTCATGGCACAATTTAAATGGAATTGAACAATGATTAGTCTCTCGCTGTTGACTATAGACAGCCAATGTTTTTATCACGTCAATTAGGTTGTCGCTGCAATCCCTTTGAAGTCCTTTCTGCGCGCCGGCGAGAGGGAGGGATTGAGAGAAAGAGAGCACACGTCAATTAATTTAGATGACGTTGTCGCTGCAATCCCTCTCATGTCCTCAGAACCTAACATAACCAAAAACGTGTGCCTTGTATTTCACACTGAGTGAGGTCAGGGGGCCTCATGCGGCCCGTGGGCGGCCAGTTGCCCACCCTTGTATGTTAAAAAAAAAGGGGGGGGTGAAACAATGGTTTTGGTAGTGACACCTTTCTAGTGACGTTACTCTGTGTGATCACCCCGTTACAGGTAATGTACACCAGATGCGTTATGGCTGCGTTGCCGGATCGACTCTCGCACATGTTAATTGATGGGCGATACATGCGATACGAAAGAATTACGCACTTGTTCTATTTTTCTCGGATACCACATACGTCTGACAGATTACATGAGTGAGTGTAGGTCTGTTCCCAGCCATACCGGAGCCGTAGGCCTACCCCATCTGTTCCGGAGGCGGTGTACATTAGCCCTTAAGCTTAGGACATACTCCAGGAAGGCAGTGCGAGGCGGAGCTCCGCAAACCGGGAGCGCACTCTGCGCTCGGGGCCTCGGGCCAAGGTGTTCATACTCAGAGTGCTGCTCAGAGCACCGCTGTTTACATAGTACAGTGAATGGCCCATTATATTCAGTAGACTGCTGTTTCACTCTCAAATGATCGTATCAGCACATGAATAGAATCGCCAATCTTGTTTTTATTTAATGTAAATAGGTCTAGATCTCTCTCTCAACACAGCCCATTACTTGAAATGACTAAAAACAAACAGAAAAACATGGTCAAAACATGGCTCAGTGTACTTCTTCATTTAATTTATCTTCCTGTCTCTCCCTGCAAAGTGGAGCGGAGCGCTGCTAGAAAAATCTGGTGGCATGCCCTTACGGCCTCGCTCCCACCGCGATGATGTCATATTGGCCGCACGGCCCTCGTGGTTGGAAGCGAGCATGGAGTATGTCCTGCCCTTTAGGGTCTCTATACAACCTTATCCTACTGTTGACGTCACCAGACTTGTGTGTGTATGTGTGTTCAGTCCTGCATCGTAACCAGGTGACCCACACAGACCTGAAGCCAGAGAACATCCTGTTTGTCTGCTCAGACTGTGACCTGCAGCACAACACCAATACGGTAACATGCCACGAAACACCTCATCTCAAGTCCTCTAGTCTCTAGTGTTTCAAGTCCTCTAGTCTTTCAAGTCCTCTAGTCTCTAATCAGGAGTGCGCTCTAGCAATTTGAAAGCATGATTGATAGATTTCAGATTTTGTAATGGTCCATTTCCACCGCTGGTATTAGTGCGGACCCGCCCAGCTGGACTCGCTTTTTTGTCTCATTCCACCGATCAAAAACCTGGACAGCCCGGGTTGAGTCGGGGTTGAGTCATGCTAGTTTAGGTCCCTGCTTTGTTGAGGTTCCAGCCGGTAGCATACGGTGACGTGAAAACACTGCAGACGACTGATTGGTCAGGCAGAATCGTGTTTACTGTATCTACTGTCAATGCTGAATACCAGTTTAGTGGAGCTTACCTTCTCTTCTGTTATTTCCAACAGTTTTTTGTGTTGCTACCTTCGGCTGTGGTGAAATAAAATTGATCTCCTTGCTCAGCCTTAACATGACATGGTTTTCAATTGTTTTGGGAGAGAAAAAGTCAGCTGCTCGGGAACCACTTGTAGTTGTGTGTTACGTCAGCTCCGCTAGGCCGGAGGCGGGGGTTTAGCAAAGCAGCGGCCTTTCCTGGTGAGTAGCCGCCGGGGTAGTGGCTTCCCTTCTCCCCTTCTTCTTCCCTTCTTCCCTTCTTACATGCGCATGCATGTAAATAACAACAAATTGATATCCATTCTCCTGGCCGATGGTCTCATTGCCTGTGTAGGTCATATAGAGGCACCAGTATTTCATAACCAGTTGTATGGATTTAATTTTAACGTTATACGTTATAGCCTACTTGGGCTATGGGCGGAGGGCAGATATGCGGTCGCTATGACGACCAGGTGTGGGCGGAGGCAAGTAAACTTGCTGTGGAAGCAAAGTCTATATAAAGTAGAGCCGTACTGTGCTGTAATATGTGGTGGAAATGAGCCATAAGTAACCCCGCCCTCAGACTCAAATAGCCCCCGCATGTGTTTGGATTTGCTCTGGTTGTCCTCAAACTGTATGCTCACACTGTACTTATACAAAACTATACTTGGACAGATGTCATGCACTCACACTTAAATAGCACCTCTTGGATTTTTTGTGCAAGACACTGTCAGAAATCCCCAACCAATAAGAATGCCAGGTATAATGTTGACCAATGAAATTATCCATTGAAATGATCCTCTCAAAATGCTAGACCGCGCTCCTGATTAAAGATAGGTATATAATTCCATACAGTACATGGTTATGGAGGACCAGGAGAGTCTTGCGCTAATGAATAGAGTGTCCCCTTAATAATTATCCAATCGTACAATTAAAAAGAGTAATTTCAAAAAGGATTCACAAATGACGTATTAATACATAATTAAAAAGTCGTATTTGGAAAAGGAACTTCAAAAACATCCATTAAACAGTGTATTTCAAAATGGAATTACAAATACATCATTTAAAACATCATTTAATACATCGTTTCCTTATTCCTATTCGAAATAACCATTTGGAATTGTATTTGAAGTCACTATATTAAATCCCCAATTCGAAATAACGATTGGAAATGCCATTTACCCATTGCATGACACTTTTGGCCTTAGCCTAGAAAAACTGTGTAAAACAATGCAAATTAGACATGTACTTTAATATACCCCGCTGGTCCCCCTAGGGGGATCGAAGCAATAATCGCGTAAGTTAAATTTGGAAAATCCTGGAGCGAAAGGTCTGAAATTCAGCACAGGTTTTTTTTATGGTTTATTATGGTAATTCACGTTGCCAGAACTAGAAAAACATCGTCCTGGCATCCAGAAAATCAAGTACAACTCAATTGTCCATTAAGGTCCCCCTACACGACAATTGAATTCATTATAACCGCCTTTTTGAGACCTCCAGGAAATTCTTACAAAATTAATGTATTTCATTTTTTTCAGCGGGCATCCTGGACCAAATACCTTGAAATTTGACCTTAATATCTAACCTTGGGGTTGATTGAACATTTTGTGGAGTTACAAGGCTTCAAAATCCATTGCATAGTTTTCCCATTGATTTCAATGTTAATTTTGCAAAAAAAAAAAAAAAAAAAATCGACCCCCAGCTACTTTCCCCCAAAATAATTATTTTTCTGATCTTACATCTCTCAGCTCGAGTGAAGACATCAAATTTGTAGTTTCTATTGTGTTTGCCCCCCCCCCCCCCCTATTTGCCCAGTGTAGGCACAGCAACCAATTGCATGCAGATTTACATGAAATATACCCTACAGTGATCGTCATGGAAACATGGTCACATGACCTGGGAACGCGGATTTTCCGGTGCAAACTAATGATTTGAAGCTTGGCCCTTATTTGATTCCATAGGATGAAGCTCGTTTGTGTTTTTTGTGAAAACTAGCTCGAAGTCGAAAATGGGCAGTTTCATGTTTTTTTTGTAAAACTTACCTTATTTGAAACTACATCGTATCTCCGCGCCCGTTCGTTGTAGAGACTTGTGACGAGCATTTCTGGAATCAGCGTCGAAAATTGACTCTAGATGTCTAATCTTGTCGTGATCCATGCTGTTCTAAGAGCTTTCCATGACTTCCGCTTTGAGACACGCAAAAGCAGCGAGGCGCAGCGAGGCACAGTAACATCCGATGCCCACGAAGGAGCGTCTTGGGCGGCAGAGGCGGTCAGAGCGTCATCCGTGGAGGCCAGCTCTGAGCTCCCTCGCTCATGGCCTAAATGGTGTCGTTCAAGCGTGTGTTTTGAGCCGGATGTTCAACTACGCATAATATGCGTATTTTACGTACTCATATTATGAGGTAGGAGGAATGGAATCAGGAACGGATATGGATCGATAAAAAATAAGAAAATACTTACTTATAAATATAAAAAACAAGTACTAATATCAAGATCCATGAAAGTTAAAAAAATGCTAATTTGCAATTCTCAAAAGATGGAAGCTGGAATAAAGTACTTCCTCCGCGAAAAATGTGACCAATCCACAGCTATGATAATCCCACCACCCCGCCACCAGGTGGCATTCATGGGAAGGGAAAAAAAATCATATTTTGTGTTTTCAACTGAAAATGGTATTGTACAGTAAGTACAGTAAACTGGCATTCGAGGGGTTAAAATTCTGAGTAAGCATGAAATGTTGATATGAGGTATGAGAGATGAAGTTACCAATGGATAAGAATCAATAAAAAATAAAAAAAATAATTAATTAAGACTATCAAAAATAAGAACTAATATCAAGGTCCCTGTCAAGGGACCAGTGGACGGTTAAGGGTTAGCGGCAGGGCCGTAGCTAGCTATGAGGACGGGGAGGTCCGGACCTCCCCTAATATTTCAGAGATTTTTTTAATATTTCATTTTTTTTTTTTTTTTTTTTTTTTTTTTTTTAGCCTTTATTTAACCAGGTTTGTCCCATTGGGATCAAAGATCTCTTTTACAAGAGAGACCTGGCCAAGAAACAGCAGCAACACAAAGTTACAACAAACAAACACATAAACACATACAATTGAAAAACATTAAAATGATCAAATAAAACATTTGCATACAGACAGCCTGTTCTCAAGAGATTTTACCATAGCCTTAAAACCATTTAAGGTTACTAAGCTATTAAGTTTAAGATCAGACTGCAGACTGTTCCATGCGGTGGGTGCAGAGAACCTAAAAGCTTTCTTCCCCAATTCAGTTCGGACTTTGGGAACAGAAAATTGTAGAGTGTCCTGAGAACGAAGATTGTAAAAAAATAAAACAATCTGCATGGAAAACAGGAAAAGCATGAAAAACACGGGATCGCTTTTATTTTGAAACGAAAGGCAGGTCAGGCAGGAAGTCATCTGACGCCGCGTCCGCGGTAACTTGATTCTGAGAGAGCAGCAGCATGGTGGTGAGTGATGACTGTCTGTCTGCCTGGCGAGATAATTGAAGGTGAGCGAGCTGCGAGACAGTGAGCGAGTGAACGACAGACAGTGAGTGACACACATATGGCTTAAAAAGGGGAAAAAAAAATTTGAATCCGCCTCCCCTTGCTGGACCTCCCCTATTTCAGAACCCTGGCTACGGCCCTGGTTAGCGGGTTAGCGGGGTACAAGGGTTAATTTTAAATTTGACATACCTTGTAGGCCATGGAGAGTCTTAAGCTAATGAATAGAGTGTTCCTTTAATAATTATCTAATCGTACAATTAAAAAGAGTAATTTCAAAAAGAATTCACAAATGACGTATTAATACATCATTAAAAAGTCGTATTTGGAAAAGGAACTTCAAAAACATCCATTAAACAGTGTATTTCAAAATGGAATTATGAATACATCATTTAAAACATAATTTAAACAGTGTATTTCAAAATGGAATTACGAATACATCATTTAAAACATCATTTAATACATAATTTCCTTATTCCTATTCGAAATAACCATTTGGAATTGTATTTGAAGTCACTATTTCAAAACCAATTCAAAAAACCGTTTGGAAAACCATTTCGTTTTAACATGACACTTTTTTGCTCTTTGTCCCCAGCCAAACAGTGTCAATCGTGAATTGAGCCCCCTAATGCAAATGAGCCATGTAACCAGTGGTGTAGTCTACGTGCAACGCAGGTAGACGCAATCTACACACTGCGAAATTACTCAGATTTGCGTTGGCGCACTGGGAAATGCGCTATGATACGTATCGTTTTCAATTTCCATTCATAAAATTCACCCTGTGCGCTCTGTGTGTTACCCTACGTCCACACACAGCACCCAAGCATTGCCTTTACCCACGCTTTTAACACCTTAAGTGCCATAGCCGAAATAATTCGTCTTACATAATCCAACGCTTAAGTGCCAGAGCCGAGTTTACTCGTCTTACATAAACATTTTTTTTTTTTTGACGGTGGTACATCAATCAACAACTTTTACATCTTCGAGATCACTATTGGAGCAAGATAATGTGTATAATCTATTTTACCGACCCACTAAGTGTTGACAGTGCTCCCCCAGACGACCGAAATCAAAGAAAAAACTGCCGCGGGACCAAGCCGTTCAAGGAAATGCCGTGGCGATTTTACAGTAAATCCATTCAAGACTTGTCTTGCCTGAGAGCGGCCGCGCACCGGCAGCAGCACACAGAGAGCGGAGAGCGATTTGCAAAATAGATCATAGGTGAAACACACTTTGAAACACCTCAGAAAGGCCAGAATCAACATCTGCCCATCGCCCACGCATTCCCCGGCCCATCTTGACTCGCACAAGGAGCGTCTGCACGCAGGCAAGCAGGCAGGCAGGCACACAGGCAGGCAGCAGCAAAAGCGCTTCTGACACGCCCGCTGTACAGCCAGGAGGAAGGAGGAGAAGACACACGGAGGGAGGAGTTTGAATGAGAGGGGTGTTTCCTGTTGTTATGGAGGAAATTACTGTTCAAAACTATTGTTTAGAATGTCTGACGGTCTTACTGATGCCAAAAATGAATGGTTAAAGTGACTGTTTCACAAAAAGCCATTTATCTCTGAATAAATTTCCAGACGCTGAAACCATGCTGTACTCAACGGCTAATATCTACATAACTACTAACTCTGCAAACTAACTCTTTTAGACAGAGAAAGCACACATTCTATTAGTTATTTTTAGATGATTGGTGTTCATGAATTCTTAACAGAAAAGAATCCTCGGCTGTTTCTAAAATGAGCCAGAATCGTCAAAAACACCCCTGGCACAACTTACCTACAGGAATGAAAACATGGCTGGCATTCAATGTGTTAAAGGCGTCCTTTTTAGTCAATGAGGCTGTGTACACAGGGCGCCTCAACGTGAACCTTCTGTGTACCCACGCCTCGCCTGAGCTGCGCCGATTTTTACATGAGTTCTATTTTCAAGCCGACAAGGCGCGTGAAGGCAGACTTTTTCTGTCAAGCCAGGAAAGAAAAACGCGACAATATCCGTGGGAAATGGCAAAGTCAACTGAATTTCAAAATAAAATGGTGTTACAGCATTGAGCAGAGAGAGAGAGAGAGAGAGAGAGAGAGATTGACGGGTGGCTATCACGTGGGGCTTTCTCCCCGTCGGCAAACAAATCTTCAGGAGACAGAATAGCGACCGAAGAAGCAAGATGAAGCTGATGGCTGAAGCTATTCTGTAAATTTGGGGAGGAACAACAACAAGAAATTGGTCGAATATCCGCCCACTTCCGGCCGAAACCACTACACCACTGCATGTAACAGGCTCTCTGATTGGCTAGAGAGCTTTGAGAGCTCAAACTCGACAGCGCTGCTTAATCCAGGACCTTTTTGTGGGGTAAAAAAAAAACGGGTCCAGTGGAGTGAATGGACATGTCACAACTCTTGTATCTATATAGCTCTGGGTGTGAACACAAAGAGGCAGTCCACTGAGCCAGGCTCTTTCGCGCCTCAAAGCTCTCTAGCCAATCAGAGAGCCATGTAACAGAGAGCCTGTTACATGGCTCATTTGCATTAGGACCATGGATTCACGATTGACACTGTTTGGCTGGGGACAAAGAGCAAAAAAGTGTCATGTTAAAACGAAATGGTTTTCCAATCGGTTTTTTGAATTGGTTTTGAAATAGTGACTTCAAATACAATTCCAAATGGTTATTTCAAATAGGAATAAGGAAATTATGTATTAAATGATGTTTTAAATGATGTATTCGTAATTCCGTTTTGAAATACACTGTTTAATGGATGTTTTTGAAGTTCCTTTTCCAAATACTACTTTTTAATAATGTATTAATACGTCATTTGTGAATTCTTTTTGAAATTACTCTTTTTAATTGTACGATTAGATCATTATTAAAGGAACACTCTATTCATTAGCTTAAGACTCTCCAGGGCCTACAAGGTATGTCAAATTTAAAATTAAAGTACATGTCTAATTTGCATTGTTTTACACAGTTTTTCTAGGCTAAGGCCAAAAGTGTCATGCAATGGGTAAATGGCATTTCCAATCGTTATTTCGAATCGGGGATTTAATATAGTGACTTCAAATACAATTCCAAATGGTTATTTCGAATAGGAATAAGGAAACAATGTATTAAATGATGTTTTAAATGATGTATTCATAATTCCATTTTGAAATACACTGTGTAATGGATGTTTTTGAAGTTCCTTTTCCAAATACGACTTTTTAATTATGTATTAATACGTCATTTGTGAATTATTTTTGAAATTACTCTTTTTAATTGTACGATTGGATAATTATTAAGGGGACACTCTATTCGTGTGTGTGTGTGTGTGTGTGTGTGTGTGTGCGTGGGTGTGACAGAAACGGGATGAGCGGACGCTGAGGCATTTGGATGTGAAGGTCGTGGATTTTGGGACAGCCACGTTTGACCACGAACACCACGAGCCGCTGGTGTCCACACGCCACTACCGTGCCCCCGAGGTCATACTAGGTACACACACACACTCTGTTGCTGTATTTGCAACCCTGTCGCCAGAATAAAACATTGGCATTGTACGTGTTTATACAATCTCAATGTCAATTTGAAACAAAACGACTGTTAATTTGAAAACCTTGCAACATTTCCTATGTTAAAGTTGTGGGGCCCTCCGCCCTATCTCCGCACCCACGCTATTTGCGTTTTGTGCGAGCCAACTTGCGCGTGTCATGTTCTATCGTCCCCCCTCCCCTGCGCAGCTGGCAATCTGGTGCTGCGGCGCCGTCCTGCAAGATAGCGGCCAGGTTCGCGCCCGAGATAGCTCCGCAGCTGTGGGAGTGGCGACCCAGAAGCAGGCGTGCCCACGCTAAATCCTGGCGTTATGCTATCGTCTGTAGGTGTGCAAACTATCGCGGGACCATTGCGCATAGACGAGCAAGAAGCACATCTTAACTTAGCGCATCCCCTCACAGCAAGAAGGTTGTGGGTTCGAATCTCCGCCCCGGTCCTTCTGTGTGGAGTTTGCATGTTCTCCCCGTGTTTGTGTGGGTTACCTCCGGGTGCTGTGGTTTCCTCCCACAGTCTAAAGATATTCAGTGTTGTGTAGTATCGTAATGTAACCTAGTAAATGTATAAGTATGTACTGTATATGATGTATATGATGGATGTCATGTGAACAGGGCACTCCTGAAAAAGAGAGCATTGCTCTCAGTGAGGCTCCCCTATATACTGTAACTAAAGGTTAAAGGAGAATTTCGGTTTTTTTACACCACGGTCCTCATTTCCAGCTTAAAATATGATGTTTTACTCACCGAAATATGTTTGGCTTCATTCGGATGCCCATGGAAGATTTTGAGCTCGGAGTATCATCCTCAAACAGGCTATAACGAGAGCATACGGGACAAGCTGCTTACGCTCTGTAAATGTCACTTTTTCGGTCACATCGCGGTTCGTTATGGTTGTAAATATGATTATGAGAACATTAAATAGATATCTAACTAACCGTCCTCTGCTCCCGAGTGCCGACAGCCCGCGATGTTTGCTGTCCGGGTGCCCCGGATGTGCTTGGGAAGATGCAGTGAGAAGCGCTTCTGTTTGGTTACAGTAGAAGAAGAGAAACCACAGAAGAAGTACATAAGCACTGTAAGCCCATCCGGGGCAGATCAGAGTTGACTCGCTCGCTCTCTGTTGTGTTGTTGTTAGCTTAGCTTTCAGCTTGGCATTATTATAGATATCTGATGTCAAGATTATGGACGTTTCAATTCCATTACCGCTCGTGTGGAATCATGCCACATATCGACAACAACAGCAGCGGGAGATGTTATGTGATGGACACCCGGACAGCAAACGGAGTGGGCTGTCGGGACTCCCAGCAGAGTAAAACATCATATCTTAAGCTGGAAATGAGGACCGTGGTGTAAAAAAACGAAATTCTCCTTTAATTAAATTCCCGCTGCGTGTGAGCCGCTGCAGTATCGTCGACTCCAGGACGCACGCACATCCACTCTGGAGAGATTGTCCATCCGGACTTTCTAATCATCTAGCCTACATCAGAAATAAAAATGAGAATAACCCAACAAATAAATTAATAAACAAATCAGCAAATGAGTAAAGAAATAAACGAATCACTAAATAATCACATACCAATGAACACCAGACTAATCCCAAAACATGCAATATCCTGGTCACTGAAGTGGTGCCTCCTCTGGTCATTCGGGGCGCCTGTTCGGAGGGAGGGGAACTCATTAGAATAGCGTGATCCTCCCACGTGCTACGTCCTACCGGTGAAGCTTTCCCTGTCGGGTAAAAAAGAAGCAGCTGGCTACTGCCCATGTCTCGGACGAATCATGGAGCTAGTTTCGGCTCTCCCCAGACCAGCAGAGGGTGGAGCAGCAACCAGGATAAATAAATAAATAAAAATTATACCATGGTCTGGGTGAATACTGATTTTCGTTCTGGTCAGCTGACAGAAGCCGGGCTCTCAGCTGTCAACTGTCAAACTTGCAGTTGACAACTTGCAGCAAGCCAGCCTAGCGCTCTGGGAGTGGGAGAGCGCGCGCTGTCTGTATCAGCGATACAAATCAAATCGAAAGGAAAAAGATTAGATCAATACAAACAAAACAACGAAATGGGCAGTTAACAGCAACACACTGAGAGACTTCCTTGTACAAAACAACCTGGACACCAACATTGAAAGCTTCAGATGGTTTTCAGTCTTCTCCAGCCTCGCGCCATTTACGTTTTAAAGACCCGCAGACGTTAATGGTCTTGTTTTGTTTCTTTGGCAAGTGACCATGGAAGCAACCATCCTCGGCTTTGCCTCGGACGGTTCAAGTACAATCATTTCTGATAATGCACACCTCGTCGTGCATTAACCCTTACATATAGCACTAATGGGGGATACAAAAATCGGGGGGAGACTTAAATAAAATAACAAGTCAATCTAACAACCTGGAGTGCGCTCGATCTCTTCACTGTTGATATACTGTATATATATATATATATATATATATATATATATCAACAGTGCAGCGGCCTGGAACGAGCGATGTGTAATGTGTGTATTTACGTCCTGTAAATAGCTTATTTTCTGACACGCAGCGGATCATATCCTTATTATATCATAGAAACAATGAGAAAATGAACACTGTACAGTATTTACCTTGGTGCAGCGTGTTCACCCCTGGCTCTGTTTACTGTCTGTCACATTGGTAGAGATAGCAGCTCTCATTCTCCCACTCCTCAGTTTATAATCCATATGACGTTATTCCAGCTCAAATAAATAGGGCGGCCGTCGAATTCAAATGCATCGTCCATATTCTGGAGATCAGCTGTTTACCTGCTTATCGACTGCTCTAGGTGCTCAACTCACCCTGCAAGTCCTCGGATGTGTCTTACAACAGGGCGAGTTGAAAGCACATCCCAATTATCCACGCTCTGGACATGAGCCTGTACCTTTTAAACAAGAGCCGCTCTGCGAGCGACACATACATAGTACTAGGCCTAGGGGCTTGGGTGGGTAAGATCCGTGTGCACGGGAGCGTACTTACAACGGACACTTGTGCCTATACACACCCCATCTACATCTACAAACGTGATAGGCAACGTATTTTGGTTCAGAAACATGTATACTCTACGTATCATTGAATTGCAGAAACGTACAATGCCAATGTTTTATTCTGGCGACCAGGTATTTGACAACTAGCCTAATTTTAAGTATGTTTATGACCATGATTCTGTCAGCTGTTTGGCAAATAATCTATTGTTGAGTAAATTGTGTGTGTGTGTGTGTGTGTGTGTGTGTGTGTGTGTTTTCAGATCTGGGCTGGAACCAGGCGTGTGATGTGTGGAGTCTGGGCTGCGTCCTCATGGAGTTCTACCTGGGACACACACTGTTCCAGGTACACACACGCACATACATACACAGACACACCACAGGGATGTCATCAGTGATGTCACTTGAGCAATTCTGATATCATCAGTGATGTCACTCGAGCAATGTGTTTGCCCAACTGTGATGTCACTCAGGCAGTTGTGATGTCATCAGTGATGTCACTCGAGCAATGTGTTTGCCCAACTGTGATGTCACTCAGGCAGTTGTGATGTCATCAGTGATGTCACTCGAGCAACTGTGATGTAGTATGAGCCGTGGCGCACAGTTGCACGATGGCACCTAGGTGGGTGGGCGGTGTCTATCTGTCTGTCAGTCACGATTTTGGGAACCCGCGGAGGGGGCGATTTCCATAACTGCAGCCATGGCGCATCATCTCCAGAGTCTCCACCCTAGGAATCGAGCGCACATAGCGCGCAAGATTCCTAGTATATTAAATATGGACGCCATGTCTCCACCTCCTGCCGGTATGCTGTACTGAGGCCAAAATGCACCAGCACCACCATTTTGGAACCAGAGTCTGCGCAACCGTTGGATGGGACCGCAGAGCAGGTTCACGCCCCCCCCCCCCTCTGAACTTTTTACTATAGCTGCTGGTGCTTTCCATAGTAGTATATTTATACAGTCATTAATGCTCTAGCTCTGTATATATGGCACTTTAACTTCAGTTTATCAAAATGACGCCTGTATGGAAATCTGATTTGGGCCAGCCGGTCATCATCTCGGCTCCTAGCAGCCAAATGCAATGTAACTCAGATTAACTGATTTGCAGCTCTGTAGTGATTAGCTAATGTCTCCCGCCGTAGCATTTTGATTAATGTTATGATCTCATGTTAATTCCTTCTGGAAAAGATTTTGGTTTAACAGATTACATCTAACGTTAACAAGTGAAGCTATATGTGGCCAACATAACATACTGGGCAGCACAGTGCTAGCTCTCTGGGGTTACGTTAGCAAGGCTGCCTGCAGGGTTAGATTTTCTCTTCTGCATATTCGTTACAACAGCTACGAGAAGAGGAGGCTGCGAACAACATCCCCACACTCAAAGCACTCCTCATGCTTTACCCCAAATCAAACCTGCAGTCCAGTGTCTGTTTATGTGACACCAAAGCGTCAATGCTCCAAAGGCAAACAGCTCACGTTAGCTGAGGGCTGATGTCATGGTTGTGTGCTAACATGTGTGGGCCCCATGTGTCGTGATCCAGACCCGGTCAAAAACTCACAATGCTGACACGTAGACGAGGCACAGTTCAGGTTTTTTTTACTGAGAGTTCAAGATACAGGGGCACTGTGGCCAGAATGTGCGGTGGACTGAGAGTTGAGAGCTAGGGCGGTAGTTGTGGCTTTGCTATAGAGGGGCCGAAAGGGTGGGGCCCGGCCTGGCAGTGGCCGAGTGTTCAGACTTGAGGTCTCAGGTTCGAGGTTGAAGTTCGGCTGGCGAGCTGGAGGCATCTGGGCAAAGCCAAAGAGCAGTGGCATGTGAGTCTATAAGCTGTTTCTAAACATGCAGTGAACTCCTGCTCTTAACCACATCTTAGTCAAATGGGCTGCATGTTTAGAATCAATTCTCCATTTTGAGCGCACTCCCATGACTGCAGATCATATACCACCCCAGACCTAGTCCAAGATCCGCATCGTTGGCAGAGCGGCTCTAGTTTAGCAGGTCGCAGCTTGTGCTCCGGTGCCGTAGAGGGGGCAGGCGGGTGAGGGCGTTGATGACGTGCTAAGCGAGCCACATACAAACCATGAAATGTCCCCATGCTATTTAATAATTTCATGAACGGACGTAGTTACATGGCTGGATTATTTGGAAGAGAGCCAAATTGGTCAGTAAACAAGTAGCTTAAAAGTGTAATCGTTTCATTTCTTCGATCTGCCAGTTTGAAAATTTAACAAGGAGATACTGCGCATTAGGCTATTGGGTGACAAGTGCCCGGTATTAACGTTCATGTAGGCTATATTAATGAATCGTTAATCGGCATATTAATGAATTAAACAGCAAACTCATGATCGGCGAGTGAGGACACTGCAGGACAGCCACAGCCAGGGGGGAGAGATGAGAGATCGCAAAAGCATGTAATAGGTTCACGCCCAGCTCAAGGTCTCCAGGCGTAGGCGTGGGTTGAGGCAAGGCAAGGCGTAGGTTCCCTATGTGAACGTAGCGTTAGGGTCTGCAGGAGGTTAGGTTTAGGCATGGGGGGTGGGAGAGGTTAGGTTTAGACGTGGGGGCTGGGAGAGGTTAGCTCCAGCCGGTCCCCCGGGTTAGGGTTAGGGTTCTTTTGCAATGGCGAGACAGATCTCCATTTCGACAAATTTGTCGGAATGCCGGTATTTCGGAGTGCCGACATTTCGGAATGCCGGGGTGTCCCCGTTATGAAACACATCTCCTGGTAAGTTCTGAAAATGTGTCTATTGCGTTATTCCAGCTAATGTTGACGTTATCAGTTATTCGTAACAATAATGCTATCCGACCGTGAAAGGCTAGTGGTGTTTGTGCAAGCTAACACATTCTGCATTACTTTGCCTTGAACAGGCTGTTAGCTTGCAAGCGATATAGCCTTACAACCTTACAGATGTTAAAACTGATAACGTTAGCTGGAGTGAAACACATCTTCTGAACTTACCACTTCAGTCCTAACATTACTTCCTCAAGCACTTTTCTCAAAACCCTCTCCTCTTTATTGCGCTCCCAAAACTAGTAAAGTAACGTTACCTTGACCGTCCTAACCATTATGGTCCTAACGTTATGCAAATGTTGCTATTCCCGTACACACATATGTAGGGCTGTCATGAGAGGAGCTGCCAGTGACAGTTTGAGACTGGCTGTCACAGCTGTCAATCAGCCCGTTTTATATCATCAAATAACTACTTAAAAACAAATTGTTCAGAAAAATTAGCACTTGAACATAGATAAGAACTACATAGAATCATAGAAACCACTTTTGGGTAAAGAATCTGGTGTGTACTTTGATTGTTTAGTTTGACTCATTTCCCACCCACTAACATGGCGGAGGCGGGACTTGTGACTTATACTGAGACTGACCACAAGCTGCGATCTAAGATGCTTTGCCTTCACTTCTAGAAAGCTCAAATCCTGTCCATTCTAATATACAGTCAATGTTTCAGACCCATGACAGTAAAGAACATCTGGCCATGATGGAGAGAGTCCTGGGACCAATACCCCCCCACCTGCTGCAACAGACCAGGTAATTTATGAATTATCCAGCTAACAATGAACCTCCATCCATCTTAAACTGCTTATCCGGAGTCAGGTCATGGAGGTAGCAGACTAGCAGTTCCAGCACTTCCCTTTCCCTGGCCGCATTAACCAGCTCTGACTGGTGGATCCCAAGGTGTTCTCAGGCCACATTAACCAGCTCTGACTGGGGGATCCCAAGGTGTTCTCAGGCCACATTAACCAGCTCTGACTGGTGGATCCCAAGGTGTTCTCAGGCCGCATTAACCAGCTCTGACTGGTGGATCCCAAGCTGTTCTCAGGCCACATTAACCAGCTCTGACTGGGGGATCCCAAGCTGTTCTCAGGCCACATTAACCAGCTCTGACTGGGGGATCCCAAGCTGTTCTCAGGCCACATTAACCAGCTCTGACTGGGGAATCCCAAGGTGTTCTCAGGTCACATTAACCAGCTCTGACTGGGGGATCCCAAGGTGTTTCCAGACCACATTAATTAGCTCTGACTGAGGGATCCCAAGGCGTTCCCTGGCCACATCAACCAGCTCTGACTGTGAGCACCATGTTGTAATGTTGAATGTTGATGTTTGTATATTTTCCTTCATTTTTTCTCCTGTGTCTGAGCCTGTTTGTCTTGTTAGTTTACTGTTCTATAAAAAACTGAAAATAAAATATTGAAAAAAAGAAAAAACAGCTCAGCTCTGACTGCGGGATCCCAATGCGTTCCCAGGCTACATTAAGCAGCTCTGACTGGTGGATCCCAATGCGTTCCCAGGCTACATTAAGCAGCTCTGACTGGTGGATCCCAATGCGTTCCCAGGCTACATTAACCAGCTCTGACTGGTGGATCCCAAGGCGTTCCCAGGCTACATTAACCAGCTCTGACTGGTGGATCCCAAGGCGTTCCCAGGCTACATTAACCAGCTCTGACTGGTGGATCCCAAGGCGTTCCCAGGCCATGGAGATGTAATCACTCCACCTGGTCCTCGGTCTGCCCTGTGGCCTCCTCCCAGCTGGACCTGCCTGGAAAACCTCCCTGGGGATGAACATGCATATACTTTATCTTCTATTTTTCCTTGCTATATGTTCTTTCTATGCCACAAAAATCCAGTTTCCCCAGAGGAATCAATACATTTCACACGATCCCATCGGAAATATAACTAACTATAACCCATCCTGTGTGTGTGTGTGTGTGTGTGTGTGTGTGTGTGTGTGTGTGTGTGTGTGTGTGTGTGTGTGTGTGTGTGTGTGTGTGTTTACATCGTGCGTGCATGCGTGTGTGCATAGGAAGCGTCATTATGTGCACGGAGAGCATCTGGACTGGGATGATCAGAGCTCCTCTGGACGCTACGTCACCACACACTACAAACCATTGAAGGTAACAACTGACCTGACTGAGGTCAGAATACAAATCACTGAAGGTAACAGCTGGCCTGAGCTCAGACACTATAAACCACTGAAGGTAACAGCTGACCTGAGATCATCAGTGTTATGTTCAATAAACTGCGGACCACGACGTACCAGTTTTATTCACATGCTGTTACAGGCTCCATCTTCCAAGATTCAAGATTCTTATTGTCACTCCGTAGTACAAGTATCACGTGTGAAATTCTTGTGCTGTAGGCTCTGTTACAACATAGTGCAAATGACAGTATAACAGTGCAAAAATCTCCATCAACAATCTTCCATCAACAACGACACTACGACACTTTCCGGAAGCTGTCGTAAAGCTGCCCGGCTCCGCTGTCTTAAAGGCACAGCTACAATTGGTGTGACGCATACACAACATTTCTGCCCCCCCCCCCCTCCCCCACAGGGAACCCAGAAGAACAGCAATGTGGATTATTCTGCCATGCTCTGAACACACTTTTTGAAGTCAACAGTTTGTGATATAGTCCTTCAAATATCCTGGTCTGACCCGGGCACGGGCCGGACGGGCTTTGGGGTTCGGCCGGCTCAGGTGGGCGTAGCTGCTCACCAGGAAAATCAAAGTCCCCATTTGTAGATGCCAAGTCCTCTCCAGTCCCTGGGTCCATGACGGGAGGCGGTGCCGGCTTCCGAAGCCGGTTTGCATGCCACCGTGATCCATCGGCCAGGCGAAAGGTGGCTGGCCCCAACTGAGCGGTGAAGGGAGGCGCTCTCCTCCTCCATCTCTTGTCGAACTGCTGCCTCCTCTGACGCTGAGGATCCACGACCCTGGCACTCTGGCAGGGTGCTGCTGCCGGTAGTTGAGTGTGCCGTTGCCCGGTAGTGCAGCAGAGTGCAGAGCTAGGAGAGCATGGGGTGTGGAGTATAGGGATAAGCTCCGGTTGCATCGTGTCCGGGATGGCGGCCCCAGTATTGTCCATGAGGGAGAAACCCAGCTCGCAAAACAAATCAAAGCCCATGAGGTTGGCCCCATGGCGAGACACTTGGAAGGTGAACGAAGGGAAGGCTTTGGTCCCGTAGTGCACAGTGAAGGCAATCGTGCCCGCCACCCCTTTCTTAGAGTGTCCATAGCCGTACAGCGTTGGCGGAGAGCAACCAGACCGTGGAAACATTTAGGAACGTCTTGGAGGCCCCCGTATCCAGCAGCAGTGGGAGGCACACACCATCCAACTCCACCGTGCACCACTTAAACGATCGGGGGGTGGCGGCCACTGAATGGATGCTCGTCGGCGCAGGTGGGCCAGGCGAACGCGGCAGTGGGGTGTTGGCAGCGGGAGCAGAGCGGCAGACCCGGGCAAAATGGTTCCACTTGCCACAGCGATTACACCTCTGGCCCTGGCAGGGCAGTTTGGGGCTCGGTCGGGGTGCAATGAGGAGACACAATTACCACAGGCCCAGCGTGCTGTGGGCGGCGCCACTGTCTGAGCAGCAAAATATCCAGACAGCAGTGTGACACAGGAGGAGTTTGTAGGAGCGGGTCCAAGAGTCCGAAAAATCCGCTGTCCCTCATTGCCCAAACTGTGTGGCAGCAGGGCTCGCCTCCTTTCGTTGCATTATAATAATGCCAATTATAATAAATAGAGATCAGAGCAGCTTTGTTGCTAATAGGTCCCTAGCTGATAATATAAGACGGACATTAAATATAATGGAATACTGTGAAAAAAAGGAAAAGGACTTACTTCTATTAACAATTGATGCAGAGAAAGCTTTTGACAGGGTGCTTTGGTCCTTTATTTTTAATACTCAAAAGCTTTTGGATTTCACCCTACATTTATTTCATGGTTACAATCAATGTATAAAAACCCTGTGGCACAGGTAAAGGTCAATGGTACCCTGTCAAGGTGCATAAAAATATATAAAGGGACCCGGCAAGGAGATCCGTTATCCGGTATGATTTTTGCCTTGTGTATGGAACCTTTAGCTGAAGCATTAAGACAGCAGGAGTATATCCAGGGAGTAACAATAGGACAAGAGGTTCATAAGTTGGCTCTATATGCGGACGACGTCATACTGTATACAACCACACCTGAAACTTCTCTACCTGCCTTAAAGGAGACAATAAAAGAATAAAGTGAATTCTCAGGATACAAAATAAACGAACACAAATGCGAAGCTATAACAATTGGGAATGATTTGACACAGAATACTAAGAATACTTTTATGATTAAATGGAACCAGAACAAAATAAAATATTTGGGAATCTTTATCCACTTCAATGGACTTAAATAAATTGTACAAGGTTAACTATCAACCTTTAGAAGATAAAATTAAACATGAAATAAATAGATGGAAAACCATTCCAGACTCCATCCTCGCTCGGGTAGACACAATAAAAATGTTGATTCTCCCCCGCTTCCGCTTCTTATTCCAATCCCAACAATATCCTTTACTCGGTGGAATACACTAATAACAGACTTTCTCTGGAATAACAAAAGAAAAAGAATAAAATTCATACTGCAAATATGGGCATCAAAAGGACTTAAGGCCCTATCGTTGTACGGCGTTATCATTTGCACTGCCTTTGCGCACCTCTTATTGCTATCGTCTGCCTCCACCGTCCAGTTTTGCGCTGTGATGACACAGGTGTAGGCGTGGCCCAGGCATGTCAGTGGGCCTCTAGCCTATCATGTGTCTCGCGCAAGTGTCATTTAGTGCTGTGGGGAAGATACTGTCGGTATGTGGCGAGCGCAAAGAGAGGTTTGGGAGTTGCCCGTTCCAAAATAGGCGTTCCAGCAATGTGTTAGAAAAAATCGCCTTGGATGCTCTCAATTTTAACGGCAGGAAATAGCTGGTCTTAGCGCAAACGCAGACGTACGCCTGAGCGCAGACAGTCTCCACAGCCCCTATTCTCCCACAGGCCTTCGGCGCTAAAACGGGCCTTACACGCAAAACAACGTGCCTTGCGCCTGTCTCGGGAAGATATCAACATGGCTTTAGGCTGGCAAATGCGCTTTACGCTGAATGGGCGTGGCGCACTCCCTGAATGGGCGAGAATGGGCGTTTCGGCCTTAAAGGAGAATTTCGGTATTTTTGAACCTGGAGCCATTTCCTGGCATTAATTAAGATTTGGCCACTCACCTAGCGATGTCTGCGGCGTTTCTGGGCGTCCTAGCGTTGTTTTGAGATCAATATCGTCCAAGTCAGTGTAAAATGGAGTTGATTTGGGGCCAAGTGGAAGCCTGTATTTCCTGCATCTAAATAGCTATTTTTCTTCCCGTTTTCGCCAAATATCGCCGTAATCGGATCAGTCTACATCCAGCAGAGTAATATTTCACCCCAGGCTGTTTCCTGGAGTGCACAGGGATCCACTACAGGGATCAAATTACCTCAAACGTGATCTAGGTCACCAAGTCTCGTGAAGTCCCGCGATACTTTCCTGTCGACTGGCCAAATACAGGCAGGACGCTTTGCGGTCGTGGTTTTAGCGTAACCTATGTGGGGTTTGGCATAACCTTCGTTCTTTCGAATCCCACATAGGTTACGCCAAACCCCACATAGGTTACGCTAAAACCACGACCGCAAAGCGTCCTGCCTGTATTTGGCCAGTCGACAGGAAAGTATCGCGGGACTTCACGAGACTTGGTGACCTAGATCACGTTTGAGGTAATTTGATCCCTGTAGTGGATCCCTGTGCACTCCAGGAAACAGCCTGGGGTGAAATATTACTCTGCTGGATGTAGACTGATCCGATTACGGCGATATTTGGCGAAAACGGGAAGAAAAATAGCTATTTAGATGCAGGAAATACAGGCTTCCACTTGGCCCCAAATCAACTCCATTTTACACTGACTTGGACGATATTGATCTCAAAACAACGCTAGGACGCCCAGAAACGCCGCAGACATCGCTAGGTGAGTGGCCAAATCTTAATTAATGCCAGGAAATGGCTCCAGGTTCAAAAATACCGAAATTCTCCTTTAAATGCCAGCCTAATGATATCTTCCCACCTGGCGTAAATTTAGCGCTTTGCGCTTTTGAAAACCAGGCCTATTCAGTGCGCCAGTTGAGCGGGGCACTCCTCTGCCTCTCCCCTGTCCCCCTTCTCTGTCTCTCTCTGAAACCAGGCCTATTCAGTGCACCAGTTGCGAGGAGCGCTCCTCTGCCTCTTCTCTGTCACCCTTCTCTGTCTCTCTCTGACTCCCTCGCTCAGACACAGTGGCGCCGGAACGAGTTTGCAATAAGGGGGACACAATTTTTTTTTTTTTTTTTTTTTTCCCGGCGCCCTAAAGGGCGCCGACGAAAAATTGACGTTTTTATGGACGTTTGGATGATTTTTAGCCATATTTAGATGAATATCTCATTTTAAATTAACATTAGGATTATACTGTAGTGATGTAATTATTCAGTATTTTTCCTTTTCTCACTCACTTGGTGACCTGCTCTCTCTTTAGGTCATTTTATAATTACACTACAACAGACAGCAACACAGGCAGAAACACTGAACTTATTATTATTATTATTATTATTATTATCACTTCGAAACACAGTGCAAAACTTGTCATCTCAACACAAAAATAAAATAACAATAACCGTATACGATTATAGCAGCAGCCAATGACAGTGAGTGCAGTACAGAGTCCAGGTCTGTCTGTCTCTCAGGTGTAATAATCCCACAATGATCACGGCTTTAACAAGTGTCACAGGCTGTGTAAACAGTGTAAAGTGGGCTCTCTGTAACTTGATCCCTGGGTCTGTCTGTCTCAGGTGTAATAATCCCACAACGATCACGGCTTTAACAAGCATCACAGGCTGTGTAAACAGTGTAAAGTGGGCTCTAAGCGTCAGGGGCAGTTGCCCCCTCAGATTTAAAAAAAAAAAAAAAAAAAAAAATTTAGGGGGACAAAATTTTAAGGGGGACAAAATGTCCCCATGTCCCCCTTGTTCCGGCGCCAGTGCTCAGACAGACACAACACACGTCCCATAGGAAAAATAAGTTATAAGTTCACTGCCTGTGAAATGTCCCAGCATGCATTGTGCTACTCCATTTCGCTACTAAATAGCAACCAAATGAGCCGAAATAGATATAAAGGTAGATCTAAATAATGTGTAATGGTAACACAACCTGCAATTGTAGAACATTTCAATATTGGACCAAATCAAACATCGAAATGAAAACACCACCCTATGTGAAACATATATGTCATATTGGGGCTATATACTGTATATCCCTCGTCGATTGCCTCTTCTCTGTCACCCTTCTCTGTCTCTCTCTGACTCCCTCGCTCAGACAGACACAACACACGTCCCATAGGAAAAAGAAGTTATAAGTTCACTGCCTGTGAAATGTCCCAGCATGCATTGTGCTACTCCATTTCGCTACTAAATAGCAACCAAATGAGCCGAAATAGATATAAAGGTAGATCTAAATAATGTGTAATGGTAACACAACCTGCAATTGTAGAATATTTAAATATTGGACCAAATCAAACATCGAAATGAAAACACCACCCTATGTGAAACATATATGTCATATTGGGGCTATATATATCCCTCGTCGATTTAACGTGATTTAGATAAGTGACAGCGTAACGCGCTTCTACTGTCATGTCCTACAGTGATGTCCGCTCCAATAAATTGGCTCTACTTCACATTTTAGTTTTACAATAAAAACACATTTATGCAATGACTTTACATAATGTAGGCTATATTTATGTGCATCATCCTACCTGCAGCAGGTGAGAGAAAACGATATCTTTCTGGACAAACTTTCACCAATCTAATTAATCTCATCATATAGGGATAGGCTATATTTTTCTAGCTGATGTGTTTAGAACATTCTTTTCACTTTGATCTTGCTATAGTGTAGCGTATTTACATGCTTGCAGTATTTAAACTGCAGTTAGATTGGTTTGAGAAGCATAATAATATGGAATAATAGCCTATATATGGAGACAGACAGACGGGATGAAGGGGGGGGGAGCAGAGGCTTGGCTTTGTCTGGTTTTACTGGATTTCTCCTGGAATTGGAGCTTAAAAGGCAAGCGTGTGACTCTTTACTGCACTTCTCCAATGGGCAGATGGTGCATAATTTTACGCTTAAAAGGCGTGGTTATAATGGTTGAGGCCGCGTGTAGCGCCGACACCAAGATATCGAGTGCGCTGCTCCACACCCACTAATCTGGGCTGCACCAGGCCTTAAACGCAGTTTCTACGCCGATTGCAACGATAGGGCCCCACATCTCCGTGCAGTGCAGGAAATCCTTGATTGGATCCATTTACGCACGGCATGGATGTCACTCCACTCGCGCCTGCACACACTCTTCTCTCCTCGGAATGCCACGTTGATTTTCAACTATTGCCTACATTGCAGAAAAAACACACCTTGATTTAAAAATGAGAATTAGTTTGTCATGGTTTTATTAGGCTACATAATTCCCGACCATACAGGTCTGTGGTGTAACATTAGATTACTTTAGGTAGGAGAGGGTAGGAGAAAATAAAAAGCAAATGTTGATCTTTTCCAACCATTATACGTTTAATAGCACCGCAATAGCCCTCTCCACTTCCCTCGTTGGGGGAGAGAGAGAGAGACACCCTCTCCCCATCAAGCAGACAGTGACGGAAGCATGTGTCTTTATGTGCAAATGGCGGGCTAAATTGGTGGGATTCGATGTATACATGAATAGAAACGAATAGAAAATAGCTGATTAATAAAATGTGTGCTGGTGGAACGAAATTCACCTTCAAATAGAGCAGCATCACTCATCGCCGGCTCTCAGTACGCTGCGCAATTACGCATGCAGTATATGCCCGCAACGGAGATGCAGGAGAAGAGAGCCCGAAAAGGAATAGGCTAAGCATACGTCCATACAGTCAGATGTTTGGGCAGCAGTCCTTTTTCAGCATGTGAAATGGCAATAATACACAGGTGATTCACAGGTGGGCATGAACACGTTATTTGATTTCTATGACAGCCTCACATCTCTCTCTCTCTCCCTCTCTCCCTCTCCCCATCTAGGCTATCTTTTCTCTGTCCGTCTTTCTCTCTCTCACTCTCCCTCTGAGTGAGGAGGAAGCTGCTGACGTGACTGTGGTTTTATGGGCATGACCACACCTCCACAATGCTTTTGGGCATAAACATGCCTATACGGAGATGTGCGCCGAGATGACGTGAAGCGCAGCGGGCCGACACGCCCACAAATAGGGCTTTGCGCGGCGCTATTCCAGCGCAAAACGGGCGCTTACCGCCGTCGGGAAGATAGAGCCCTAAAAGTTTATCTTCAAATGTTGACAAATAATACAATAAAATAATTTCAATCACTATCCTCTAAGTACGATCTGGCACAAGGTAATTCCTTTAAATATCTACAAGTAAGGTCCTATTTCTCGAAAAAAAAAAAAAATCAAGTTGATAAAGAAAGACACCCTTTAATTGGTTTTCTAATCAAAAATCATAACAAGGTATTAATCAAAAATGCCCTGTCAAAAATATATAAAATTCTTCAAGACAATATAGACACCCAGAATAGTATTCAAGAAAAATGGATAGCGGAAATAGGACATACATTAAATGAACAGGGTTGGAAGCAAGTGCGCAGGGAGATTCATAAAACAACAAATTCCAAATACTGGAGAGAATTTGCATGGAAATTATACACAAGATTCTTTCTTACCCCAAACGTGCTCTCTAAAATTAATACATCAATGAAAGCACTGTTGGAGAAAATGTGGTGAAAGAAAGGCTAACCACTCACACGTCTTCTTTTTCTGCCCTGTACTAGATCCCTTCTGGCACTCAATAGGGGATATCATGAATATTTTTAATTTAAAATCAACAGTTGAACCTGTCCATATCATTCTTGGAAAACCTCCAGCAGACCTACAGTAGTGAAGGAAACATAACGGTATTTGTATAGAATACTCAGGATCGTAGCTCTGAAGCAAATAACTAGATCCTGGTTGGACCCCGCAACTCCATCAGTCCAAAAATGGAAAGAAACCATACATGAAATTTTAGAGATGGAAAGGGTAACTTATAAGATTAGAAACGCAGTGACAGAATATGAATGACTTCAAGGTGGAGTAGATACACACTCATTGATGGCGTCATAGGTCTGTGGCGATGCGGACGTGGTGCCGCCATGGCCGTATCTAGATATGAGAATGGGGAGGTCCGATCCTCCCCTAATATTTCAGAGAGAAAAATAAAACAATCTGCATGGAAAAGCATGAAAAACACGGGATCGCTTTTATTTTGAAACGAAAGGCAGGTCAGGCAGGAAGTCATCTGACGCCGCGTCCGCGGTAACTTGATTCCGAGAGCGCAGCAGCATGGTGGTGAGTGATGACTGTCTGTCTGCCTGCCGAGATAATTGAAGGTGAGCGAGCTGCGAGACAGTGAGCGAGTGAACGACAGACAGTGAGTGACACTGACAGATTTTTTAGCAACAACCAAGAAAGTAAGTGTCTAGTCTGTCTCTTAAGTAATGTTACCTGTGTGACACGTTGGGATGCTACTGGCTAATCATGCATGATGCCAATTGCCAAGCTCCCGAAGTCAGGTATGCAGGTGGCTATATGCATGGTTTCAGTTTCATGACCCAATAAGTAACAAAAAGAGGTGGTGTAAAGTTAAAAACAACATAATATATTTTATTTTATTTTTCAATCGTTCCTATCAGGAATAAATGAATGTTATTTTTCATTTGGAATATACTAAACTGTATATATACACTGTATATATAGTATAATTATAGTAATATATATTTGATAACTGATAAAAAATTATAGAACATTGTCATGATATTCTAATTTATGGTGATGCACCTGTATGTGTTGTACTAGACTAGATTTGACCGAGGTGGGTATTTGATACTGGGCAATAGGCATCCTTTGCACTATTCAGTAGCTTGAAGCCTTAAACCATATCAAATAATGTTTTTACATTATGCAGGGTTTCATTCACTTATTTGAAGAGTACATGAGCCCACATGTTTGTGTCATCTACTATGTATTTGTTATTGTTGCATTACTCTTGCTAGCCTATAATTTGATAATAATCACATTCAATAATTTGAACCCTTCATTCCAAATTATTTTCAAGCATTATAATGTAATGTAATCAATAATTTAAAATGAAATATGGCAAAAAAAGGGGGGGGGGGAAACTAAAAAAATTTCCGGCGGGGCCCTGGACCTCCCCTATTTCGGAACGCTGGATACGGCCCTGGGTGCCGCGGGTAGACGCAGCGTCGGCGTAGGTGTGGCGTCATCAGTCGCCACTGACCAATACCTACCGGTGGTGGTGATGATGTCAACCTGGCTGACCACAACACGGCAGCATGACACCATCAATGAGTGTAATCCCCCTTTCCCTCCCTACCCCGCATCCCTCCCCATCTCCCATCCCCTCATACCCTCTCCTTACCCGATCTACTTCCCTTCCCTACCCTTCTACCCTACATACACATACACACCTTAATTTATTTTCTTTCCCATTTATATACTTTTTCTTGTTGGCGTATTCTTCTGTTGTTGTTTTGTTTCTTTCTGTCTTAATATGCTGTTGTCTGTGCCTTGTCTTGTTATGCTGTTTTGTTGTGTAAAAAAAAAAAAATTGTATAAATGCTGCAGGTTGTATGAAAATAAATGGATTTGTAAAAGTATACCCCTTAATGCCTGAAATAAAGTATTAAAAAAACAACAATAGCAGAAGTAATTAATACATTCAAAATAACCAAAGTCAATGTGTATCAACATAGAACATTGGGTGGGGCGCATTTCAGAAAAAATTATGAAATAATTTTAAATATTTACATTCTCTCTCTCTCTGGCCCCGCCCCCCGCAGCAGTACATGCAGAAGCACAGTGAGGAGGACCAGCAGCTGTTGGAAATGCTGGGCAGCATGTTGGAGTGGGATGTGACGAAGCGGCTCAGCCTGGAGGAGGCTCTGTGGCACCCATTCTTCAGCCCGCTCCGCACACCACGCCGCACATCACAGATAAACACTACTCTGACCTCTGACCTCACATCACAGATAAACACTACTCTGACCTCACATCACAGATAAACACTACTTGGACCTCACATCACAGATAAACACTACTCTGACCTCTGACCTGACCTTACAGATAAACACTATTTTGACCTCTGACCTCACATCACAGATAAACAATACTCTGACCTCTGACCTCACATCACAGATAATCACTACTCTGACTTCACATCACAGATAAACACTACTCTGACTTCACATCACAGATAAACACTACTCTGACTTCACATCACAGATAATCACTACTCTGACCTCACATCACAGATAAACACTACTCTGACTTCACATCACAGATAAACACTACTCTGACCTCACATCACAGATAAACACAACTCTGACCTCTGACCTCACATCACAGATAATCACTACTCTGACCTCACATCACAGATACACACTACTCTGACGGTCAGAGTAGTGTGTATCTGTGATGTGAGGTCAGAGTACCGGTAGTGTTTATCTGTGATGTGAGGTCAGAGTCTGACCTCACATCACAGATAATCACTACTCTGACCTCACATCACAGATAAACACTACTCTGACCTCTGACCTCACATCACAGATAAACACTACTCTGACCTCACATCACAGATAAACACTACTCTGACCTCTGACCTCACATCACAGATAAACACAACTCTGACCTCTGACCTCACATCACAGATAAACACTACTCTGACCTCTGACCTCACATCACAGATAAACACGAGTCTGACCTCACATCACAGATAATCACTACTCTGACCTCACATCACAGATAATCACTACTCTGACCTCTGACCTCACATCACAGATAAACACTATTCTGAGCTCACATCACAGATAAACACTACTCTGACCTCACATCACAGATAAATACTACTCTGACCTCACATCACAGATAAATACTACTCTGACCTCACATCACAGATAAATACTACTCTGACCTCACATCACAGATAAATACTACTCTGACCTCACATCACAGATAATCACTACTCTGACCTCACATCACAGATAAATACTACTCTGACCTCTGACCTCACATCACAGATAAACACTACTCTGACCTCACATCACAGATAAACACAACTCTGACCTCACATCACAGATAAACACTATTTTGACCTCTGACCTCACATCACATATAAACACTACTCTGACCTCTGACCTCACATCACAGATAAACACTACTCTGACCTCTGACCTCACATCACAGATAAACACGACTCTGACCTCACATCACAGATAAACACGACTCTGACCTCACATCACAGATAAACACGACTCTGACCTCACATCACAGATAAAGCACGTCCTCAGATTGGAAGCACCTTACCCATTAAAGGGTAATTTCGTTTTTTTTCAACCTGGACCCTATTTTCCACACTGTGTGGATGTGTCTAAGGGACTCATCATGACATAATTTATTCAAATTGGTTGAGTACTCACTGAGATAGCCTTGTTTACAGCTTGAGCATTATCGTCAAACAACTACCAGTGTAACCCAGTCAGGCATTTGTGCACTGTCATTCCACGTTCGCTAAAACTGCTTGTTTTGCCGCTGGGAGACTCAAACTGTCATTAGTGTCTGGCAACATGGAAACGACTCTATACATGAATTCTCCGGACGGAGAAAATGGGCGTGAACAGGCGAGGAAAGAGAGAGAGCGAGAGTAGCAGGGAAGCTTGCGCTGTGTCAACACGGAGGATTCGACTCATTCAACAGCGCTGTGCTGTGGAGACAATTTCTCCTCGCCTCTTCATACAGTACGCACATGTTCTCTGTCCGACAGTAAACCCTGGAGAATAATATGAATCTATAGAGTCGTTTCCATGTTGCCAAACACTATAATGACAGTTATGTCATTAACTGTCTATGTCAGTTCTGTCTATGTCTATGACAAATAGATAGAAGTGATTGATGCATTTCCTGTTTGAAAGAAGACAAGTTCTCTGTGTTCCTCAGTTGATTCCTGTTCATATTTGTTGGCAGTTTGATAACACATTTCATACATTCTGTAGAACCAATCTGCTTTCATTTAGTTTTGTTGTCATCATTCTAAACAACAATAATTGTTCTTATAGCTGCTGTTAATAACCTCATGCTCATGTTTGTTGACTGCACATGTACGATGGTGACAGATAAAATCTATTTGACCCCCCAGGGCATTCTCCACTGGGATTCTGGGTAACAATGAATGTAGGCCAACCATAGGCGGAGTTTGACTTTTATACTTGGTGGGGCCACCAGACAGGCCTGCAAGGGGGGGACTTTGCCGGCCGGCAAAAATTTGTGGCTGTTTTTCTTTGCCGTTTGAAACCAGATTTAGAGGAATTATTATTGTACAATAATTACAACAATTAGTTTCAGAATAATAAGTATTATTAATAATAATAATAATAAGCTGCTGCTACTACTACAGTGTACTAATAATAATAACATAAGTATTATTGTTATTGTTGTTTTATTATTATTGTTAGTGTTATTAACACGTTCACTGCCAATGACGTGTTTTTACGTCAAACAAAATCCAACCGTTCACTGCCAATGACGTGTTTTTACGATTTTGTTTTTTTGACGGTGGGATGTGCATCTAACCCTTTTACATCTCTTATATAAGTATTGGACGTGTACAACGTGTACAACCCATTCCACCGACCCACTAAGTGGCGACAGTGCTTTCCTGACTAGAGGAAGGCAAGCAAAAAGCAGTGTGACGAAGCCATTCTCATGAAAATGGGCGCTGATTGCTGGCGGTGCGGGATTGCAAATTTGCATAATAGATTACGGGTGGAACACACTTTGAAACACGCAGCATAAATATGACCAGAATCGCAAAAGCTTCATCAAAGCTCTCAACCAAAACTCCAAGAAGCGAGCGAGTCCATCCAGACTTCCTCAAAGAGCGGCCGCGCAGACAGGCACAGCAGCAGCAAAGCAGTGAGACTGGTGACAAGCTTGTGACACGGCCGCTGCAGCCAAGAAGAACGCCCACGGAGGGAGGAGTTGGAAGCAGAGGGGGGTTTCCTGCTGTTATGGAGGAAATTACTGTTCAAAACTATTGTTTAGATGTCTGACGTCTTACTGATGCCAAAAATGAATGGTTAAAGTGACTGTTCTATCGAATTTCACAAAAAGCCGTTTATCTCAGAATAATTTTTCTGACGCTGAAACCATGCTGTATTCAACTGCTAATGCTTACATAACTACTAACTCTACAAACTAACTCTTTTAGACAGAGAAAGCACACATTCTATTAGTTCTTTTGAGATATTGTGTGTTCACAAAATCTTAGCAGAAAAGAATCCTCGGGTCTTGAAAGATGAGCCAGAATCCTCAAAAAAAAAAAAACCCTCTGGCAGAACCTACCTACAGTAAAAAAAAACGGCTGGCAGTGAATGTGTTAATCGGAGAGTGATTAATTAAATTAAATAAAAATAAATTGTAATTATTTAATAAGTATAAGAATGGAAATATTAGAATATTAAATATTAGTATTATTATAATATTATATATTACCGGTATATTATATTATATTATTATTAAACAATGACAATGAGTTTTGTTTTGGCCTGTCACAGCTTTAGCTTCGTTAGAGAGACACAGTACAGTAACTAATAGTTTAGTTTAGTTTAGTTTATTAGGATCCCCATTAGTCGCAGCAGGATGCTATGGCTATTCTTCCTGGGGTCTGAGGGATCCTGGCTACCTTCATGGTCTATGCTGCCTTCAAAGCGATCAAAAGAAAAAGCGGCAGTCCTGTCAAAGGGGGTTCTGGTTCAACAGTAAGGGGAAAATAAAATAAGTACATTCTGTATATATTCCTTTCATTGTATTGCCCAAAATTGTAGTTATATAAAATGACAAAAAAAGTAGTTTAACTACTTGAATCACTAAGCAAATATGAATGTAGTTGAACTGCCAGCAAGGCAAGCTACTGCAAAATGACTACGTAGTTACATGTGGTTCACTATTCCCCAACACTGGTTTCCGCTCGGTCAGGTCCGGCCAGACGGAGCGACGCCAAGCTGGGAAACTGCCGAGGAGCGATGAGGGACGGAGAACTTCTACACTCCGACTGTGTGATCTGACAATACAGTCCAAGGTTCCAGTTTCAAGTTTATTATTTGTCCCAAAAGGGCGATTTGTTCTGCAGCAAGCATAAAAACCACATAGCAAAACATGTACAAAAACATAAAAAAAAAACATTACAAATGTACAACAATTTACTATACAAGTAAGTGTCTCCCGTAACCCCTCAAGACATCAGCATTTCATCCAACTATTGCTATGGAAGTTCTACTGTATCTCGATATGAATAAATTAGAAAAATAATGTTACACACAACGAACGGCATTTCACATATCTCAGCAGACTAGCTCCTCCTCCCGACAGCATTCAGGGCTGGAATGGAGACGGGGACGAAGGAGTTTTTGTTGCTGTTTTTCATGGCCAAAGGGACACTTAAAGTCGAGGTGAACCCGTTCGTCACGTGCATCTGAGTCCGTTTCAGACTGAAAACAAATTGAGAGGCGGACCATATACGGTGTCGATGATTTGATTTGACAATTCTGTCGACTGGCTTTGGCATCGGCCAATCCTGGCGTGTTCCACCCCCAAATCGGGTGGGATTCAGCGTGTTGTGCTACGCGAGTGGGATCCGCGGAGTACCAGGCAGCTACCAGCTTCGTGTGGAGCGAGCGGACAATCCGATGCATGGGTGCTGCCCGCCCGCCTGGAATCTCCGAGAGACGACCCCTGACAGCCAGGGAGGCTGTCAGGCTCGGAGGCGCGCGCCATTATCATTATAAATGTAAATAATATTCCTGGAATGCGTGTTTTAACGAGCCAGTTACATTTCTTTGCATTCTTAGAAATTATAGTTTTTGTTTTTTGTTCATGTTTCTAACAATTGGCCAAGTTAGTAGTTAGTTTATGGGATAGGAATTCTGCCAGATGACAGGCACTAGGCGCCATTTTCTACTTCATTTGGAAGAGAAAATTATCCTGAAATGAACATTTGATTGATGTCATGATATGATTGGTTGAAATGGGGTAGAAATGTGATAGTACTAGGTTATGTCAGCAAACTGTAGATTACTGTTATCAATGAAATCTTGAAAAATTAACTTTTGATGTGAAAAAGTGTGAAAAACTAAAGAAATTAGATTTTTGTGATTTTTTTTTGCATACATTATTAAATAGGTGCACTGCATATACCCAGGTATTTGAACTAAAAGAAAAGAAGTCATTTTTGGGTTCAGCTCGACTTTAAAGGAAGGCCAGAGGGTAGAGGATGGACATCATGTGAACGGTCGGATGGACAGAGCTACTGTAGCCTACATATTTATTTCAATTCACTTCTACATTTTTTATTTTTTTGAATGAGACAGTCATTTCAACAGCTTTTTCACATCCTGTTTTGGCCGTGGCTCTTCCTCTGGGTGTAAATTCCCCCTCGTCTTCCCTCTTGCCTTGGTGGGCGTCTAAACCTTGGTTCATCTCCTCTTGTGTCATAAGCAAGGTGCTTCCCCTCTTGTGTCCTAAGCAAGGTGCTTCCCCTCTCGTTGAAATTGAAATCTGAGACTTTCCACCCAAAACAGAAAACACCTGGGTCGGTGGCAGCTGGTTGAATCATGCGTGAGCGGCTCGTGGACTCTCAAGGGAGGCGCTAGCATGTGGTAGCCTCTCTCCTGTCTATCCTGTAGGGCATAGTGTGTGGTAGCCTCTCTCCTGTCTATCCTGGAGAGCGTAGCATGTGGTATAGCTTCTCTCCTGTCTATCCTGTAGGGCATAGCGTGTGGTAGCCTCTCTTCTGGGACCGCAGGAGAGGCGTCTGGGTGTCTGCGTCCCGTGACAGCACCGCCCTGCTTGCAGAGCGAAAGTGTGTGCGCGTCCAGCCGTACATCAGAGAGTTGAGGAAACCTTGGGAGCCGGAGGTGAAGGCCTGCACAGAGGAGACACAATCACACACACACACACACAAAGTTCCAGTGATGATGTCATCAGTGATGTCATAAATTGTGACAACATCAGTGATGTCAGAGGCATTGTGACATCATCAGTGATGCACACATACACACACACAAGAGACACACACACACACACACACACACACACACACAGACAGTCAGACACATGCACACACAAACACACACACACACACACACACACACACACACACAAGAGACAGACACACACTGATGACATCAGTGATGATGTCATCAGTGAGGATGTCATCAGTGATGATGTCATCAGTGATGTCATCAGTCTGAGGCTCACGAGAGAGACTGAGGAGGCTCACCAGAGAGATTGAGGGAGAGGGAGAGAGAGGAGGGGCGAGAGACTGAGGGAGAGAGAGAGAGAGGGAGACATTGTGCGTGCGCCAATAGGGCAGGCAACGCCACACAGCAGCCGAGCTGCGGGCAAGGCTGCGCAGCGGCCGAGCTGTGAATGTGAGCTGCAGGATGGGCAAGGCCGCGTACAGCGGGCGAGCCTAGGAATCAAGCACGCGTAGCGCGCAAGATGCCTACTATAATACAATTTCAGTCTTACCATTGACAAGTCTATTTCAATAGCCTATCTCTTGAACTCAGCTGGAACTGCTTCTGTTCAAGTGAAGACCGCTGGCTCCGTTGTCAACAGAACTCTTGACATAATCCAAACATTGTGGAAATGCTTCCATACCATCGATTTCTTTGCATTGTTGTCAGTAGTTTTAAACTCCTCGATTAGCGTTTTCTTTCACGTGTTTCTCCATGCAATTCAGTTTCATGTGTTGCGCAACACTGGTGTTGCCTTCAAGTGCTGTAGTAAATAACAATCCAGCAAACAGACAGCATGATGTGAAGCCAAAAACAACAGAACACACTAGTGACTGAACAATGTGATCGAGCCCGGTTAGCCCACCTCTAGTAACCTCACATTCCATTGGAACTGGGAAAATTTAGGGTAAATTTGGGCGAGGGACAAACTAGTATGGCCTGCCTCAGCCTTATTTTCCCTCAGCCCTATGTTCACTCGGATCAGTACTTATAGTACTTACTTACCCCTAATTCTGAGTGAACATAAGGCCTTATTTGGATGAGGGGGGATTCATGAGGGAACATAGGGGTGAGGGAACATAGGGATGACCTCGAACAGGTAGCTAACGCTTCAGTTTAGCCGCTAAAACAGTTAGCTTTAGGTAGCTTCAGCTTTTGCTCACGGGTCAACAAAAGAAAACCTGTTGTCATGAGGAGGTGGGAGTTGAACTATCTGACCTCCACGCCCTGACTGTCCACCATCAAACTACTGTACTTCCTGCTTCACGTTATCTTTCCTGGTATGGAAACCTATTTCTCTTACTTTTCCTGCACTGAACATATTATTGCAGTTTAAACATTGTCGTGTGTCCGTGTCAGTGCTGACTGACCTGTGTGATGTAGAGGATGACTCCAGCCAAGCCATGACCAGCTGAGGGCGCTGCCAGCCACACGGCTGCCAAGTAGACCGCTGTGAACACACACACACACACACACACACACACACACACACACAATACTCAACCTGACGCCTACTCCATCACTGTGATCATAACAGCCAATCAGAAGCAGATAATGCTGAGGGTGAAACACAATCAAAGTGTTTAGTGACCAGATGAAGTGATGACTGTGGATTGAAGGGTGAAGGAGCAGACCTGGACCCCAGCAGAAGAGGAAGACAGAGGGGTAGAGGAGCATCCGTCTGTCAATCACACGGAAGGATGACCACTGCCGGTCGCCTAGGTAACCGCTGGAGGTCACGACCCGCCTGTAAATACGCCGGGCCTTTCCCATGAGCACCTGGTGCAAGACAGGAGAGGTAAGTAGGCAGCAGAAGTCACATGGTCTGCTCGAGCATCTCTGCTATCTGCTGTTTAGGTTAAAATCACCAATGAAATACAGTATATGATAGACTTTTTGAAAAAATGCTTTAAGAACTAATTGGGCTTTCATATAGTGCAACCCAACATTTCCAGAGAAAGAATATTGTTTTCAATGGCTGTGGTTAAATAAGACTTTTTTCCATTCTGAATGAAATCATTCTGAAGGAAGTTTCCCACGCAAATGTTTGCATGAGTTCTAAATATAATGAGCGTATTACATGTTCCACACATGTAATCAGAATAAAAGTTTCTGACATGCGCCAATCCCGGCGCTTGACTGCTGCGTAGGCGGGCACAGGGCGTGGTTATTGCGGAGCCTATGTCCGATTCGAAATAACGCATCTGGCATGATGCAGCCTAAACGTGACATATAAAGTTCCAATGTCATAGAAATTGTTCTCCCCCTCTCTAAAGGTGCGTTCACACCGAGATATTTATTTTTCGCTCTGTCGCTTGATTCAACCCTTTGGAATCGCTCTGTCGCTCTGTTTAAATCGCTCATCAACAGGCACAGGAATTGACGGACATGTGGGGGCTGTAACGTTACGCAAAGTCCACTACGAGCCACCGTCATTGTTTACAAGCTAAAGCCTATCAGCGTGCTCCTAATGCGAGCTCCATACCGGTAGGACAGACTTCACTTCATGTCAGCTGTCAGCCTGTCAATGCGGTTTGTTGCCACACAATAAACCAGCGGTTTGTTCCAAGCCAGTGTGATCCTTGACTTGCTCTCACACGGCAGCCAATCAGCGTTGAACAGCGAGTGACTGATGCCAGCGTATTTTCGCTCGAGTTGGGATATTTCATCTCGGGCGACGAGCGAATTTTCTCCCTATCGCTCTGTCTCTGCCGCTCGGACGCCCAGCGATTTTTCTCCCAGGCGAATATACGCTCAATCGCTCGTTTGCATTGACTTTGTATGTAAACTCGACGCCAGCGAAAAACTTTGTGGGGAGGTGGGGAGGTGTGTGTGAGTAGAGGTGATGTGTGTGTGTGTGTGTGTGTGTGTGTGTGTGTGTGTGTGTGTGTGTGTGTGTGTGTGTGTGTGTGTGTGTGTGTGTGTGTGTGTGTGTGTGCCCTTGCATGCCCCCCTCTCTTTTTTTTCTTTCTTTATTATTTTTTCTATGAGGATTTTTGTTTTGTTTTTCGATTTGTATATACCGGTATGCACATGTCTGTGTATGCGTGTGTGAATGTATATGGTTGTATGGATGAGTGTGTGTGTGTGTGTGTGTGTGTGTGTGTGTGTGTGTGTGTGTGTGAGTGTGTATGTATGTATGTATGTATGTATGTATGTACTGTATATGTATGTATATGTATATATATACTCACATCCTTCTTTTAATTATTTTTTTGTATCTCGTATTGTTATCCGTCCAGGCTAGAACACTTAATTTCAGTTAAATTACGTCTGTCACCCTATGTTCATATGCTGCCTAGCTTTCTCCATTACTGTTCACTTTTGGGCAATTATTAATGTACACAAAGGGGATCTTACGATAATTAAAATATGCTGATCTTAGGGTCAGAGCTAGTGCTGCTATTTGTTTTTTACAGCAGCTGGGTTAGTGGGTGGGGTCAGGTGGGGGGTGGATTGTATGTTTAATGTTTTATTTGTGTTTCTATATGTCGCTTTTTTTGTTTCAATTTGTGTGCTCAGTGGCGTGCCGGCCATTAGGCGAACTAGGCAAATGCTAGGGGCGCTTGAGCCGTTAGGGGCGCCAGAGAGGGTACATTTTTTTTTTTTTTTTTTACAAATACTTTTTCATGATAATAGGCCTACTATTATTTTTACAATAGTAGACAAAAAATAAGCAGAACAACGTCTTAAGTCTTTAAATAATAGTGAAATCATTTTTCTAATTCTGGCTTTCTGGCTGCCTGGGCTGCAGCACTTTCACCATGGTCCCTAATCCATACCACCCCACCCCCTGCGCGGCCGCGCCCCCTTCTACCTGCTCAGAGCTTTTTCCCAGAGTGGGGGAAGGGAGCTGGAAGGTGGGTGCTGAGGGTGCTGCAGCACCCCCTGGTGGCAAGAAATGGGATTTTCGAAATTGTTGGATTTGGTTGTCTTGTGTTTATACCACCAACAAGATGCATTAAAAAACAGTTTGTGCTTCCCAGCTCTAATCTTATTTCATACTCTTCAAAAGTGTTTGATTTTCATCATAATCTGGTTTTCCATAATAATAATAATAAGTTCAGTGTTTATGCCTGTGTTGCTGTCTGTTGTAGTGTAAAACGACTAAAGGGAGAGCAGGTGCTTACATGAAAGTGAGTGAGAAAAGGAGAAGATACTGAATAATGACATCACAACAGTATAATCCTAATGTTAATTTAAAATTAAATATTCTTCTAAATATGGATGAAAGTCCAAAAAACGTCAAATTTCCGTCGCTGCTGCCCTCACGGGCAGCACCGAGTCCCTTTCTTACAGCACCCCCTACCTAAAAGTACTTCCAGCGCCACTGGGGAAGGGCCATTCTGAGCCTGCACTGCAGTGGTGGAATTAGCTGCGATATACTTTTTATTATATTTTCTTTGGGGGAGGGGGGAGGGGGGGGCACCAGTAAAAATCTTGCCTAGGGCACCAACTTGGTCAGGCACGCCACTGTGTGTGCTACACCATACAGTATGTACCTAATTTCCAGTCAGCCCATAATGAGTTACACCGGAACAGCACCTAGAGGTGTGGTAACGTTTACCACCTGGAATGTAAAGGGAATGAACGCACCTGTTAAATGCAACAAGATTTTCCAACATTTAAAACACCTCAACACCAGAATTGCTTTTCTCCAAGAAACTCACCTCAAACCAGCAGATCAATTGAAACTCAAAAGAGGGTGGGTAGGCCAACTCTATCACTCATCATTTTTAAGTAAAGCCCGTGGTGCTGCAATCCTCATCCATAAATCCATTCCATTCTCCATGTCAACAATATCAGACCCTAATGGACGTTTTGTTTTAGTTTCAGGCAGCATCAATTAATTTCCTTTAATTTTACTCAACATTTACGCCCCCAATAATTGACGATCCTAATTTTTTTAAAGAGTTTTTGATTTAATCCCGGACAACAGCAATTCAAACATAAAAATCAGAGGTGATTTTAACTGCTACTTAGACCCATACTTAGATAGATTGTCCACACGCCCACCCTCAAACATATCATCTGTGCAAGTCTTAAATAATCTGATCAAATCGAGAAACTTAATAGATACTGGGAGAATACAGCATCCCACTGATAAAGAATATTCATTTTACTCACATGCCCATAAATCCTACAGTAGAATAGATTGTTTTTTAATAGACTCCCAGCTAATTTCTCATGTTACCAACACAAAATACCATAACATTTTGATTTCTGACCATGCCCCTTTGACTATTTCGCTGAACCTCTCTCTTCCTAAACAAAGCTACTCTTGGCGTCTTAACCCTTCCTTACATGCCGATGGGACATTTATAGAATATATTACTACCAAATGAAAGCACTTTTTGGAATTTAACAATAATGGAGAAGTATCAAACTCTACATTATGGGAAACATTAAAAGTTGTTATTCATGGGGAGTGCACCCCCTATCTTCCCACTGGCCTTAGGCGCTAAAACTGGCGTTAAAACGCAAAAAAACGCGCCTTGCGCCTGCCTCGGGAAGATAGCATCATGGTTTTATAGGCCGCGAAATGCGCTTTACGCCGAAGAGGCATGGCGCAGTGCCAGAATAGGCCAGAATGGGCGTTTCGGCCTTAAATACCGGCCTAACGATATCTTCCCCCTGGCGTTAATTTAGCGCTTAGCGCTTTTCAAAACCAGGCCTTATTCAGTGCGCCACGGATATTACTGTGTGTATTTACGCACAGCTCTCCTCTGCCGATCTCACACTCTGTCCCCCCCTCTCTCTCTCTCTCTCTCTCACTCCCTCTCTCTCGCGCGTCAGACAGGCACAAAGACCGATGGAAAAAAAGTTGTTATATCGTAGTTTTGAGCCCCTGTCATTCCGAGGCTGTTGAGCCACTTGTGAAATCTCCCAGCATGCATTGAGGCTAATACATTTCGATAGGAAATAGCAACCAAATCAGCCTAAATAGGCTAAGTGGTAGATATAAATAATGTTTCTGTTAACACAACATGCAATTCTAGAACATTTCAATATTGGACAAAATAAAACATAGAAATCAAAACACAACCCTATGTGACACATATATGTAATCCAGGTCGTATACAACATGCAATTCTAGAACATTTCAATATTGGACAAAATAAAAAGTTTCGAGATTTTGAAGTCCTCCCAGAAGAACACACTTTTTCTGAGGTCTTGTTGAGTCCCCTCCATTCCAGGCACCTTATTTCTAGACTAGTACATTTGTTCGATAACTACATTAGGGCCCCCACTGAAAGGATTAGAGAGGCATGGCAGGATGAACTTGGTATTGATCTATTGCAGATTACATGGGACAGGAGTTTGTCTATGGTTCAGTCTTGCTCAGTTAACAGCAGACACCAGCTGATACAATTCAAAGTTACTCACCGTCTTCACTATTGCAAATCGAAATTGCACAAGATTTACCCATCTGTCTCACCACTATGCGATAGGTGCCAGGTGTTAGAGGGTACACTGTCACACACTTTTTGGTTTTCTCTTTAATATGCGGATTCTGGGCCAAAGTTTTCGACTGGTATTCTAAGGCCTACAGAGTAACTCTTAAGCCGGAGGCAGAACTTGCCATTTCCGGCTGCTCGGAATCCTCCTTACTTCTCCCCATGGCTGTGCAGCAGTCCCTGACACAGGGGATGATTGTCGCCGAAATACTTATTTTGAAAGACTGGAAATCCCCCTCTCCACCCTCCTTTCAGCTATGGCTGACAGACATGGTCTCAGTAGTGCGTATGGAAAGACTCAGGTCTCTGAGGACTAACACAATCAGGAAGTTCTCGACCATCTGGGACCCGTTTCTGGACTACCTGGGTGAGGTCAGAAATGAATAACTTACACATCCTTATACACATATTTTAGTAGGTTGGTAGCACCATGTTGAAATGTTTTTGTTTGTTTGTTTCTTGTATTTTTTTTTCTCTTTTCCTTTTTTCCTTTTTTTTCTTTCTGTTTGTTTGTTTGTTTGTTTGATTTTAACAATTTAACACCAAAACTTGTACAATCGACTTGATATGGGACTAAGTTTACGGGGTGGGAGAAAACGGTTTCTTTTCAGATCGCATTGCATTATATTTGTGCATGCAACTCATTTGAAGACCATTTGTTGTGGATTCTGTCACATTTGTTTGCTGCTGTTTTGTTTTGCTTTTTACCTGGGTGTACTGTGTGCACCCAATTGTTGATGGCAGTAAACTAATGTCTGAAATTAAACAATAAAAAAAATATTATATGAAAGGGTTATACCACCCAGGCCCGTAGCTACCATTGAGGACACCGAGGTCATGACCTTGGTATTTTCACAATTTAAAAATAAAATAAAAATAGCTCCGGCCCCCAGATCTATTCATCTGTCATTGATGTTTTAAAGCCCTCATAAATAACATGATATATGACATTTGATCAGAAATACAACAATTTGCTTCCTCTCTGTGTGCTATAGAAGGAAGAAACATAACTCACCACAACATTAAGATTTTGCATTGGGGCTAGATTGGGGCTAGACTTTGGGGACAGTTCTATTGAAGTGAATGGGTAAGGAACTCCCCTGTAAGTTTGTATAGATGGGCCATTGTATTTAATTGAGCAGTATTCTGCCATGTGACCTGTATGCAGAATATACATTCTATTATATGGGGAGACATTTATTTTTTGTATCATTTTAAAGCAACAGCACAGTAAAGAGGATATTAATCTAACATGATGTCTGTAGTTCTTTATAGATCTAGCCTCTTAATTTTGCTCTCAAAATTGCACCAGATTGAAGCATTATATTTTAAAATGGACAACATTTTCTAATTTTATGATCCATTTTTATTGGGCTTATATTCTGATTACAAGAGGAATAAAATACCCCATGTAAAGGCAGACAGACAGAGACAGACAGACAGAGCTCACCTAAACCACTACGCAGTCGCACCAGCTTGATTTTTCATCAGGCTCATGGCGAAAGTTCAACAATATTGAACTTTGACCCAAATATGCTTGACGTCTTTGAGACGCGTACATTCTGGAATTTACAGCTAGGTTGTGTTGCTAGGCTCTGTCCTGCGTTTCCCAACAAAGAAGCTTCTTAAGGAGTTAAGAAGCTTCTTAAGGAGTTAAGAAGGCTCCAAAGAAGTGTTTCCCAAACACCTTAACAGCCTTCTTAACACCGCTAAAGAAGGCTCTTAAGAAGGGTTCTGTGAAATATGCATGTTGTCACGATCTATGTGAAAGCCCTGTAAAAGTATATACTGTACTACATTTGTATCTTGAATGTTCTGTACATTCAAGATTGTAGTGCCGTGTCATGTAATGTGCATGATTTAATGCATTTCTTATTGGGCTGCATTATTTAATTCTGTGCTTGTGTAGACCTACTGTACTAACTTTTTTCTATTTGTGTCGACTAGTGCAGTGCCCGTTCGCCCTGCTGCGGCACAGATCGCTGTTCGCTTTTAAACAAAGTTTCTTAATATTGAACGTGTTGTGTGTCTAAATTGCACCAAATCCGACACTGCACTTTCTTGGGTCCCCAGCAACACACTCGTTAACACATTCACTGCCAGCCATTTTTCAATACTGTAGTTAGCTTCTGCCAAGGTTTTTTTTTGAGGATTCTGGCTCATCTTTCAAGAGCCGAGGATTCGTTTCTGTTAGGATTTTGTGAACACACAATATCTCAAAAGAACTAATAGAATGTGTGCTTTCTCTGTCTAAAAGAGTTAGTTTGTAGAGTTAGTAGTTATGTAAGCATTAGCAGTTGAATACAGCATGGTTTCAGCGTCAGAAAATTTATTCTGAGATAAACGGCTTTTTGTGAAATTCGATAGAACAGTCACTTTAACCATTCATTTTTGGCATCAGTAAGACGTCAGACATCTAAACAATAGTTTTGAACAGTAATTTCCTCCATAACAGCAGGAAACCCCTCTCTGCTTCAAACTCCTCCCTCCGTGGGCGTTCTCCTCCGCCCTCCTTGGCTCTGCAGCGGGTCTGTCACAAACGAGTTGCTGCTGCCTGGCTGCTGCCTGGCAGTCTGGATGGGGCTCGCTGGATGGGTTTCGCTCGTTTCTTGGCATTTCGGTTGAGAGCTCTGATGAAGCTCTTGCGATTCTGCGCTTATTTATGCTGCGTGTTTCAAAGTGTGCACCCAGTCTATTCTTGGAACCCCCCACCGTTGCCACCGCTGTGCGTCAGTGCGAAAGCGTTTTCGCCATCCATTTTACTGTATGAGAACGGCTTCCTCGCGCTTTTCCCTGCAGTTTTGGCTCGCCTCTTCCTACTCTGGAGAGACATGTCGCCACTCAGTGGGTCGGTAAAATAGATTATACACATTCAATACCTCCAATATTAGTATAAAAGACGTAAAAGGGTTGGATCCACGTCCCACCGTCAAAAAAAAAAAAAAAAAATTTAAGCCGAGATATCTCGTCTTTGGCAGTCAACCGTTGGATTCTGTAAGCCGAGATATCTCGTCAATGGCAGTGAACGTGTTAAGTGTGAAGTCGATCGGACAAACATTTCTTGAGATATGCGAAGGACACACATACAGACAGACAGACAGACAGACAGACAGAGATTCCTAATTAGTAGAGATGTTGCCTGGGTCCAGATCTTGGAATCCGCCCACTCCATAGAGTTGAGTTTGGCTGTGTCTGGTCTCGCATCGTCAAATGAAAAAGCCTTTTCTCTGGTTTTACCAGCGATTCAACAATCATCGCCGAGAAGACTAACGATTGGCCAATCAGCGTCAATAAACGGCCAAATGGGCGGGAGTAAGCCGTTGTCAAGCGGTTGTCAAGTGCACCCATTGGAAGCGCACCGAGGAGTAACGTTAATAACAACATCTGTGGCCGCCGCCTGCTATCGAGACTGTTTTAAATTGATTAAAAGTACCAATTACTTTGAAATCTGAACGACACACTGGTTGGAAGGCATTTCTAAGGGGAGACGTTTCTTTGTTGCTGGGTTTTTTTTTACGTTCTCCCCCGACCGGAGTAACTATGGTAAAATTCAGGTCTCTGGTGATTGGTTATGGAAAATGGAATTCACCTGGGGGAATCCGCTAATAGAAATGTGTTAAACAGAGGGCAATCTCAGACTAGAAGATAATTCACTCTGAATATCAGGCTAAGAGAGATATAAATGTATTATTCTGTTTTTCTCATGTTTTTTTTCTACTCTTGAATCTTGAATTTGAATCTGATGGTTCCTTGACTGGTAGACATAGTGTAGACATCATGTGACCTCTGAACTAGACACTCTTCTCAGCTGATTGCCCTGTGATGTCACTTATTTGGAACCCCTGTTTTGTAGATTATTGTATATCAATCACTGAGAAGATGTGATATTTTATCTATTTTTATTTTATCCTGAAAGAAGGTAATATGTGATGAAAAATTCTTCAAGTCTAGTTTCAAGCCTTCTTCATACAACATGATGTTGATTTGGTAAATGATGGTCCCATTTTGAGTAACATAGATGACCAATCATGTGATCGCACAGCTTACCGATCACGGACCAATAGCAGCCAGCGCTGTCTGGCCCAACAACAAAAAAAGGATGGTGATGGTCAAAATGCCAAACTCAAGGCTTCCGAACAGGAGTCGACAAACCAATGGGTGAGGTCACGGTGGTTACGTCCATATTTTTATACAGTCTATGGTGAACTCACCACGATGCCAATCAACGTGAGCAGGAATGCGGCGAGGAAGATGACGAGGCAGTAGGTGTGCAGCAGGCGGCAGGCTCGATCAGGTACACCCTGTTCCGGGGCCGGGTACGATGCTCCTGTCTGCTCCAGGATCAAGTACGATGCTCCGGTCTGCTCCGGGGTCAGGTACGACACTCTGGTGTGCAGAAGCAGACACCTGAGGAGAAGATGTTTTTTGCCGCCATTTCTCCCTTGCTCTTGAATCGCAATGCAAATTCAAAGAGTGCTGAAAAGTGCAATTGATATGGGCTGGATACCAGGCTGACACTCACCTGTATGGCTGGCTGAAGTTGGCGTAACACTGGCTTATGTCTCCCTGTATAAACACCGGCGTCATCAGTAGCCCAGGAAGCAGACTGCGGACAAAAGGAGAATACTTGTTTTAATGACTCCCTATTGGGGAAGCTCCTGATCAGCTGTTGCTGTAAACACTGGATTTAAATCAAAAGTTGATCAAGATTTTGCAGAGTTTTCCCATAATTTTCTCCAAATTCTGCCAGTTCCCCATGAAATAGTAGAATAGTGTTTTAATGGCTGTACATACCTAAACCAGGTACAATCAGAAAGATCTAAAGCTGATTTTGACTTTATAAGCAGAAACATAATTTGCACCCTATGTTTCCTCAGTGTCAGCGAGGAGTTCAGACTCACCCTGAAACCAGTGCAGTGACCTTGCTGGCGGTCTTCACTCTGCTGGGGAACTGGGGAAATGAAATGAAAAGGTCTGATCTCACACAAATGTACCATATCACACACACACACACACACACACACACACACACACACACACACACACACACACACACACACACTCATACACGCAGGCACGCACACACACACACACACACACACACACACACACACACACACACACACACACACACACACACACACACACACACACACACACACACACACACACACACACAGACAGACACAGACAGAGGCAGACACACACACACACACACACACGCACGCACGCAGACAGACAGACAGACAGACAGACAGACAGACAGACAGAGACAGTAACTAGTGATCTCTGGTGGTAACTACCTGTACTGGGAATCCATTAATGCTGCATTGGAACTTGGTCCTGATGGAAGTGTAGAGGCTCCACACGTAGTTCAGTGTGTAGAAGAATGAAGCCATGTACAGAATCTGGCAGAAATAACAGAGTTAGGTATAGTATGCAGATTTGGGGGAAAGCTTCATTTAAAGGAGGTTTATAATAACGTATGTCATTGTAGAACTTCACCAAATATTTCTACAGCAAAAGCAGTTTCTGTGACCACTGCACTTGTGTTTTTAAATGGAAATTCTTTGATTGAATTTCAACTTCCAAACGGTAAGCATCACTTCCTGAAAAGATAAAAGAGTGAAACTAGCGGCTGATCTGGGGGTCTGTGCATCTGAACAAATGAAGTAGGTCAGGAATGCTGGGCGGTTTGTCTGGCTTGGTTCTTCCTGCTCTACTTCCCCCTGACCCGGCAGCAGGTTCAGGTGCGGTCAGCCGGGGGCCATCGGCCGAAGAGACGGGAGTGTGTGTGTGTGTGTGTGTGTCTGGTTTCAGGTGAAGTTTCAGTGAAAATGTGCGTGGTGGGATGTTGTAGTGGTTAGTGAAGTCATCCTCACTCTAACCGGACCTGCTGAAGAGCCCTTGTGCAAGACATCTAACCCTGACTTGCTGCCATCAACAGCGGGTGAATCTGCAGCTGACCACAAGATGAAAGAGCAGTTCCCCCACTTTTTTTTTCAAATTTCAATTGCGGTTTGAAATGTTAAATTTGTGGAATTTTGAAAAAAGATTTGTGACACTTTTCAACACAACATATAAATCAGTGATTCTCAACCTGTTTCCTCCCAAGGACCATAGTTTAGTCCACATTAGAGCCACAGACCCAAATCTCTCCTACCCAAATCTGAGAATATATTTTATTGTTAGATCTGATTTTATTTAGTCCAGAACTCCTTGGTAAGGTCCCTATATCTGAAATAGGGTGGTGGCCCTCATTCTCTAAATAATTCCAACATTTTTAACTAATTCCGTAATGTGGTGGGCCTACCTGCTCCACAGTGTGTATGTGGTAGTGTGTACCTGCTCCAGTGTGTATGTGGTAGGTGTGTAGTGTACCTACTCAGCAGTGTGTATGTGGTAGTGTGTACACCTACTCCACAGTGTGTATGTACAGTAGTAGTGTGTACCTGCTTCACAGTGTGTATGTGGGGGTGTGTGTGTAGTCGTAGTGTGTACCTGCTTCACAGTGTGTATGTGGGAGTGTGTGTGTAGTCGTAGTGTGTACCTGCTCAGCAGTGTGGTATGTTGTAGTGTGTGTAGTCATAGTGTGTACCTGCTCAGCAGGGTGTATGTGATAGGTGTGTAGTCATAGTATGTACCTGCTCAGTGTGTATGTGGTAGGCGTGTAGTACAGTAGGTGTGTACCTGCTCAGCAGTACACACCTACATAGTGTAGTCGTAGTGTGTACCTGCTCAGCGGTGTGTATGTGGTAGGTATGTGTGTGCTGAGAGAAGACAGCGGCTCCGAGCAGCCAGCAGAGAGCCAGCAGCAGGTCTGATACGCTGAGCAGGACCACAGGCTGCAGCTGGAATATACACATACACACGCACACGCACACACACACACACACACACACACACACACACACACACACACACACACACACACACACACACACACACACACACACACACACACACACACACACACACACACTTGAATAATCTTCTATCTATATGGCCAGCAAGAAGGTCCCGGGTTCGAATTCCGGTCCGTCCCATTTCCTTTCTGTGTGGAGTTTGCATGTTCTCCCCGTGTTCGTGTGTGTTTCTTCCGGGTGCTCCGGTTTCCTCCCTCATCAAAAGACATGCATGTTAGGGTTAATACTCCTGTCAGTGCCCCTGACCAAGACAATGGCAAAATAACTGGAGTTGGTCCCCGGGCGCTGCACTGCGGCTACCCCACTCCGGCTGCCCCACTGCGGCTGCCCCACTGCTCCTAGTTCTAGGAAGGCTCCTAGTAGAGCAGTGGTTCCCAACCAGGGGTACGTGTACCCCTAGGGGTACTTGAGCAGCTTGAAGGGGGTACGTGGAAAGATTTGGGATCACAATTTATTTCCAAAATGAAAGGGGAAAAAAACAGTATTCCAAGTCATTTCATATAGGCCCATTTCTAAAATGCTATGTACGCATGCCCGGTCAGTGTTGGTAAAAAATGAAGACTTTTTCAACCCACCAGAATTATATTATAAAGGGGATTCATTCAAATTATTTTCATGTAATAATCAGTCGTGTTAGATACTAAAAGTTTTAATATGAGTTTAATAGAACACATTTAGAGAATCATCATCACGCCTGAGTGAGGGGGTACTATTGGCATGACGAAACAGCTCAAGGGGTACATAAGCCAGAAAAGGTTGGGAAACACTGTAGTAGAGGATGGGTCAAATGCAGAGGATGAATTTCCCCATGGGGATAAATAAAAAGGATAACTTAACTATGATTTTTGGACATTCTCTCCCAAGCAGTTTATATAAACAGTAAATAAAAGTGAGCCCAGAACTAAACCCTGAGGAACCCCTTTACAAACAGTTAGGACTTCAGTTGTAAGACCATCAAACTGTGTAGCCTGATAATGATGATGATGATGATATCATGTATGAGTGATGTCACTGACCTCGGGCGTCCACAGCATTTTCTGTGAAGCTGCGTAAACAATGATGGATCCTGAACCCAGAGTGCTGCACATACACACGCACGCACGCACACACACACACACACACACACACACACACACACACACACACACACACACACACACACACACACACACACACACACACACACACACACACACACACACACACACCATGCTGTTAGGATGATTTCACGGCTCATTTAACTCTTAAGCTCTGTGTGCCTCTGGTATAGAGTCTCTTCCCCCACGATAAAATCAGTGATTCTGTGATCTGTTGCCAGCATCAGACTTGGGGGCCCCAGCAGGCAAAAGCAAACACAGGGCGCCCTGGATCCCAACTCTCAGGTTCAATGTTATTGTCCCTGGGGGGGAAATATGTCCTGGACACAGTAGCCTACACAGTTGCTTCACATGAAAAAAAACATTGCAGAACATCACACAAGAAGCATTAATACAGTGTTACAACGCAGACACACTGGAAACGGATCTGACACGGAAGTGACGTGACATGTAGGCAGTTTCATTTCGGGCCCCTTTTAACAGTTTAGAGAACCGAGAGTTTCCACGTCTGGTCCATTTTAGATGTGAGCGGCCACGTGCAGCCAAGCATGAAGTCAGTACAATTTGTGATTGGCGCGGAGCGAAACAGACCGCTTCTGGTGTGAGTGGCCAGGCTCCAGCGGGGAATACAGTAAACAGCAACGTCCTTTATGGGTCTAATATGATCATTCACGGGTCAGAGGAGCATTTGTTCCTCTGTTATCCCTGACGTCTTTCGTGTGGGTTGTTTGTAATGTTGGTGATTCTACTGTATCATTTACTTTAGTCTTGTAGGCTACAGTATCTGACTCTTCATACATACGATAAAACAGGTCAATAAAATTTAAAACCTAGGCGTCCGGGTAGTGTCGCAGGAAATCAGGGATCAGAAAGAATAATAATAAAATAAATAAAAAATAAAACCCTCTAAGTCTGTACAAATAGTTATGAGAAATTATTTAAAGGATAACAGTGAGTTATGTTATTTTAAATCAAATCAAATATGACATGGGAAGAACTAAACAAGCGTGAATTCGCAATAACTGCGACCAAACTCTTTAAAGGGATAGTTCGGTTTGTTTAAAGTGGGGTCCTATCAGCTAGTTCCATACACTAACTGAAATAGGTACAGTGTTCTGGACGCTGAGCGCACCATGTATCAAGACCCGGCACTCTGAAGCAACAGCCTCCACAGCTCTGTCTCTCTAGTACACGGGGTCAAGAACTAAAACGTAATTTAGCCACCTAAAACAACGCCCACCTAAACAAATCAATATCTGTGTACATGTACGCTCTATTTTGACAATTTTCAGCGCTTTACTTTTCCGCCAAACAGCCGTCTCATCCGGCACTACTTTTTCTCCCAACCGTACAGCTACCGTATTCCTCCGCTAAACGCCTGCACAGAGCTGCGGCGCTGGATTACTCCGCAGATCAGCTGTTATTTTGGGTTAGATACGAGGAACTGCCATAATATGCTGCCTAAATGCTGGGGTGTCCTGCAGACCTTTTTCACCCTTCCCAGGATTGGGGAAAACGTCCCAGACCAGAGAGGCCAGGTGACTTGTTGTCTCTAAAGTAAGTCAGTGTTTTGTCTCTCTTCTAAGCCTTCATGTTTTGTAAACCGCGGCTCTGTGCTCTGTGCAGGCGTTTAGCGGAGGAATACGGTAGTTCTGGTGGGAGGAAATAGTGCCGAATGAGAGGGCTGTTTGACGGTAAAGTAAAGCACTGAAAATGGTCAAAATAGAGCGTGCATGTACACTGAGGGGCCCTTTACACGAGGACAGTTTCTGGAAGAAACGACACAATAGCGTTTCCTTCACACCTTTTCCTTCACACCTTCTCCCTGTTTACATGAGTGCTGTTGAATTTTTAAAACGCCGTAATGTACATGCCAGGTCGCTAGGTGGCAGTGTGATCACCTTATTCTTTGCCCATACAAGGACGCTTCTGCATGACGTCATTTCGTAATCGTCTTTCCGGTTTTAAACACGGAAGTAGAGTACGCCTACCGCAGTCATTTAGACTTGCCAAAAAGCTGTTTTCAAGCAAAAAAAACGCCAACTGTTTTAAAGTTTTGATATTTGTCGGGTGAGAACGTAACATATATGTGACCAGTTTATCAGAATAACGCCTATTGGAAAGCAGCGAGGACCGGGAGCGCTGACTGTGCTGACACCGGTCGGACTAGCTATCTGTCAAACCCTACTGTGTAGTTAGGCTACTGGCAGTGAGAAAACACTGTCGACGTGCTTTTGTAACTAACGTTAAATGCCGACCGGGTACAGCCATCGGCTCCTCGCAGCAGTAACATTATGAACATGTAACTGAAGTTGGCCGCAGTGTAGCTTAATTCTGAATGTTGCCAAACTTCATTCATACTGATGTTTTATTTTGAAAATGGCCGCCAACTCGTGCACGGCTATGGCGTAATCGCGTGTGCCGCGTGTGCAGGCACGTCAGAGTTCCTGAAATGAGCCGTCTCAAGCAATTACATGGAGCGCTCAGCGGGGAGCGTCACCAAGAATTTCACTCTGGAGGGTGGTTTCAAAAGCTGCTTTCACACATGTCTGGAATTCAGGAGTTATCTAGAGGCCATCCGTATGGCGGTCTATGTGTGAACAGATTTTGGAGGCTCATGCGCGCTCCCGCGAGCCTCCTCCTAGCCGTAGGGAAGTGTACCCCCAGCCGTAGTGCCAGGAGCGGATTGTCGCCCCCCACCCCTCCAGAGCTCCGTGAAGTAGCCAGCTCAGTGAGTGCATGAGGACAGAGACAGAAAGCCATCATGACAGATTATTATTATATAAATAGTCGATGTGAATGAGCGAGCAAAAAAAACATCATGCCGTTTGGTTTCCAAATGAAGCTCAAACCTGCTCCGTGTGCGACAGCCAACATCATGTTGCTGGGGATTGAAAGGCTCATGGCTCTGATTTGATTTCATGTCTGCTTCGCACAGCACACACATTTAATAAGCATTTTTGGACGCGAGGGTCGTCCCATTTCCCAGTATTGGACATCGCTAGGTAGGGTATCTGGATCTGGTTGCGTTCATGCCTTTGATTTAACGTTTACACAGCATTTGTGAAGATTCAATGGCAGAACCGCAAATTCCAAGTAGCGTCAAGTCAGGCAGTATAAAACGAAAACTTCCGGGTATAACCTTCGCAATAATGGCAATAACATTAGGCAGTTATCGCCATTATGTATTTTTAGTTTTCACAACTCCCCATTGTGTGGTCATGCCCAAATTCCCCCACCCCCGCCCCCTCTCTACTTTACAAACTCTGCGGCGGTGCTACTGCTACTCATGTGTGAAAGCAACATGCCTCATGTGTGAAAGGGTACACTTCACGTATCATCCGGGGCAGGCTCAGTGGGGAGCAACCCTCACCTGATCCGGAGTTCATGTGTGAAAGTAGCTAAAATGTGTCATTTCCTAAGCGCAAATTCTCCGTCGCCGTCTAAAAGGGAGGCACTAACGACAAAATAATTCCCCGTCACCATAGGAAACCGTCCTCGTGTAAAGTGCCCCTGATATAGATTTGTTTAGGTGGATGTTGTTTTAGGTGGCTAAATTACGTTTTAGTTCTTGGCCCCCTGTACTAGAGAGACAGAGCTGTGGAGGCTGTTGCTCAGAGTGCTGGGTCTCGATAAATGGTGCGCTCAGTGTCCAGAACACTGTACCTATTTCAGTTAGTGTACATGTATGCAACTAGCTGATAGGACCCCACTTCAAACAAACCGAACTATCCCTTTAAGACACTCCCCCACGGCAAGAGACTGAGGTCTACCAAGACCAGAACCACCCGCCACAAGACCAGCTTCTTCCCAACCGCCATCAGCCTCACCAACAAGGCCCGGAAACCCCTTCCAGTTCCACCAAGGACCTCACCAACAACACCCCCCCACACACATACACACAAACTCACTACCTCCTCCTAAACTTAGCTGAACCCCCCCCCCCCCCATAAAACTGTAACTCATATCTAATTTAATGCCTGTTTAACTGGGACTGTAAATTAATGTAAATCCACTGCACATTTAACGCCTATTTAACTTAGCCTGTAAATTTCATGTACATTCAATGTAAACTCTTATTTAACTCCGACTGTAAATTAATGTAAATCCACTGCCTATTTAATGCCTATTTAACTCAGTCTGTAAATCTCATGTAAATTCAACGTAAATTCATATTTATTATCCACAGACCACTTCACCACTCATGTACATATTGTATATATTTACTCGATTTGATTGCACTTGCAACTTTGTGATTGTCTTTAGTTATCTTCCTACTTATCTCTGTATATTGATGTGACCGCTACGCTGCATACAGACACTAAGACAAATTCCTCATATGTACCTTGCATACTGCAATAAAAGTGATTCTGATTCTGATATGCACATGCATGCATTCTCAGACACGCACGCACACACACACGCACGCACGCACACACACACACACACACACACACACACACACACACACACACACACACACACACACACACACACACACACACACACACACACACACACACACACACACACACACACACACACACACACACACACACACACACACACACAGCCATGAATTTAGACCTGTTCAAACCTGTTCAGGCTTGTGCTTCCTAATAATCAATAATCCTCACACTGACCTCAGAACAGCCATGAGCAGCTGGATCCACCTGACAGCTTCATACACCTGCACACAGGAGAGCATCGCTATGGTCAGACATAAACCAGACATCTCCACATATATGGGATTTGAAGGCTGATATACTGCTATTCTTGTTTTGAAGCTGCCAATACAATCATTTTGTTCTTGCCAGGGTGGAAAGTTGAGAAAGTGTAGAATTGAGAAGATCATGAGACAGTCAAACCCAATGTGCTCCGTGCGGACCCGGTACAGCTGCCGGAAGAGATGTAGGTTAAAAAAAAAGTGAATTAACATTTTGGGCTCAATCTAGCCTATATCTATATATATCTATATAGCCCTATCTAATGGCACATGCTCAATACAAAAGTCATCTGTGCAGATAACACCAGTGACACACATCACTCACCCAGCCTGGCTACTTCAGTAGTCCTAATGGTTTTTGTGTGTGTGTGTGTGTGTGTGTGTGTGTGTGTGTGTGTGTGTGTGTGTGTGTGTGTGTGTGTGTGTGTGTGTGTGTGTGTGTGTGTTTTGTATGTTTGTTTGTTTGTTTGTATTTTTGCTGTACTGTTTTCATCAGTCAGACATAACTCAGACAGGCTGGCTGAGTGATGTCACTGGTGTTATCTGCCAAGATGACTTTTTACTGAGCCCGTGCCAGCTGCTTTACAAAAACCAGTCTAGATGCAGCTATGTGTCAGGAAAAATGAAAAAACAAAAGAGAATCCTATTGCTATATACCAGTCCTACATATTAATGCAAAGTGATGTCCAACCTGCAACATGCTCTTTAATGAATGGGCAATACATGCCGTACAGATGTTCTATTTATCTCGGATCCCACATGTGTCTGACAGATTACATTGGTGTGGGTCTGTTCAGGCAGCTCCACATAGCCACAGCCGGTGGACATAGGCCTTAACTCTCCACTGAAAGCTAAACTAGATGTTAGCAGCTCCTCAAATCACAATAAAGAAACTCAAATGTCACTACAGGTTTCACAGACTGTCTTTCTGTGGTCAGGGGGAAGCTGCTTCAGATCAGAGGGCTGATATCTCATATTTAAAGGATAAGTCTGGTGTGTTTTTTATTGCATTGCTTACCATCAACACATCCTATGAAAATAACAAAATAATTGCTGATCTCAGCGCATATGTTTTGGGATAATGGTTATATGCTACAGCAGTCAGCAATATAAACCTGTGCTGAGGACTTAAAACACCAAATGAGACTCTCCAAACTAGAAGAGGAGGCAGAGCAAGGGAAATTCAGATATATTTAGTTTCTTTGCAGAAATGAAGAGTGAAAACTGAAAAAGAAGAAATACAAGCTGTGAAACACACAAAAACCCCAGGGACAGAAAATATCCAGAAGACAGTCTACAGTATACTGTATGACAGAGAGGTGAGGGGAGCAGAAACCAGATGTCCAAGTCAGCTTCACTCGAGTAAGTCAGTTTCACTCGAGTCCCAAGTCAAGTCTGAATGCAGAACAGCAAGTCAAGCCAGAGTACAGTATCAGTTTAATATCTTAAAGAAAACTAAATTAAATATCATGACTTGTCAATGCAATTGATTTCTATAATGAGTTTCAACTTCAGAAAACACAATTTAAATTCAGTCATCTGCTGTAACAAATCTCATTACTTTCAATCTAAGTCATTTACACAAATGCAAGATCTCAAGTCAAGATTTTGGAAACCTTTTCAAGTCATCAGAGTACAAGTCAGAGTCAAGTCTCAAGTCATCAGAACCCAAGTCAAGACTTTAGAAACATTTTCAAGTAATCAAAGTCCAGTCAAGTCCAAGAGTCACCAAAACCCAAGTCAAGTCTTCAGCAGAGGAGAATCAGGCTTCCTGCTCGTCTGACTGTTACATGACAGCTCATATAATATCACTATATGAGCAATAATAGCAGGTCTACAGCTGCACTACAGGTTATATGTTATAGGACCAAATAATGTTTGTTTGCTCCTATGGCATGAAAATCATGCCATGCTTGTTCGGGGGGGAAAACGACTTTGAAACGTTGAAACTCAGTGTTTGAAAGCTTGAAATCTAATAAAAAGGTTTTGTAAGATTGAAAGTACCTGGCATGATGTTCTACTCCAGATAAAGCACTGACCTCAGTCCAGTCCTGGGCTCCTGTGGTGTTCCCCTGGCTGTTGTTGGTGAACATCTCCTCCAGAGCGCCTGCAGCCCACATGATGAACACTCACCAGACAGAGGAGCCTGGAGATCACCTCACACTGAGCAGCCACTGGTCTGTCTGGAGCTGAAGATTTTGAAATCTCCCCTCCTCTTCTGTTTGACCCCACCCACTCCCTGCTGCTGGCCATGCCCCCCTGGAGGAGCTGAGGGTGACAACCAGTGATGTAGTGGGAAGGGGGAGGGGTGAACACTGACCTTCAGTTAGTGTATCAGTGGACAATTACCGATATGAAGGAAAATCAATCATAATTATTATTATATTTTTTCTTTGTATGTACTGTATGTATTTTACCTACAGCACATTAGCAGACTGCATCAGATTTTAAGCAAAAAATGATTGACTGTATGTTTTATATATACTGTGTATGTATATATATATATATATATACATATATATATACATACATACATACACACACACACACACACACACACACACACACACGCACACACACACACACACACACACACACACACACACACAATATGCATACATACACACACAATATATATATATAAATTACTTTTTCTATTTTCTATATAAACCATAAACCCATTCATATTACATAATTTTACATAATATTACACTGTGTAGCCTACTACTAGATATTTTGTCTGCTATTTTCTACATTTATCTTTGCTTCTCTAACATTAACTTGTTGACTAATTGATTGATTGAGCTCTGCATTGCAGGTGGGTTGTTATAGTACAGCCCGCTATAGGTGTGTGAGATAATTTCCTTCTAAATTAACCCTTTTGAAACATATTGTTCTTGTAACTGATTGAATAAGATGTATCATTGAAGTATACATGAAGGGGTGTGCAGTATTTCCTATGGCTGTGTATCCTGAGGAGGCTTATAGTTTGAAAATCAATTATCAGATCAGCATCAAAACCTAATCTTTATCTGAATATAATAGTATTCGATTTGATGTCTATGAAAATATGTCATAACGATTTACTAAATTCACTATAAAGCTGGTAAACCGTTCCTGCAAATGAAAAGGGAAGTAACCAAGATTAATTTGGTTTCCCTCCACTTCATCTCTGCTACTCTTCAGTGCTGCCATCTGCTGGTGGACTGGAGAAGATAAAGCTGTGAGAGTCTGGTCTTCAAAACCAATAAATGACAGCATCATCTGTGTGTGAAAGCGGCTGCCTGTCCGCCCCAAAACATCTACCTGTGAGGCTGTGAGAGCAGGAAGGAAGCCCTGCTGAGGAAAGTGGACTGTCCAGTCCACTGTCCAGGACTGTCCAGTGGACTTCACCACCTGGTACGGGAACTGTACCACCATGGACCGCAGGGCGCTACGAAGAGTGAGACGCGCGGCCCAGCACGTAACAGGATGTGAGCTGCCAGAACTGCAGGAACTGTATAACCAGCGATGCCTCAGGAGGTCCCTGAAGATCATCAAAGACACAAACCATCCCCACAACAGCCTGTTCTCCCTGCTACCCTCAGGGAGGAGATACAGGGTCCCAAAAGCACGCACAAATCGCTTGAGGGACAGTTTCTTCCCGCAGGCCACGAGACTCCTTAACATACACAAATAGTGTAGTAGCTGTACTGTACCGTACTGTAGCTGCTACCATTATGTATGTCTAATGTTTAATTGTATGTTTAATTAGGTATATGCTATTTGCACCTGTACGTCAAATACGTTGAATTTAAAATGTTTAAGCACGTCTAAAGTATGCACATGACATGTGCACCTATGTGCAGTGAATATGCCACTGTCTCTGACTTGTCTTATCACTCTACTGCCTTATTGCTTGTTGTGTCTCTTGTTGTTTTTGCACTCATATGCCCTGTTATATTTGTACTATGTTGTAAACGGAGTCCACAGCACAAGAATTTCATACGTGATACTTGTACCACGGAGTGACAATAAAAATCTTGAATCTTGAACTGTGACCAGCAGCTCTATAAGCCACTATGTTGGTCAATCCACAAAAAGTTCACCACCCTTTAGTGGCCAGTTTTCACCCTAGGAGGCTGTAATTTGGCACGGAGGTCAAGTGTGTGTGTGTGAAGGTGTGTGTTTGCGTTCATGTCAATTGGCAAAAAAAGGGGGCAGTGGGGGGTAAATTTCGCATTATGTGATTGCAGCTATTGTGAATTCGCACTTGTTTTACTCTCTTCATTGACTGCCAGGAGTAACCTCGCGTCACCAGGCTCTCAAAGGAGAGCCTGGTACCCATTACTACAGGCAGGATGACCCACCCTGTGTTCCGCCAGGAACACAGTGGTCTTTTACGCTTTGTCCCCCATAGAAGGATGGTTTTATATGGTGTTAGTTCATTTTATTTTTGTAGCTACATAGCTAGATAACGCACATCACATTTATTTACGTTACTATAACGCCCTGTTTTCAGGGAAGAATTGTTTTTTTGGCGGCCGTTCGGCGGTGTTCCGCCAGAACACCAAGTGTGTTTGCACCGGATGATGTGGTGCTATGCTTTTGGCCCCAGACTAGTCTGGAGGAACAGTCTGAAAATCACTTAGCACATGAAGGAAAGCCGATACAGCGCATTCTGACTAAACTAGTCCCGCTGCTGAATGGGGCTGAAGTCAATCTCTTTCTTTTGGTTTCTTAAACATTTCAGTTTGAACAAGTGGAAGACTGAAATCCAGTTGGAAGAAACTTAACGAACAAAATAATTGTGAATAGGCAAGGGGGGGGGGGGGGAGTGAGACTCATATTTATTGTAGCGTATTGTCACAATCTGTTTTGTCAAAGTCCCTTCTCCCCCCTGACATGGAGACAGAACCAGACCTCTACTAGCTGGATGTAACACATTTGAATACTTAAAAAAAAAAAAAAAGATATTTAAGAGTTTTTAGGCATTTAAAGGACCTGCAGACTGTATTCAATGAACACACACATGACTCATACTTCAGTGGCTTTATTTAACAATAATCCTACATGATCCAGATATGAGGTGAGTGATCAGCGGCTCACACAGACAGCAGCATCAGGGGTGAATTTGACTGATTTTAAATAAGTGTCTCTGGTCTTTCACGGCCAGACTGAACAGACAATGATGTGTCACGAGTCTTCTCCTGTCCCTTTGGCTTCCACTGTGTCCTTCTGCGTCCCCGACAGAGACGAAAATGGAGACTCGTGTTTCTTGATGTGCTTGCGGAAGATCCGGGCTCCTCCGAGGTTCTTCTTGCAGATGTGGCAGAAGTACGGCCGCGCCTCAGAGTGCACGCCCACGTGGTAGCTGAGCTCCAGTGGCCGGCTGAAGCTCTTGCTGCAGTAGGGGCAGTGGTAGCGGACACCGGAGTGCGTCATCTGTAGGGGACAATTTAAGGTATTATTGTCTATCGCCAGTATGTTTTAGTGCCATCATGTTGAGTTTTGAGCATATTCTGAAGATTATCGCGACATCATTAATCATGATTATTTTGGACAGGATAATCGTGACATGACATTTTCATATCGTCCCACCCCTAGTCACCTGGTGGCTCTTCAGACAGCTGTGCTGCTTGAAGGTCTTGCTGCAGATCGGGCACTCGTACGGCCGGGTGTCGGTGTGCAGTCGCTGGTGCCGCCGCAGGGCGCTGGAGAAGGTGAAGCTCTTCCCGCAGGGGCTGCAGGTGTAGGGTTTCTCCCCGGTGTGGATCCTCTGGTGCTCCGTCATGTGCACCTGCCAAAGTTATCATAGTTAATTCAAACTAAACTAAAAACTACAACTAGGTGTGAAAAAACCCATTTAGTTAACTGAAAATATTAATAATGATAATAATAACAACAACTAGACTTTAGAAGAATGAAAACTAACTGAAAATGATATTGTACACTTAAAACTCAAACTAATACTCAAACTAATACAAACTATACATACAAAACAAAACATTTTAAACAATAAAAAACTAAACTAACTGAAGCTAACCTGAATTGGAAAAAAAAAGTTAAGAACAAAAACTAATGAAAAATACAAAGCAATAACAACTGTGGACCTGCTGGGTGAAGCTCTTGTGGCAGGTGGGGCACTGGTAGGGTCTCTCTCCAGAGTGGATCCTCAGGTGCTTCTGCAGTGCCGACGCCTTCTGGCAGTCGCGGCCGCACACTGGACAGCAGTGCTTCCTCTTGCCGCCACCGTCACTGCCACTGGCCGGCAGCTCCGAGCGGCCATGTTGGTCTGTTGGAGGACAGCAAGGACAACTCAATCTGTCAATGAATGTGCTCTGTGGTCACCTGCAGTATTATGCTTTTGTCAATACATTCATACATACATTCTGCCGACCTTGGGAAAGTATTTTGAGTGGCACTACCACAATAGTAGAGTAATACCTTGTCTGTTCAATGTATATATGATTTATCGGGTTGATTTATCATCTCAGTTAAACGCATGTGGAACAGGGTGCATGGTTGGTGATTATCTCATTAACCATCTTATCTATGCAGACAATGTGGTGATTTATTTGTCCATGTAGTGTCTCATCTTCAGCAGTAACTGAGGGTATGCTCACAATATGGTATAGATTTTGACATCAAATAGAACGCAAATAAGAGTAATAATATTATGATTGTCAGAAGTAGGGAGGACAGAAGATTAGTATTTCCTGACTTCTTCCTGTCTGGCGTTTCTCTTAAAGAGTGTAATTAGGCTAAATACTTAGGCCATTAAAACGATTTAAAACGATTTTCAGACGGCAGCCCGTCTTTATTGTCACACAACACACTACAACACATGCACGGAGGGCCACAACACACACATGCTGACGGTGGCCGGTGAAATTTGTCCTCTGCATTTAACCCATCCTGGCTTTGTCCTTTCCTCCGGGGGGCAGGCCAGGAGCAGTGGTCGCTTTCTCGTACAGCGCCCGGGGACCGACTTCGGATGTTGTCGTCACTGGTCGGATGACGATGACGATCTGATCTTCTGCATGTTTTTAGTGGGGGGGGTTATATACGGAGGAACCCCCCTGGGGGAGCACGGGGAGAACATGCAAACTCCACACAGACAGAAAGGCCCTTACGACGAGATACCCCACCTGGGCAGTAGGCACTGAAGATATGGGGGGGAACACAACCACAGCGCCCACAGTGTCCCAGGCGAGAATCGAACTCAGGACCTTCTGACTGCGAGGCGACAGCTCTACCACTGAGCCACCATGCCCCCATGCCGTGCCATTACATAACCAACGACCTATCTGATGACAGGAACATGTACAGACAGTGTCAAAAGATCTACGTACAAGCGAACATGTTGGTTTGTAAATAAAAAATGTGTTCTGTGGCTGTAAAGCCTTCTGTACCCCATTGTATACTGCCCACTCGTGGTGGTACTAAAAAAAGTCAGCATGCAGAGACTTACAGCAGCCTATAATGACAGCATGAGGCTGCTGCTTAAAGGATGGCTTTACCGGTAATCAACCCACTTTGTATCATCAATAATCTGGGTAATATAAGCACATGAGGAGTGTTTACCTCTCTCTGTGTTTTCCTCACGGAGATCTCCCATTTCCTCCTCTGCCAAAGTGCTCCGTCCCGACGCGTTTCACGTCACAACGGGTCAGAACGGAGCTGCGGAAGTCCTTCCGGAGAGGCAGAATCTGCTCAGAGGTACGGCAACCATTTTAGGGCATCCTCCTCCGTCAGAGTAAGCGTCGTCAGTTCTTGTGTCTCCTAGTAAACCATGTCGAGTGTGCTCTGAAACACCTTCAGTCCTCACACGAAGTAATGACACATTCAGCGGGAAACTAACTATAATTAAGACATGTGCCAACTTTGACGACGTTTGGTTCAGTATTTTAAGAGCAAACAGGTTTTTTTAACTTCCTGAAAAGTTGCTGTTTTGGAGATTCGAGGTCCTGGAACGACAGCGACGATATACCGTATATATATATATATATATACCATATTGCGGTTTCCCCATCACACACGGAAGAACAACAAAAAACAACAAATGACAGCGTTTTCATGTGAGACGTGAGGAGTGATGACTGACAGCTAGTTTGAGTGATAACTGAGGCATGTTGCAGGAGAAATGATAGCGTTTTCGTGTGAGACGTGACGAGTGAGGACTGACAAGTGAGGACTGATGACTGATGAGTGAGGACTGATGACTGACGAGTGACGCCGTATTGTGCGATGACCGACGTGTGAGGAGTGAAACAGTAATGCAGGAAGAATGACAGCGTTTTCGTGTGAGGACTGAAGGTGTTTCAGAGCACACTCGACTCTGACGGAGGAGGATGCCCTAAAATGGTTGCCATACAGAGGGCGTCTGTTATTGTTTATTTGTATTTTTTAAGTATGAGCACATCCGGGGAGAATGCATTGAGAGCCTCAACGAGCCTTAATGACTTGCAGCTGGTGGGGGCGGATTTTCTGCAGACAGCAGCAGTGAGCATTTTCTCCTTGAGGTAAACAGAGAGAGAAGGCAAAACACTGCCCATGTGCATATTACCGAGATTATATATATAATACAAAGTGGGTTGATTACCGGTAAAGCTATCCTTTAAAGCTCCAATAAGCTGCAGAAGTAGCTCTCACTACTGCTACTACTATTAATAAGAGTGTTACTACCGGCATAACCGCTGTTCACAGCACCAGACTAAGCACATCACCATCTCTGACATCACTCACCGATGATCACTGGTCTCCAGTCTTCCTCCTCGCCGTCTGAGTTGATGAGGCCGCTGACGTCTCCGTCCCCGTTCTCCACCGTGTCCTCGTCCTCCAGCACCAGCCGCCCCGACAGAGCCACATCACCATGGTTACCGGGGGAAGCTCTGGGTTTGGGGATGAGGGACTCAGAGGTGCTGGACTGGCCCTCTGCCTCCTGGAGGAAACGCGTTTGTACACAGGGTTTATTAATGATGATGGTAATAATAAGGGTTCCCACACTTTCTTAAACATCAAATTCATGACCTCTACTACAAGGACTTTCCAGGCCCAATTCCCTCAAATTCAAGGAAGAATTTGAGGGAAAATTCAAGTGGCTAATGCTAGCTAATGCTAGCAGCTAACGTTAGTTACCATATGTTACATGGCAGTAAAACACCACTGAATGACCAGATTGATGTAACTTTGAACCATTCCGAGTAACACCGTTTCCATACGGACCACCAGCGTTGGTTAGTTGTTGATATTTATAACATGGCTATATTTATAATGTTAGCTCTGATACACTTTGATATAACGTTTTTCTCTATGCGGGGAAAAGTGTCATAGTGCCATTTCCGGTATAAAATTCCGGTCTAGTCTGAACACAGCCAAAGAGTATAGTGAGACAAGAGAAGATGCTCTTCTGCTTCTTTTCTTTTCTTTTTCTTTTTTTAATCAAGCAGCATGCTGTTACCCGGGGGGGTGCAAGCACTTTCAGTTGCCCATGTTCAATTATGTCAATTTTCAAAAACCTTCAAGGCCTTGATTCCCCCCTCAAATTCACAAACTATCAAGGACTTCAAGAACCTGTGAGAACCCTGAATAGTGTGTTCCTCTGGAGTGTCAGAATAACAGATGGGTGTTGTTAACTCATTGAGTGCCAATGACGACAGTTGTCGTCAATTCGAATACTAACGTAGAGTGCCAAAGACGACGATTGTCGTCAATTGCGTTTTTTGACGGTGGGACGTGGATCAATGCCCGATACATCTCCTGTACAAATATTGTAGCTATTGGAGGTCTATAACCTATTTTACCGACCCAGTAGGTGGCGACAGTGCTCTCCAGATTACAGAAAGGTCCGGAAAACAGGAGGAAAAAGCCGTGATCAAAGAGAAACCGATGTACAGTATCCTGCAGCCAGAGCCATATAGATTGCTCTGTCTGCAGCTGACGTTGTCTGCGAACCGCAGTCAATCCGCGCACACAACTGAGCTCCTCTGCCTCTGTCTGTCTGTCTGCATAGTTTCTTCACACGATTAGCTGCCAGAAAGGCAGCACCCGACGCCGAAGGGCCAAACCTTTCCCTGCAGTCCAGGTTGGCATTTCCTTGTTGCGCTGGGAGCCGCCCGGCGCACACAAACGGAGCTAGACTGGGTGCGTGAGGCTGTGTAGTGTGGGGAGGAGTTTGCAGCTGAGAAGGGGAGAGGGGGGTGGGGCACGCAGGCACCACACAACGACACCACGTCACTACATCATAAAATATTATCTTCAGACTCAGTGAATGTGCTTGAAATGCTGCATTTCACAAAAGGCGGAATAACTCAGCTTCTAATTTGAAAAGTGTCTTTTTGCTCAAAACAGCCTATCTTCTCCGGCTCATAACTAAAGAACGGAAAATGGGATCAATAAACTTTTTTTTGCAGATGATAGAAGAGAGTCTAATCGTTCTTTGTACGTGTTCGGTGTTTACATAGTAATATCACACAATATTCTGTGGGCCTCGAGAAATCACTGAAAACGCTCTGAAACTCTGGCACTGGGAGCGTCCGTTCTCCAAAAGTGGCTGGCACTCAATGAGTTAAATTGAGTGGTTTGTCCCTTTACTGCTCCCCACCTGCTCCTGCTCCTCCTCCTTCATCCTGTCTTTCTCCTCTTCCTCAGCCTCTTCTGCAACTTTAATGTTCAACCAGAACTCCTGAAAGAGATACAGTCAGTATGTTTACATGCACACTAATATTACACTATTATTCTGAATATGATAATACAGTATTCCAAATGTGATAGTGTCATCTAAATAGCATATTCCGTTTGGATATTCCGAATTAGGCTTTGTAGCCTTTTCCGATTAAGACATTTTGGGCCCTATCTTCGTACAGGCGATATCCCCTATTAGCGCTTGCGCACCTGTTTGCGCGTGCCTTAAAGCAGGGAAGATTGCAGTCCGCTGTCCAGGTGTTATGCCTGGACAGTTTAACTGTTTAAAAGTAGGGGTGTCACAATATATCGTCCCACGAAATTTCGCGATAGTAAAACGTCACGATATGTATCGTTGAGATGAAATCTCATATCGCAAAAAAAAAAAAAAAAAAAAAAATTTTTTTTTTTTTTTTTCTTTCAAAAAATAGACTAAGAAACGTCTTTGTTTGTTAAAGTTCAATGTGTGGAAAGTAGTTCAGTTGAACAAGTCTCTGAAGAGACACATGAGAAGTTATACAGGAGAGAAACCATTCAATTGAGTTTCTGGCAAAACTGTTTACTTGACAGGAAAAACTGAAGATGCATAAAAAATAGATTAAGAAAAGTCTTGTTGTTTGAGTTTGAAGAAAAACTGAAGATGCATAATGAGAATTTATACTGCTGAGAAACCTTTTAGTTCAAAGTAAATCTAAGTGACGGTGTAACTCATTCTATTTCAAGATAAGCCTTATCTCCAATCTCATGTTTTTTCTAGTTGTTATTGTAATAACAATTTCCCACAACAGCATGTTTTGTATTTGTGCATTTCAAATAAAATACTACTTTTCCAGTCATATATTGTCATTATTCAAGTTTAAAAAAATATTGTTAAAATCGTATCGTATCGTATCGTTATCGTGAACCCAGTATCGTGATACGTATCGTATCGTGAACTGAGTGTATCGTGACACCCCTATTTAAAAGTGATATAATTGTCTGGTAGACGTGACATCCCTGATTTCTAAGTTAAAACAGCCCCGAAATATGTTGGGGATGCAATTCTCGGCGGGGATGCGGAAACGTTCGCAGGCGCAAATTAGAGCCGTGCCAAAATCATCTGCGCCCCAAAATGCCTGCGCAAAAGGGATTTGGGCGGTCTTTACTACCAGAATTATTCACAGGTGTGGTCAGGCAATGCTGGGCATTACGTCAATCAAAACCAATCAGATTCCCGTCTCGCAATGGCTGTTTGCGCAAGGCATGCAATATGCTGTAATTCTCTCCATGCGTAATAGAGTGTACTCACTCGTGCGAGGACAGAGGTTCGTTGAAAGGACTAGTTGTTGCAATCCCTAGTACAGCCCCACTTCTAATTCATGGGGAGTTCTTGAAAGATGGCTGCTATAAGGCTTTACCAGAGAGAGATGGAGAGAGCTTATTGACAGATCGTCTGTGGTGCCATGACCCTCCGGATTATGAAGATAAATAGCCTATGTCCATTGTCCAACAAGTTTTCTCAATTAATTTCCCTCTTTGCGATGTGATAAAAGTTTCTCAGTGAGTTATAGTTGATTGCCTCACTGAATTATCTGCTAATACCCAATTTTAGCAGCAGAATTTGATGTCCTGGCATGGCAAGGCTGTGCTTAATGACATATCCAAAAGGAATTTGACTTTGCACTGTGGTGCGCTGCACAGAGATGATGGCGATCGCAGCGAGGTATTTAGCGCATAAGAGGTCCTTTTCAAAGCTCTTAGCGCAAAGTAATTGCGCGCTGCTGACGATAGGATAATGCCATCTATCCCCACATTTTGGGGCTGAAACGCCTGCTTTGGCATGTGGCACACCTATGCCCAGTACAATTATAACAGGCATGCGCTTGTGCCCGCCCCCAATTTGCACGGCGTTAAATGAGCGCAAACGCTAAATTACCGCTTTTGGCAAGATAGGGCCCTTTGGATATACTGATCTCATTGAGGCTTTAGGAGCATTCGTCATTCAAACCCACAGGCCAGAGATGCATGCCCAAAAGAAAAGCCCACATTTCTGGTGCGAAGGACAAACACACCTACCATTATGAAAGGCTGTTGGATATCAAAAGGTTTTTATATGTGGCACCGTTTGCCGCCATTGCCTGTAATGTTAGATCCTGTAATGATGCATGCATGTGCAGATCAATAATTTTTGCTAGCAGTCCCATCCAAAAAAAATTAACTTTTATTATAGAACAGGGTCCATTTACATTTATATTTAAAATGCGAGTCCTCGATACGATTAAATAACGAATACTAGGGGGCAGAAGAAGCGAGCTTGTGGACGGAAGGTCAATCCCCGGGACCAGCAGGAGAAATCTGGGTGGGAAAAGTGAAAAGGCAGCGCTTGCCCCTCCCTCATTACCACCACTGAGGTGCCCTTGAGCAAGGCCCTTAACCCCAACTGCTCCAGTGGAGCTGCAGTGGCCAGCAGATCAGACTGTGGTTGTACTGGGCAGCTTCCAGGTATGAATGTGTGTGTGAATGTGAACAGGGCACTCCTGAAAAAGAGAGCATTGCTCTCAGTGAGACTCCCCCTGTATAAATAAAGGTAAAAAAAATAATACTGACGTCCAAATTGAGTACTCGTGTTCATCCCCATTAAGAAGCTTTATGTTCTGAAGCACTGCTGCTTCAGGACATTTCAACACTTTTAAAAGGTCTTACATGCAGAGAACTGAACCAAAGACACAAGGTGGGTTTCCATCCAACTGTTTTATGCACATTTTCAATTTGTGCATTACAAACCTGAATGGAAATGCTGAACATAAAAAAAAAAAAAAAATTACGCTTGGGGGAGGTGAAGTTGATAAAAGGGTAGGTAAATGTGACTAATACCTTTTTTACATCAAAAGTCCCACTAGTACACGTGTTTTTGTTACCCAGGAAAGCAGCAGGGGGTAGCAGCAGCAGCATCACATTTTAGCATCAACTTTTATATCGCACTCTCAACCCGCGTTTCTCTACCGCTGTGGGCTGTCTCTTCCCCCTCCCTTTTCCCTTCTTCTCTCACGGCGAGGGCGCTGTGTCAGGCCACCCAAAACAAAATGGAAACTTCCGGGTAAAAATTTCAAACTAATTAATTAAAGTAATTTAAACAAGTGAACAGCCTGACTGATGCACGTTGGAGGAGAAAAAGGTGTTTCAACAAACGAAGCAGCAAATATTGTATCAAAATACTCGTTGTGATGTTAAGATTACATAAAATGGCTGTAAAGCATGACTCAAAATGCTTAACGTTACAACAAGGGTTTTATTTTTAAAAGAGCTAAAGCGGACGACCTACTTACATTCTGGCTGACTTGACACTGTCTGCGCGTGGGCTGTGGGGTGCACTCGTGCATGAGATGCTTTTTTTCTTGGCATATTCCGTAAATGTAAAATAATTAACCGTTAAGAAAGTGGAGTTTCAGGCTGTGGCAATCACTGAATCTCACTGACTCACGCTGGAAAAGGGGCGGCAACTCAGGAGGAGAAGCAGGGTCGGAAAATCATGGGTTGGACCACCGGCAAGATTTATATCGCCAGCCGGAACAGAGCCACCGCGTAAAAACCCACCTCACTTGCAGGGTTGCTCTATCGGCTAAACGGCCCGGCTCGGAAATTTTTAGACTGAAGAAAATGCCACTAGTTTGTGGATATTAGTGGGATTTTTGACCAGTTTAAAAGGGGTTTAAGTGAGGGGAAATGCAGCAGATTAAGCGAATCTGCCGTTGTCTCGGTTAAGAAAACACCAAACTCCATTCAAAAACCAGGCAGTTTAATGTTGCCTTGCTTAGTGGCAAAAGTTAACACCTTGACCGTAAAACATGATGAAAGCTTTTTATGAATCAGTAGGATGCACTCTACATGCTGGCATACACTAAACACACTTGTAAGGTAAATAAGCTGCACATATTTAGGCACAATTTGAAGGGTTAGACCACCTGCAATTGACTTCTGGAAATGGAATTGCCATTTTATTCACTAACTGGAACTGCTCAGTGGATTATTATGTATGCCGAATTGAAGAGTGGGGCCTGATAATGCATTTTATGGTGTGCCTTTGTGAATAATCAATAAACTTTATATTAATATGTTTTTCATAGAGCTTGACCGCTGCCTGTAGGCCAAGAAGGCACGTCCTCATATGAGGCACATATGAGGCAACTCCTCATATTCGCATAACAGTCATGGATGGAAACACGCATAACTTTGCATTTTCTTCGGTCGATTTTCTGAAGACTCTTAAGATTTACAATACATTTAGATGGAAAACCAACTACAGAGTGCAGGCTGACCTTGGCGCCGTGTGCGGTGGCGTCGATGAGTCCGTCTCGGATGTGGATGGTCATGTGTTTCCTCAGCTGATAGGGCTTCAGGAAGCTCTTGGGGCAGACGCTGCAGGCGTGAGGCTTGTCCGTCAGGTGGGTCTTCTGGTGGGCCCTCAGGTTGGTGGAGGTGGAGAAGGTCTTCCCACAGGCCGAGCAGACGTGTATCTTCTCCTCAGCGTGGAGCTTCTGGTGCTCCTTCAGCCGGCACGGCCGGGGAAAGCTCTTCCCACACACACCACACATGTGCTGCTTCTTGCTGTTGCCCGCTGGAGGCTTGTCTGAGTCTGACAGCACCAGTGACATGACAGGTAAAATACACTTTAGATCGGGGGAGTCAAACATACAGCCCGGGGTCCCCACAGGCTGGGTGGGAATTTCGTCATTTTAGGGGCAAGGCCATCTGGCCTTCGGCGTCGCACATTTTTTTTAGGGCACAAGGCCACATGCCAGGGCACTAAGGATGGGTATCATTTCATATTTTTCGATACCGGTGCTAAAACGGTACTTCTAAAACGGTACCGGTGCCTGAAACGGTACTTTAAAAAAAGTTAAAACATATTTAAACCAATTTTCTTTATTTATAGAGGCTGTAAAGACGATTTCAAACAATAATGTTATGTGTTATGCCCTAGAATGTTAGTGAAGGTGCGTGCAGCGCCCGTTTCGGAGCACCGGAGGGCGGATATTTCACTCGGCAGCTCGGGCATGGCACCTAAATGAGGCACCTAAATCTGGGTTGCAATTCGGTACTGGTAGCATTAGTTGTAAAAGTACTGGTACCATATTGGTACCTTGTTTCGGTACCCAACCCTACAAGGCACAAAGGCAATTGCTCTATTGACATCATGAAGGGGGATTTTTCTGAAATGTGTGTTCAAATGAGCCACAGTAAGGGTGGGAATCGATTAATTTAACCGAAATAATAAATAATAAACCTACTAAAATAAATTACCTACTAGTACTACTATCACCAGAGCCCCCATGATACGATATTATTGCGATACTTATCTCACAATAATAAATCATAATAATAATTCATTTATTTCATATAACACTTTTCAATGACCCAAAGACGCTGACAATAGGAGTCCACAGAAAATAAAAACAAAACATAGAAAAGAGCAACAGGCAACAGATACAAATAACAATTAACGTATCTAATCAGGGATATACATCTATATACGATACAATATTATTGTTTTTTTCAACTGCAAATTATGCCCTTAAAGGAAACAACTTTGTCAACATCTGTTTTATAATGAAATAAAGTTTCCAGTATGTTCATCTCACTTCAATCATTTTTATGGCAGCAAAATGAGATTGTCAAGCAGACAGACTGACCAACACTGTCATAAATGTTGCATGCATCTGATGATTTATGTATATAATAAAATATCGTGTTACTTGGCATTTGTGCGATACAACATATTGCCACAGAAAATATCGCGATACTATGCCGTATCAATTTCCCCCCTACCCCTACATTAAAGTAAAGTGATGTCCTTTTGTGAACTTACCAGACTGTTCTGGCTGCTCTATTATTTGTCTTTACCCACTTAGTCATTATATGCACATTACTGTGGATATAATGCATTCCTATGCACTCTGTGCACTGCCTGGTGGCAGTTCGGACTCAAACTTAGCCTCGGCACTTACTCATGTTGTTATATTCTGACTAGATCATTCTTGTGTTGTATAAAGCTCAGATGTACGTAGCTTTGGATTAAAGCGTCTGCTAAGTGAAATTGTAACATTGTACTGATGATTATTTATCATAAATCTCATTGTGTAAATATTTTGTGAAAGCACCAATAGTCATCCCTACAATATTGCCACAATATCTACCGTATATGGAGGTATTTGGTCACAAATATCAAGATATTAATTTGATTGATTTTATCAATAAATCGCCCAGCCCTATCACCAATCAGCTCTCATACGCCGCTTTCAGACATGCCTTGGAACTCGGGAGTTATCTAGAGGGCATCCGGATGGCGCTGTATGTATGAACACATTTTGGTGAGCTATGCACGCTCCCGCGACCCTCCTACTATCTGGAGGAGACATTAGGCTCGTACCTAGCCACATGGCCGGATTGGTCCCCCTCCCCTCCAGAGCTCCGTGAAGTAGCCAGCTCATGAGGCGGGGGAGATAGACAGAAAGCCAGCGTGACAGATTATTATTATATAGTCTATGTGAATGAGCGAGCGAAAAAAAACATCATGCAGTTTAAGTTTTTCCAAATGAAGCTCAAACCTGCTCCGTGTGTGTGTCAACCAACAGGCTACATGTTGCTGGATTGAAACGCTCATGGATTTGATCTTATTTCATTTCTGCATAGCTTCGCACAGCACACATTTAAAATTGAGCATTTTTGGACGCGAGGGTCGTCCTGCTTCCCAGTATTGGACATCGCTAGGTAGGGTATCTGGATCTGGTTGCGTCCATGCCTTTGATTTAATGTTTACACAGCGTTTGTGAAGATTCACGTGCAGAACCGCAAATTCCAAGTAGCATCAAGTCAGGCAGTATAAAACGGAAACTTCCGGGTATAACCTTCGCAATAATGGCAATTAAATAAAGTAAATGCATGTGTAATGTTTTTTTGTGTGTGTGATCCGAAAGATACAGAACAGAGATAAACTGGAAGAATATCTGCTCCCTTCGAAAAGTCAATTTTAACCCGTAGTGAGTCGACCGTTCAGATTTTCTGTTACTAATACAATATTGATTTTATTTTGAAGGTAAAAATGTCTAGCTTCCTGTATTCTGCTAGTCTCGCTGGCCAGACTCCTCTCCCTTCCGTCCGAGGCGTGTAGGTTTCTGCCATTAGCTTGCTAGCTAGTTAGCGTTGTTGTTTTCACTGAGGCGGCAGGGCACTATTTACAGCGACACACAGGGAGGAGGGAGTGGAAGCCGCTCTGATTGACATGGTCGGAGCCAATGACAGAGCTTGTAATAAGCCGGGAGCGGATATCCGGCTACCACCGAAACAGTCGCTCAAATGGGAGAGCAGAGTAGAGCAGGGGAGGGTTTATCCCAGTTATGGAAACCTGCGGCGCCAGACTCCTCGGACGGAAGGGAGAGGAGGCTGGCCAGCGAGTAGGGATGCACCGATCCACTTTTTTCACTTCCGATCCGATTCCGATACCTGAATTTGGATATCTGCCGATACCGATATTATGCCGATACCAATATTTTTCTTGAATATACAGTATAGGCAAAGATTTGGCCAATTAAAGTTTTTTTTTTAAATATACCTTGCAAAAAGCAGACAAAATTAAGAAAATATACAAGGCAAAGAAGGATACTATTATACATTATTACACAAATTACGGCCAGCTTTGTGCTGGAATTGCAAAAAAAAAAAAAAAATCCCCCAATTCCGATCCGATCCGATCCGTGAATTAGTGCCATATCGGCACCCGATACCGATATTGGATCGGATCGGCCCCATCCCTACCAGCGAGACTAGTATTCTGCATAATTCTAGTAGGATTGATGCATTTTCGGACTGAACATAGCAAAGACCTGTTTTCTTTGTAGCGCTTGAGACTCGAGGAAATCGATGCATCTGGGCGTGAGTTGTAGGGTTGTTTAATTAATTACTAACGTTATGCGCAAACGATTATATGCCTTGAATGTTAGGCAGGTTTCGCCCATTATGTATTTTTAGCAACTTGTTTTTGGACTCTGCATGTCGTGATAGTTTGTTGAATGTCAATGCGTTCACTTAAGGCTATGCTCAGACAGTGAAGTGCAGCTGTGTGGTCAGTTTTCACAACTCCCCATTGTGTGGTCATGGCCAAATTCCCCCCACCCCCGCCCCTCTCTACTTTACACCCAGAGGTGCTCCACATGTATGAAAGCAACATGCCTCATGTCTGAAAGGGTACACGTATCCCCCGGGTCAGGCTCAGGGCAAGCAACCCTGACCTGACCCGGAGTTCATGTCTGAAAGTGGCTATACAGTACCCTGGGTTTTTGTATTATGACCCAACACACTGTCATTTACAAGTGCTCTTATACCGTTATTGATTCATGTGCTCATGTGTGAATTCCTTGAGAATTTTATACTTGTGTATGGGCTTCTATTCATCATGTATTTTAACATATGTCAAATCAAATTCATTAATTTCATTCATTCAATAAACCAAAGTATTAAAATAAAAACAAAATAAAAAACATGTACTGATTGTTCACATTATAGTCATGAATGAATGACAATCTAGCATCATTTCTCTGGTGACATGCATGTTAACTTGTAGTCTTTGGGTTTTGTCTGCAGGCACTGTACATTATGTGCATTTTTACTGTATTGTACAGTTATGTGTGTTTAGACCTCGACGTGTTTGGCAGTCCATGCTCACCGGGCTGGAAGTGCAGAGCTTCAGTCACAGCTGTGGACTGCCTGTCCTCCTCTAGGTCCTCAGCTGTCCGGCCCTGCAGCCCATTACAGCCGGCAGGCGGAGAGCGGTCAGACAAGACGAGGCGAGCATCCGATACCTGCAACAAAGACCCATTCAGAAAACAGAATTTAAATTCAGTCATCTGCTGGAACAAATCTCATCACTATCGATCCAAGTCATTTACACAAACACAAGACCTCAAGTCAAGAAAGTTTAGAAACCTTTTCAAGTCATCAAAGACAGTACAAGTCAGAATTAAGTTCCAAGTCACCAGAACCCAAGTCTCTCAAGCCAGTCTCTCTCATCCACAATCTTCGAATGCTCCAGAGACGGTCTGTACTTCAACCTAGGGATGTAGGTACTACCGGTACTACCCCCGAACCGCGGTGCTATTGCTGTAGAAACGGTTCTATACTAAGATTTAAAAAGAACAGATACTTTTCCGACCGCTGCTATGACTGATAATGGTCAATATGAGCCTGTCTCTTTAAGGAAAATGCGCCGGAGTGAGTGACGTCATATCCACATGTCAAGCGGTGAGGAAAAGAGTTTGAGGAAAAAAAGCAGCTGAGCACTGAGCAGACCCGCGCACATTAAAAGCAAACTAGCAAAGTAGGCTATGGCTAAACACAAAGCCTCTCCCAGCCCAGTTAGTAGCAGCAGCTGTGCCCTTTCACAGTTTACATCTAACGTTATGTAGGCTACTTTCACGCATACTTCAGTCAGGGTTATCGACAGTCCATATTATTGCCTCTGCACGTTTCCCGACGCTACAGTGAGAAAATGCGCTCGTTAATGCTCTCATTAACTAACGTTACAGCGGGACTCCGCTGTACTAACGTTACAGCGGACTCCGCTGTACTAACAGCGGACTCCGCAGTAACGTTAGTTAACGAGCGCTCACTGTAGCGTCGGGAAACATGCAGAGGCAATAATATGGACTAGGGATGTCAACGGTTAACCGTTAATCGATTAACCGTCGCTAACGTCGTTGTTCGGTTATTGCTGTCGGTCTATCAGTTAATATTTAAAAAAAAAAAAAAAAAAAAAAAAAAAAATTTTTTTTTTTTTTTTGGTCTATTTACTCAATGAGCTCATGCCCAAACAAGGCGTGTCTATTTAGATGCTGAAATGTTAATGCTTTTTGTGTTAGAAATTCTAACACAAAAAGAATTTGTGTTGAAATGTTGATGCTTTTTGTTAATGCTTGTTAATGCTTTTTGTGTTAGAAATTCTAACACAAAAAGCATTAACATTTCAGCATCTAAATAGACACGCCTTGTTTGGGCATGAGTTCATTGAGTAAATAGACAAAAAAAAAAAAAAAAAAATTTTTTTTTTTTTTTTTTTTTTTTTATTAAAAAATTATGAATTAACCGATAGGTTAATCGATTATTAGCGTCGGTTAATCGAAAGTGAAATTAACCGAAAATTGACATCCCTAATATGGACTGTCGATAACCCTGACTGAAGTATGCGTGAAAGTAGCCTACATAACGTTAGATGTAAACTGTGAGTAATACTGCCGGAATGCCCCACCCATGACAAGAAGTGCTAAACTGGAAGTTGAGATTACTGAGTATAAACAATTTAGAGACATCAGCCCTGCAGAGGATCCCCTGGCATGGTGGAAGCAACACCAGACAGACCTGCCCATCTTAGCTCAGTTTGCTAGACAATATCTCTGTATTCCAGCATCAAGCTGTGCATCTGAACGTGTTTTCAGTACTTCTGGGAATATCTGCAGTCCAACAAGATCTAGACTGACCGAGGAACATGTTGACACCCTCGTTTTCTTGGCTAGGAACCTGAAGAAGACATTGGGATGGGAGGGACTGAGTGAGTAAACTGAGAGTCAGCCAAACAGTGAGTCTGTCTACCACCCATAGGAGAACTAGGGTTTAGACTGAGTAGGCTGGGGGACAGAATGGGAATATGAAGCCAGTTATGCTGCTTGTTGAAGAAAAAAAGATTTGAGTTTCTGCTGCTATAGTGTTTTATTATATTATTATTTATTTTACTTATTCCCATTTCCCACTGTTCAAAAGATTTGTGTTATGTTACTGAGTGTGTACTTATTTGACAAGTAAAAGTTAGACAGAATTTAAATGCCACCAATTATTTATTTATTGTTGTTATTGGTGTTTCTCTGAGTTTTTGCTGCTATAGGCTAGTGTTTTATGGTCATTTTATTTTCTTATATTTTTCTCCAACAACTGGCATTACTTTATTTTACTTACCGGTATTCTCACTGCTCAAAAGGTTTGTTTTGTTCAGCATTTAAATGCCACACCAATTTATTGGTGTAATTGTTCCCAAACTCTTAAAATAAAGCCAAATCTTGACATTGGACAGTTTCACTTTTTTTTTTACAAAAAGTATCGAAAAGTATCGAAAAGTATCGAAATACAAATTGGTACCGGCACCGAAACAGAAATTTAGTACCGCTACAACCCTACCCATTACAATTTGGACAGAGGGAGTAATTTGGACACAGGGAGTAATTTGGACAGAGGAAGTTGTCATTTTCCAAAGAAAAAACACTTCAGACCCGAAGGAAGTTTGATGGTATTTGACACATGTTCACGAAAATAAAAATAAAAATATCTTGTCCAATTTCCATTACTGCTCAGCAGCTAGCTAGGTAGGATTTGACTAGTTCAGGGGGGGGGGACAAAAACTTGCTGATGGACACCTCCTTGAAAACTAACACTGAAAATGCTGCAACATGTTTCAGATGCTGTGTTAGTGACTGTGGAAAATAAAAATTGCTCTGAGAACACATTATTTGGCCTCCATATTTTTAATGGGGTCAGGGGTTGGCCGTGAAAAGTTTTGAGATTTTTAAGTGGGCCCTGAGTCGGAAAAGGTTGGGAACCGCTGGACTAGTTTGTTTTCCAGTCTGAGATCTTAACCCTTGTACCCTGCAGGCGCGGAATCCTCAAACTCGCGTTGGTCCATCTGATGGACCTTGACGGGAATACTGTACTAATTTATAAATATTAATTTAAATTTTTAAATTTTTGACTGTTTATAATTCATTGGTAACTTCTTCCCTAATACCTCATACCAACATTTCATACCTATTCGAATTTTAACCCCTCAAATGCCAGTGTACAGTAAGTACAGTAAAAAAAAAAAAAAGGGGTGTTTTACAAAAGTCACCACTGCAAGATGCCTAGTATCAAAGATTCGCAGGCATGATGTCACAATAGCTATGACATCACTAGCCTATGACATCATCAGTGATGTCATGAGATGATTTTTTGTCAATAATATGTCACTGATGACATTACTGATGATGTCACAGACATTGTGACATCATCAGTGGGTTTTTGTATTTTTTGTAAAAATAGTATTTTTTCATATTTTGAGCCAAAAATCCAAAAAGCGCATGTTTTGGACTACCAGCCATTTTCCCCAAAAAACACAAACGAGCTTTAGTCCAGCATCTATCCTGGTCTAAAGGCTTCAAATCAGTAGTGTGGACTGTCAAATTCAGTTTTATAATATTTTCCCATCTTTGGCATAGGAATCAGTTTTTTTTTACATTTCATGTAAACTGTATGGAATTGATTGCTATGCCAAAACTGGGGGAATATGGGGAAATAGGCAAACACATTAGAAACTACAATTTTAACCGCTTGAGTCAAGGTGAGATGTGTAACATCAAGGAAATAATGATTTTTTGAAAGATTTGCTGGAAGTCAAAAAAAAATGTTCTTTTTGTGCAAAATTAACATTGAAATCAATGGGACAACTATGCAATGGACTTTGAGACCATGTAACTCCCCCAAAATTTCTACCAACTCCAAGGTTAGATATTAAGGTCAAAGTTCAAGGTATTTGGTCCAGGATGCCCGCTGAAATAAATGAAATAAATTAATTTTGTGAAAATTTGCTGGGAGTACCAATAGAGTGGTTTCAATGGAAGTCAATGGGTCCATCAGATGGACCAACGCGAGATTGAGGAGTATTTTTGAAAATAGGTCTTAGGATCGTATAAATTTGATAACTATGATTGATTTTTGTCAAATACCCCCAAAAAAATACCTAGCCTTAGTTTAAGACCATATACTCAAAAAATGTCGAAACGGCCCATACGCGAATACAGGAAAAGTCCATCAGATGGACTAGGAGGGAGGAACACTCCGCCCATTTTCAACCAGCTTTGTATCATTAGAACATCAGTAGTATATCAGACAACTGTAAACGGTTTTGAAGTCTGTCATTTAATTTGACAGTTATTGAGTGTTAAAGTGTGGACCAGTGACATCACTGGTCCACACTAACTCAAATTAATAACTCATTAACTCAAATCAACTCTCGATAACTGTCAAATTATTCATCATTCATCTAGTTTGACAGTGATTGAGAGTTGATTTGAGTTAATGAGTTATTAATTTGAGTTAGTGTGGACCAGTGATGTCACTGGTCCACACTTTAACACTCAATAACTGTCAAATTAAATGACAGACTTCAAAACCGTTTACAGTTTTCTGATATACTACTGATGTTCTAATGATACAAAGCTGGTTGAAAATGGGCGGAGTGTTCCTTTAAAGACAAGCTGAACCCAAGTGGCGCGAGGGTCTGAGACGTATCGGACTGAAAACAAATCTTGACTGAGAGAGGCGGGCGATAGCGTGTCGATGATTTGATTTGACAATTCTCGGGACTGGATTTGGCGTTGGCCAATCCTGGCGTGTTCTACCCCCAAATCGAGTGGGATTCAGCGTGTTGCGGCGCTACGCGACTGGGATCCGCAGAGAACCGAGGAACTGGCTGGCTCCGCGTGTAGTGCTGTTCGAGGCAAATGTGCCGCCTGCCGGCCTGGAATATCCAAGGGCCCGGGGTAAGACCCGCGGACGTTAACGTTATTCCTGGAATGCGAGTTTAATGATTATTTGAATGTCTTTGCATTCAAATAAAGACATTACAGTTTGTTTTATTTTGTATGTTACATACTTATTTGCAAGGTTATTAGTTAATTTATGGGCTAGAAATTCTGCCATGTTACAGGCACTAGGCGGCCATCTTGCCTGCAGAATTTTCTCATCGAAATGAAGATTGATTGACAGCTGTCATGTCGTGATCTGATTGGTTGAAATGGGGTAGAAATTTGATAGTACTTCGTTACTTCACCATACCATAGATTAAAGTTATGAATTAAATCCTGAAAAATGGTCTTTTGATGTGAAAAAGTGTGAAAAACTACGGAAATTAGATTTTTGTGATTTCTTTTTTTGCATACATTATTAAATAGGTGCACTGAATACCCAGGTATGTGAACTAGAATATATTCCACATTATTTTGACCGGATATCCCGCGTTATTTTGACTGGATATCCCGCTTTATTTTGCTCGGATATCCTGCATTATTTTGATCGGATATCCCGCATTATTTTGACCGGATATTGCACATTATTTTGGCCAGATATCCCGCGTTATTTTGGCCAGATATCCTGTCTTATTTTGGCCAGATATCCTGTCTTATTTTGACCAGATATCCTGTCTTATTTTGACCAGATATCCTGTCTTATTTTGACCAGATATCCCGCGTTATTTTGGCCAGATATCCTGTCTTATTTTGACCAGATATCCTGTCTTATTTTGACCAGATATCCCGCCTTATTTTGACCAGATATCCTGTCTTATTTTGACCAGATATCCCGCCTTATTTTGACCGGAATCCTGCGTTATTTTGACCAGATATCCTGTCTTATTTTGACCAGATATCCTGTCTTATTTTGTCCAGATATCCCGCCTTATTTTGGCCAGATATCCTGTGTTATTTTGGCCAGATATCCTGTCTTATTTTGGCCAGATATCCTGTCTTATTTTGACCAGATATCCTGTCTTATTTTGACCAGATATCCTGTCTTATTTTAACACGTTCAGTGCCAGCGACGCCATATGGCGTCATTAGAAATTTACCGTACAGTGCCAGCGACGCCAAATGGCGTCATAACTCCAAATTGTTTTTTTGACGGGGGGGTGTCGATCTAAGCTTCTTACGTCGCCTCTAACAATATTGTAGCTATTGGAGGTCGATAACCTATTTTACAAACCCATTAGGTGGCGACAGCACTCTCCTGATCAGAGAAAAAGGAGCCAAACACACAGAAATAGTCACTGGTGAAAATGAGGAAATCGCATTGCATCCGTCCGTATGCATCGACGTGCCTCCATAAACGAGCACAACGCCAGCTGTGCCCCCAGCAGCAGCATCCGCTGTCACAACTGAGCACTTCCATGTACGCTGCAACAGCACATTCACATAATCAGCATTATTATTCCGAACTGGAAGCATGCCAGCCCGTGACAAACACACGCGGAACCAAAAAGCTGAATGTCGCGCACCATTCACTGTGTGTGCGCAGCAAACTCAGCAGAGACTGAGAGCCACCAGACACATAAGACACACCCAGGAGGCGTGTGCAGTTGAGGGGGGGGGGGGGGGGGAGCACGGAGAGCAGCAGAGCAGCATACACTTCACCCAGACAGACCCAGACATCAGAAAATTAGCTTCAGAGTCAGAGATGTGCTTGAAATGTTTAATTTCACAAAAGGCTCATTATCTCAGCTCGTAGAAAAAAAGGTATGTTTTTCGTTCAATCAAGCTATCTTCTCCGGCTCATAACTAAAGAACGGAAAATGGGATCAATAAACTTTTTTTTGCAGGTGATAGAAGAGAGTCTCATCGTTATTTGTGCGTGTTCAGTGTTTACATAGTAATTATTAAAAAAATTATATGACTGTTTTAAAATGCATTGCGGCCTATGTGGCACAGCAAGCAACCTTTTGCCCAAGGGCCGTGGCACTGAAAGTGTTAACCAGATATCCTGTATTATTTTGACCAGATATCCTGTCTTATTTTGGCCAGATATCCTGTCTTATTTTGACCGGATATCCCGCCTTATTTTGACCGGATATCCCACCTTATTTTGACCGGATATCCCGCCTTATTTTGACCGGATATCCCGCCTTATTTTGACCAGATATCCCGCGTTATTTTGACCGGATATCCCGCCTTATTTTTACCGGATATCCTGCCTTATTTTTTGACGAATTTTGAGAGCTGGTGAAGTACAGACGGGTAGGTGGGAGCATTTGTAAATTGCGGGACCCAACACGTCTCTCTTGAGAGACTACCAGAACCCAAGTCAAGTCTCAAGTCTTCTCTTCATGCATCAAGTCAAGTCTCAAGTCTTCTCTTCATGCATCAAGTCAAGTCTCAAGCAATTTCAAATTGTGACTCAAGTCTGATATGTGACAGAGTGTCTGCACCTGTGCCACCTGTCTATCAGAGATAAACCCCGCCCCCTCACCTGCTGGTCCCCGGGCAGTGGGGAGCCGTTAGTGGGCAGCATGTCGGCCCCTGGCTGTCGGCTGTGGATCTCCTGGTGCTTCCTGAACACTCTGTGGAGGGAGAAGCGTTTGTTGCAGACGAGGCACTGGAAGGGCCTCTCCCCGGTGTGGGACCTCACGTGCTCCTGCAGGCGGGACGTCCTGCTGAAAGCCTGGCTGCAGATGTGGCACACATACTGCGGCGCCCTCTGGTGGAGGAGCTCGTGTTGCTGCAGCTTCTCTGAGGAGGAGAAGTCTTTCTCACACAGGAAGCAGTGCAGAGCCGTTTCCTGTGGGAGATGAAGACAACATACGGTTTGTAAAACAAAACGACAGCACAGACACTGTCACGATGATGGACAATCTGGTTCTCTCCTGATATGACTCCATATGTGATCTGAGCTTCAGGATCAATACAGCCAGGAGGATACCATGTGACCAATAAAATTTCAGTGACAACCAAGTGTGATTGTGCAGAATTCTGTTTATTTCTGAGACTCAAGTCTTTCCAGCGATGCCATTGGCTGCTAGGATCAGGGTTCCTACACATTTTCGATCAAAAAGTTCCATTCTTTTTTCCAGACCTTGATTTGTTTTGAGGGTTTAGTCTGGTGTTCAATATGATTTAGGCAGATAGACATCTTGCCCGGTTAGCTAGGTTATGTTCACTGTATAGATCGGTGGTTCTTAACTGGTTTAGGTTTACGACCCACATTTTTCCTTAGTCATTAAGTCGTGACCACAATTTCTGATTCAGACCATTTTGAAAATGTCCATGCCCTTGCCAAAATGTTGCTTACATTTGGAGCATTATTTAGCCCCCCTCCCGACAAGCTAGCATGAAATGGTTGGTACCAATGGATGCCTTGGGTCTTCTAGTTTCATAGTGAGAAAAAGCCAGCACAGGTTTTAATAGTTCCTCAAAACCGGGCAGCAGCAACAACGAACGTTTCAGCCAAAGGCCTTCCCAACGCTGAGGAAGGCCTTTGCTGGCTTTTTCTCACTACTGAACTCTTTGCTTGCCCTGCAGCCAGTGACTTTTTAATCAAATTTGAGTGTGCTCGCGACCGGTGAGTTTCTATTGTTCTTCTAGTTTCATATCATACCAGAATTGTCATTCTAGCTACAAGTCAGCCTGCTACAGCCTCTGAAAGGCAGTAAAGCCATTGGCCGGCATCCTCAAGGATTAGACGTGTTTTTTTTTTCATGCAAACATCCGTGACCCACTCAAAATGACCCACCAGTTGAGAAACCACTGGCATAGATGAAGATTGTTCTTCACAGCCATAAATCTCAGAATATGTGAGATTGATTGGCAGGGTTCCTATACACTTTTTTTTTTTTTTAACTCCATATTTTTCCAGGCAGATCCTATGACATCATGACCGGATGTGACTTGACTTGTTCTTGACTGCATGTGATTTGGCATGCTGACAGCAGCTGCGTCATAAGAGCATCCATCTATCTCAGGGGTGGGCAACATTTTTTTCCTGAGGGCCATACTGACTTACATCAAGTAAGCGAAGGGCCACCCATTGGAGATTATACCTGCCAACACTCCTGATTTTTGCCGTTGTGATTGGTAATTTCTTGTTAATCTCCTGATATAATAGTGATACAAATCCAATGGCTGTAGCATATGAGATTTATTAACATAATTCTGCCTTTTATTGAGTTTTTGGGGGTTGCTTTGTTTTTCTTTGAGTCCGGCCCTGGGGCCGTATTTTGCCCCAGGCCCCAGGGCCACAAGAAATGACTGTAGAACAGAGATTACTTTTAGCCTTTTAGTCATAAATATTATTGAAAGATAGCCTATTCCATATTCCAGACTGAAATGGAGTATTGGCCAGAATGACATGAACATTTGGGGCCCGCGGGTCGTATTTTGTGTGATCTATCTGAACATTATTCTGAAAAAACTGTGGACTCAAAGTGGCTCAAACAACATCAAATCTATAATTATGTGTGTATTGAATCTGAACCACAACATTTTCCAGACATTCTTTCAAATTCTCAAACTATTCAAGACCTGGAAATGATCAAATAAATGTTTTATACTTTTCCAAACATGCCTGTGTGAATGTAAACATTTAAAAAATTTATCATATTGATGATTGATGATCATATCCCTCTATTTTAACCTTTTGTATGATATGATATGATTTGTATGATCTGGTTGTTAGAGTACTTTGTAAACCAGGGTTTCCACACTTCTTTCAAGGCCCAAATCCCCAAATTCAAGGACCCAACACAGCATAGTTTGAGACACGGATCGAGGTTAATTACTGTTACAACACTGAGAATTTTTATAATGAGACGTAGCAGAAGCTCACAGACATTTAAAAGAGAGAGGCTTGAATCTGTGAACACTTCTCAACTGTGCTGTATTAGTTGCAATTTCAAATGCCGCTTGTTAGAAAATTGTTTTTGTTTTCACTTGTCGAGAGCTGAAGGCGGAGCGGAATTTGACGGAGGCGGCCCCCTCGTAATTCTCTATGCATGAAAAACAAAAAAATGCAAGCACTTTCAATGACCCATGTCTATTTAAAAAAAATATTTAATGCCTTGATTTTGATTTTTCAAATTCACAAACTTTCAAAGAGGACCTGTGCGAACCTTGAAACTCTTAATCATGTTTACGTGTAGTTCTAGCAGCAGGCATGTCTCACCTTGCTATCTTCACCTAGTGCTCTCTGCCCGGCGCGGTCTCCCTCTGTGGCGTGTGTCCTCATGTGTTTCCTCAGCAGGCCTGGCCGGTTGAAGCTCTTCCAGCAGAGGGGGCAGGCGTGTGGCTTCTGCCCGGTGTGCAGCCGCACGTGGTCGCGGAACGATGAGGGCGTGGAGAACACCTTAATAATAATAAAAATAGTAATGAACTAAACTTTATTTATATACCACCTTTAATAACATAAAATACAGCTCAAAGACAAAAATAGGGAGGATTAAAAGAAAATTCTTAAAATAAGAAATAATAAAATCATAGAGAAATAAAAGAGGTAAAGTCATAAGGCGATAAAAGGGATAAAACTGGAATAAAATAACTTGGAGCAAGAGCAATACGAATGAATACAAATAATAATAAAATACATATAAATACAGGCAAATTAATTAAAAGCAAGGCAATAAAAACAAAAATAAACCTTGTGGCAGAAGGAGCAGGGGTGCAGGTTATCCTGGCTGTGCACCCTTTGGTGGTCCTTCAGGCCTGTGGTGGAGGCAAAGTAGGAAATTAGCGGGGTCTCAGTCTGGGCACAAATGCCCATAAAAGATTGTTTATTAAAAAATGTAATTGCCCTTGGAATTGGGATGACAGGCTCTTTTAAATGCCCCCATAAAATAAAGAGTTTCTGTATTTTAATGTTACTCTCTATTTGCAAGCGTGTCCGAATTTTGGTCTGTATTTGCAAAGCGCAACTCGAAAATGGCCAGCTAGGCATCCATACCTGCACACAACCCCTGCCCCCTCCTGCTACTAGTGGTATTATTTACTTCAGTGACAGGCAGTGCAAGCTATCTGGCCAGCTAGTTCACTAGCAATAACATGAGGCAAACCGAAGCTGTTTGATATGAAATAATTTAGAAACTGACCCTCTCCCGGTCTGCAGGGCCTAAAAAAGCTGTTAAAGAGTCTACTGTTTTGGGTTGGATACTGGAATAGCAACATGTACTGGATAGCAACATGTACAGACAGTACATCTGGAGACACCTTACTATAGTGGCAGGCCTGTTGAGCAATGCAACCCAGATGATACGTTTAGAAATAAAATATGCTTGGATACGAGTCGTTGAATAGAAGAACTAAGGTATTTCCCCCCAAAATTATAAAATCGCCCTGGAAATTATCCAAAATGTAAAAAAAAAACAAATTTGGGGAAAAAGTTAATTTCCTAGTTCCTACCCTGGGTGGAGGCGAAGCGCTTGGGGCAGAGCGGGCAGGGGAAGGGCCTCTCCCCGGTGTGCGTGCGCTCATGCTGCACCAGGTAGCGGCGCTGCACGAAGCCGCGGCTGCACACGGAGCAGCGGTAGGGTTTCTCTTTGGCGTGGCGTAGCCGGTGGCGGCGCAGGCAGCCCGGCTGGGCATAGCTCGCCCCGCACTCGGAGCAGGAGTAGGGCCTCTCGCCCGTGTGCACCCTCTGGTGGACAAGCACGCTGAGTTTCCTCGTGAAGCGCTTCCCGCACACGGAGCAGCTGTGCGGCTTGTCGCCCGAGTGTGTGGTCATGTGCTGCACCAGGCGGTACGGCCGCGAGAACTCTCTGCCGCACAGCGAGCAGCGGTGACGTGCCTTCAACCTGCGGCCAGTCACACCAAGCTCTGCTGAGGTGGAGGGAAGCTCCCAGTCACACACAGAGCCTTCTCCTGCAGGAAGTTAAACTGGCAGTTATTCAAAGACAACATTCAACAGCAAATTTCCATCTCTACTAGGGCTGCATGATATGCAAAACAAATCATATTGTGATTATATTGCTGTCCTTCCGTCTTCAATTGGTTGATTTCAAATTGGCCCCTCCAAACAAACAATAACAAAAAACAAAAAATAACAGGAAAATAAATCGCCCCCCCCCCCGTTGTTATTTTTTGTTCTTGCTTAAACCAAATGTTTTATGGTCACTCACGATTTAGTAGGTCACGGGTTGGCTTGGTTCCAGCCTTAAAACTCGTTATATAAGGATTCATCTAAATGTCTATGGAGAAAATGAATGCGGAACTGACTTTCGGGACAAATTACGTCACGAAAAGTCACGTGCCCGTTGAGCTCTATTCCCCCCTGTAATAAGCATGCAGATGGAAAAGAGTGCTTCTTGCTTTTGGTAGTCTGTGTGAAGTGCCCAGGTAAAACATTTTTCTATGGTTCCAAAAGTATTTTTAACAGATCAAGACCGTGTTCAATATTATTACCATGCAGCATATAATGGAAAAACCCCTAATTTGTAACTATTCCCGGAAACCTTCAATCTTGTGACTCTGACCAGAACGCCTTGGGCACACTGCAGCGACCATATTTGCGTGTAGAGACGCCTGCTGTCGCTGCTGCCCATTCATTTTGTATTGATACGTCGCCACTCACCAGGTATCCCAGCATGCTTTGCAAGGCGATGAGCAGCGGACGGCAGCGACGAGAGGAGGGGCCAATTTGAAATCAATCAATTGAAGACGGACAGACAGCAAGTCACCCAATCAAGCTGCAGCACCAAGCGAACAGCCAGGCCAGAGCAGGCGTCTCCACGTGGAAAAAATCGCCTATGTGTGCACAAGCCGTGAAAGGTTGTCAATGTTATGTTACTTCGCTTCACTCGCTTAATTTCCTCATCTGGGCTGGCTTTACTTTACTTTACTTTACTTTATTGGCATTTAGCAGACGCTTTTATCCAAAGCGACGTACAGAGATTATGTACAGCATAGCAATAAAAAACTGATAGAAAAACAGTACAAACCAGCAACAAACAGACAGCATAAACAGCAGTAATAGACAGCAATAATAATATGAATAGACAGCAATAATAAATTAATTAAATGATTCATGCTATAATCAGGTGAAACAAATTGTCAAGTCTAATAATCCATTGTTTAAAAACAAAGAAAAGGTGGTGCCTGAGGAAAGTCAGTCAGGGGGGAGTCAGATGGGATATAAAAAGATGTGTTTTTAGTTTTTTGCGGAAAGAGGGTAGTGTTTCTGTGGTTCTGATTGCGGGGGGGAGTTCGTTCCACCATTTTGGTGCGAGGTGTGTGAACAGTCGTGAAGTGCAGCGATATGGTCCATGGAGCGGCGGAGGGGTGAGACGGCCTGCACTGGTGGAGGGGCGGAGGTAACGGTGGGGGGTTTGGAATTTGATCGTGGATTGTAGATACAGTATGGAGGAGCTGTAGAGTGAACTGCCTTGAAGGTCAGTACTAAAGTCTTGAATTTGATGCGTGCTGAGATGGGTAGCCAATGAAGGTCACGGAAAAGGGGAGTGACATGGGAGAATTTTGGTTGATTAAAGATCAGGCGGGCTGCAGCGTTCTGGATTAGCTGAAGGGGATGAGTAGCGGAGGCAGGGAGACCGGCGAGGAGGACATTACAGTAATCAAGGCGAGATATGACAAGTGCTTGGACGAGAAGTTGTGTTGCGGCTAATGTTAAAAATGGGCGAATTTTACGAATATTATAGAGGGAGAACCTACAGGAACGTGCCGTTGCTGCAATAAAATTGGAGAAGGAAAGATGGTTATCGATTATTACTCCAAGGTTCTTGGCAGATGGGGAAGGGGCTACAGTGGTGTTATTGATGGAGATGGAAAGATCGGTCAGAGGTAGGGGTGTCACAATATATCGTCCCACGAAATTTCGCGATAGTAAAACGTCACGATATGTATCGTTGAGATGAAATCTCATATCGCAAAAAAAAAAAAAAAAAAAAAATTTTTTTTTTTTTTTTTTTCTTTCAAAAAATAGACTAAGAAACGTCTTTGTTTGTTAAAGTTCAATGTGTGGAAAGTAGTTCAGTTGAACAAGTCTCTGAAGAGACACATGAGAAGTTATACAGGAGAGAAACCATTCAATTGAGTTTCTGGCAAAACTGTTTACTTGACAGGAAAAACTAAAGATGCATAAAAAATAGATTAAGAAAAGTCTTGTTGTTTGAGTTTGAAGAAAAACTGAAGATGCATAATGAGAATTTATACTGCTGAGAAACCTTTTAGTTCAAAGTAAATCTAAGTGACGGTGTAACTCATTCTATTTCAAGATAAGCCTTATCTCCAATCTCATGTTTTTTCTAGTTGTTATTGTAATAACAATTTCCCACAACAGCATGTTTTGTATTTGTGCATTTCAAATAAAATACTACTTTTCCAGTCATATATTGTCATTATTCAAGTTTAAAAAAATATTGTTAAAATCGTATCGTATCGTATCGTTATCGTGAACCCAGTATCGTGATACGTATCGTATCGTGAACTGAGTGTATCGTGACACCCCTAGTCAGAGGGCAGTCTTTACTGGGGATGAGGAGGAGTTCAGTTTTTGAGAGGTTGAGTTTCAGATGGTGAGCAGACATCCACTCACAGATGTCTCTGAGGCAGGAGGAGATGCGTGATTTGATATGTGTGTCAGAGGGGGGAAATGAAATGTAAAGCTGGGTGTCATCGGCGTAGGAGTGATAGGTGAAACCGTGGGATGAAATTATATGGCCAAGGGAGTGCATGTAAAGAAGGAAGAGAAATGGACCTAAGACTGAACCTTGGGGGACACCGGTGGTGAGAGTGCAGGGCTGTGAAAGAGTTTCTCGCCAGAGGACTTGGAATGTGCGGTCAGACAGGTAGGAGGAAAACCAGGATAGTGCAGGGCTGACTGCTGACTCACGGTACGTGCACATCATGAAACGCTCAGCGGCATGCCTCCTGTGAAAGCCGCTTTGACGCTGCATCTTGATAGGCTGTCTTGCTCTATTTCCGTGTCTGATTGGTCCATTTCAACCTCGCGCCCCCTGCCGCTGGAACCGCCCAGCGTTTCGCTGTCGCAGACTAGAGGCGCTGGGCGGTTCCAGCGGCAGGGGGCGCGAGGTTTAAATGGACCAATCAGACACGGAAATAGAGCAAGACAGCCTATCAAGATGCAGCGTCAAAGCGGCTTTCACAGGAGGCATGCCGCCGAGCGTTTCATGGTGTGTACGAGGCGTCAGCTGAAAATGTGCTGTTGCTGTTCTCACCGCAGCCAGCCCACTGAGGCCACGCCCATAGCCCCACCCAGAGGCGTTCTGTTCAGTTTTCTCTGTCTCATAGTGCCATTGCGCCCTCACCTGGTTGCGACCACGTAGTGAAATCCAATCTTAGGGTGTATTCACACCTGTAGGTCGTTTGCTTTGTTCCGATTCAGGTACTTAATTGATACAATTGTTGCATTTGTGCCTTGGTTCGTTTGTGTTCACACAGCCACAAATCAAACGGTCCAAATAGTATTGTCAAATTTCCTGGATTGGCCAGCAGACACTCTGATAGGCTAATAGCCTCTCGGGATGGAGATTTTCCTATATGATTATAAGAATGCGTTTTGTTAGACCTACATTGTAGGCTATGTCCATGCGAGGAGAGAGAGAGAGAGAGAAAGAAAGAGGGAGGGATCGAGAGAGAGAGAGAGAGAGAGAGGGAGAAAGTTCTTTATTTATTTATTAATGTAGCCTATGTAAGCCTATGTATTTATTTAGCCTATTTAGGCTATCAGGAATTTGGAGATAGAAGATCAAAGACCCTCGCAAATTCTGCTATTAGGCTACTATCACGGAGACGAGGATTAGCTGAGACATAGGCTATATGAACACCTGTCCTGTCAGGAATAAAATATTAATAAATAATTTAATAATAACAGACATTTCGAGGAAGACATGCAATCAGTCTGATTGTCTGATTGAACCAAACAATCTTATCACAAAGAAGGCTGGCTCTGATTACCACGACTTGTTTTTATTTATTGAATGGAGACCGAGGTAAGTTGATTGAGTTCAAACTGCTGATGTGATGATCCAAAAATCCCCCAAAGTTTATCGATGCAAGTCACAAGTCGCCAAAACAGGATCTGAAAGATGTTGTTTTTAAACGATAAAAATGCTCGTTCTTCAGGCCATTACGCACAGCGCAGCTGACTACGGCAGCTGGTTTATCAAAAAATGTGCACTGTTTCCTGCAGTTGTGGCGGATCGAGGTCGGATCACGTTCTCACCACAAACGAACCAAGGACCCATGTCTATTTTCACACAGGCCTTGATTCCCCCCCACCCCCTAGCTAGCACTAGCAGCATTTCCTTGATACAATTGGTGGTTTGAAATGTATCAATATTTCTATGTATGTGAATATTTCTGAGGTGATTAGGGGATGCAAATCTCAGCAGGTTGCAGGCAAAATCTGTTCTTTCATTTTAGTCACAACACCTTTGTCCTGTAGTCTGTATACTAAAGACTTGAATAGGTCAGCATCCCCATGCTTTCTCCTATCTAAACTGCCAAGTATATCTAATTATTTCATCACCCGAAAGACAAAACTCTGTTTCCTCATCGCCACCATGTTTGTATTTCGCTGAAGCGGTGCCTGCGCACGTAGTCTGCAGCGGTCAGAAACCAGGATAAGATGTATACGATGCAACAGTATCCCAGTTTCTTTCAGAATACTCCAGCTGCAGCTAGCATAATCGGGTTTTCTCAAAACCGGGATAAGGGCTTATCCAGGTCTCTGACATGCACAAAAACAAAAACGGGATAGGCTACTTCAAAAGACCAATAATGACTGCCTGCAGTGCCTGGGACACTCATGTCCATATAGTCACTGTTATCAGCTCATATGAAGTGGGGACGCAATTCTTCTTCACAAAGCTTTCTGAAATGAGTTTCTCTTTACCTCCATCAGGAAGCTGCTGATCACCCTCTCTTCTGTTTGTTGCTTCCACCACCTCTCTGCCCAACTCTGTTGCTTCCACCACCTCTCTGCCCAGCTCTGCTGCTGCCTCCATCCTCCTCACTTCTCATGTTAGAGACAGAAACAGAGAGAGAGACAGAGAGAGAGAGAGAGATGCAGCCTGACATTATACCACTTTGTACACTGACAAGAAATACATCTTCGATTAGCATGTGTAATTTGGTCTATTGTTTTTTCCAAAGTCCCTCACAGCACCATGAGGTCAGCTCAGGTCACACATCTTTAGTGAAACAGCAAATAGAACCCCCGGCCCTGGCAGTGTTAGTGCCTTGCTCTAAAGCTCTAACTAAATATGGATCAGACCAGTTCAGAAGATCAGTCTTGGCAAGGTCTATATTTTATATTATTATCCTTACATCATGACATGGAGAAAATACTTCCTTTGTGCATGCTTTTATTTATTTCAGTCTCACTATAGAAGTCTTTCTCTCCACAGCCAGACAGGCTTTTCACCAGAACTGACCACAAGACCAAGAACACTCCTGTTTCAGCCTCCTCACTGCTACCAGCTGTTTTTACAGTGGATTTAAATGCCTTTGTAACTTTGTGTAACTTTGTAAAAAAATATGTTTTTGCTTGTAAATAGTGTATACTTCCATCCAAATTTGGTGTGAAACATTAGACTGTAGGTGTGAAGGAGAACATTTGTAGACGTGTGTGTGTCTGTATGTAATGTGTAGAGATAGATAGATAGATAGATAGATAGATAGATACATACATACATACATACATACATACATACATACATACATACATACATAGGTAGGTAACAGTGGTTGCTAAGCAACACATAAGAAGCTTTGGGAGTATTATGTTGTCGCCATACTATGGTAGACCAATGTCGGAGCCAGGCATGGTTATTACTGATGGTTTATTAATATTGAAATGAAAATAGCTGCCTCACGGTGTTATGTAGGCTACCGTACCGTAAAGATTTTTACAGCCGCTTCAAACAAGATTCAGCCAATTAGAACAGCGCACCTGGCAGTAATCGTTTTATACATGATGTAGCTACATCAATATGGTATGTTCCTTTGAAGCTGACAAGCTAGCTGAATAGACAAACACAGACTGACAGAGAGACAGAACGAGACACAGACAGATAGCGTTAGAAAGACAGACATAGAGAGATAGACAGGCGTGGTTTCTGAGCAGGACAGAGACACTCTCTGTCCTGCTCAGAAGCCACGGTAAGGCCTGCCTGTCTGAGACAGACAGACCTGCCGCCGTATTACCGTGGTTTCTGAGCAGGACAGCAGGAGGTCCAGATCTCACAGCTAATCCTTGGCAGTATGGAAGACTCCTTTGACTTTTGCTTCATGCTAATGCTAGCTTGATGCTCGCTAGCTATGGCCCTTAGCATACTAAATTCGGCTCAATCATCTTCTATTCAAGTCACTGATGCATCAGTTAACACAATGAGGTCCAGTGTAACATAGCCTTAACATGTATAATGACAGACTAGACATAAAAGAGGTAGGTTACGAGCAGAGAGCTGCCTGCAGAGCAGAGCGCTGATGACGTGTAAAACAAACGACACAGTGGTCCTCAGCGGGAGGAGCTAAAGGCGCAGGGACGAGGGATGGTTGGATGATTAAAACACATTGTGGGAAGGAGAAGATGATTTGTTCCTAATATTCAACAACAATATTTATGTCATCAATTTGCTCAGTATTTCCGCCAAATCTTACATTCATAAAGTGACATTCTTGAAGAAATTATACCATTTAGGCTACTTTTAAACAGATCGAAGCTGAAGCATATTCAAGCAACCTCTATGTGATTGTGTACACGTGTTGGCCTATATATACACACACACACACACACACACACACACACACACACACACACACACACATGCTACATAATAAACACACATACACGCATACATAATACACACATAGGCATACACACAATGGACAATATCGTTTTTTTTGGTCAGACCAAAATTCGTTTTTTTTAACCACATATGATTTTGTCCAGAACTCCATGACTGTCTATATTGTAGGTAGAGAGATTACAGAGAAACTATTATCAAAAGTCATTCTTCTACATTCTGTGTTAACTTGTAAATAGAGAACCGCAGGAATGAGTCCGGAAGTATACTTCCGGGTTCGTAAGCGGAAAAGTGAATGGGGATTTCACTTAACCCATTGATACCTGATGCAGCATTTGTGTGTATCCCTTTAAGACCTTAAAGGGATACACACAAATGAGGGATATATATATACACGCAAATGCTGCATCAGGTATCAACAGTGTTGGGGGTAACTCATTACAAAAGTAACATATTACATGTAATATATTACTTTTAGCAGTAACTCGGTAATATAACTTATTACTTATAGGATTTCAGTAATATTATACCAGTTACTTTGTCAAGTAACTCAAGTTATAAATTGAGTTACATTTTATTAAATCAAAGCACATATTTAAAAAAGATACAATCATTTCCTAATCAAACTGTGTGTTTTTATGCAAATAACCACTATATATGACACTAACAAAGGAAAATAATAACATTTAGAATTTTGGATTATTTACACTGACTTCAAGGCGGTTGAATTTTTTTTTTGGGATGGTTCCGGGGCGGCAATGTCATTCTGCTGCTGCTGTTGTTTTGGTAAAAGTAATGCAAAAGTAGTGTAATAAGTAACGAGTTACTCTACACAGAAAGTAATATTGTAAAGTAATGTATTACTTTCAAATGAAAGTAACTAGTAATATGTAGTATATTACATTTTGAAAGTAACTTGCCCAACACTGGGTATCAATGGGTTAAATGCATAAGGTATGTGGTTAACAAAAGTTTATAGGAACGCAAATGTGGGTTCAGCAGGATAATCTTCACAAACGTGAATAACTTTTATGACTTTTGGAACGTAAAAGCCTTTTTTTTTAAATACGTTTTTTAGAAAAAGCTTCAAAAGGCATAAAAGTGATTAACGTTCGTGAAGATTATCCTCCTGAACCCAAATTTGCTTTCCCATAAACTTTTAACCACAGACCTCATTTTATGCATGCAAGTGAATTTCCCATTCTAAAATCCCATAGTTTTTCCCTGAAGAACCAAAATGGCAGTGATTTCTGGTTAACCCTACAAAAATACGTCATCGGTAGGTACTATGAAATAATGGAGTTTAACAATTCATCAGTTTGCTGGGGACCACCTGGATCCCCCTCAAGGACCCCTGGTGGCCCCCAGACCCCACATTGAGAACCACTCGGGTAAGCATGACCTACTTCACCTTGAGGAGTCACTCACATGATTAAGAGTTTAAGAGCATATGAAACACGCACACACACCAGCGCTCATTCCTAAACATTTTAGATTTAATTTTTTTTAATTTGTTTTGAAGATGTCTGGTGTCCAATACGATTTAGGCAGATAGGCATCTTACCCCTGCTAACTAGATCACATCACTGTATGATGAAGGTTGTTCTTCACAGCCACAAATATCAGAATATGTGAGATGATTGGCAGGGTTCCTACACACTTTCAATTTTAAAACTCCATATTTTTCCAGGCAGATCCTATGACATCATGACTGGATGTGACTTTTGTGGGTATTTGGCATGCTGACCGTGGTTGGGTCATAAGAGCATCGCTCTATCTCACCTATCCACAAAGTGGGGTATGTGGACCCCCAGGGCTACTCAGTTACATTGAAGGTGTGTTAAAAAAATAAATCTGTAGTACCTTCTGGAGGTAGGAGGGGTACACAGCAGGAGGTTGAATGTTTGAGGGGGTACAGGACTTTAAAACATTTGGGATTTGGGAACCACTGCTTCTCAACAGTATTCTTCACATCAACAAAAACTGTGGACAGAAAGTGGCTGTACAACACGTGGCAAACTCAAGGCCCCAGAGCCAAATTATGTGGCCCGCGAGATCTAGCAAAGAATACAATTTGTAGCGCAATACAATTCATCGCTAAAAATTGCTATTGCTAAATTGAATGATAGCTGTAGGTTACTTTTTGCCATTCTTTTCCCTATAATCCTGTAGCACTATAATTCTGTTACTCAGAATTGTGTATCGAACCTGTCCTGAACCACACAACATTTGCCATACTTCTCCAGACTTTTTTTTTCCAAATTCCCAAACTATTCAAGACCTGGAAATGTTCAAAATCATGTTTAATACTTTTCCAGTGTCAGTGTTTCTTCTTGACCACATGAGCACAGTCATATTTGCCGCGCACCACCTTGAGCTTGACGCCGGGCAGGTCCTGAGTGCGCCCCCCCTCCACCAGCACCACGTTGTGCTCCTGCAGGTTGTGTCCCTCCCCGGGAATGAAGGCCACGGCCTCCTTGCCGTTGGACAGGCGCACACGGGCGCACTTCCTGTTGGCCGAGTTGGGCTTCTTGGGCTTGCGGATCATGGTCTTGAGGATCACCGCCTTCAGCTGTGGCCGGCCCGATGTGGGCCCTAGGGCCTTGGGCTGCGGCTTGGGCTTTCCCTGCCGGTGCATCTGGTTGAGCGTGGCCATGGCGCGGGGCAGGAGGGGTCCCGTCCAGGGGCAGGCATGCTGGGACACTACAGAGAATCAGAATCACTTTTATTGCCACAATATGCAAGATTACATGATGAATATGTCTTAGTGTAAGTATGCAGCGTAGCGGTCATATCAATTTTCAGAGATAAAAAATAAAATATCTAAAAAATAAAATCCAAACATTGCAAGTGCAGTCCAATATATACACGAATAGGAGGAGTGTTAAGTAGGCATTAAATATTAATTTACAGTCCAAGTTAAATAGGAATTAAATATGATTTTACAGTCCAAGCGGTGCGCAATGTAGTTAGTGTAGTACTTTAAAGTAACATTGGATACATTTGTCATTATGAGATTTCCCATTGTTTGTGCATCTATCATTGTTTGTGTTCAAGGATTTTTTGTCTAAATGTGAACACAAATAAAGGTATTAAAGTGTGTGTGTAGCTAGCCGTACACACACACACACAGTGTGTGTGTGTGTGTGTGTGTGTGTGTGTGTGTGTGTGTGTGTGTGTGTGTGTGTGTGTGTGCGCGTGCGTGCGTGACCAGAGACCTCAGGGGCCCCAGGTGTGGGAGGAGTTGCGTGCCAAAAAAAGTGTGCGGAATAATAAATGTTGTCAATATTATACCTGTGAATGCTACAACAGCAATCACAATTATGTTCATTATAAATGCATCAATTGGCTGTGCTTAGGAGTCATTTTGCAGACTGTGTGCCTCTCCCTTCAGGATTCAGTGTGAACTTGCCTTGTAGCAGTGACCTCAGCATTGGCCTCACACTCCACAATGACGTCATCCCTGCAACAAACAAGACACACCACACAGCTCAGCTCAGCTACAGCTCAACTAGCTCAGCTCAACTATAGCTCAGCGCAGCTACAGTTCAGCTGCTCACCTTCAGTTTTCTTGTATAGAGAGCCAAAGTCACGGCCCTTCCCGTCGGGCCCTATACAAACCAGCATCTATGAACAGTGGTAAATGTTGAGTCAATTTGTTTTTTATTCTGTTTGAATTATGCCATGTACATATAGATCATGTTTGTCAATTGTAAGTTAAAAAAGTCACAGTTTGTCGTAAAACTGTTGCACTGTAAGTTATAAATCAGAAAGACTACACAAAACCAGTCGCCTAAGTCAGGGGTTCCCAACCTTTTTTGTGCCGCGGACCGGTAGATAGATGGGAAAATGTTGTGGACCGGTTGTCAATTTGAATAATTATTATATTATATATATATATATATATATATATATATATATATATATATATATATATATATATATATATATATATTTTTTTTTTTTTAAATAAACATAGGCTATAATATTATAGGCTGTGTGGTAGTTGAAACATAGTTTCAAGTTGACGTTTACTTTGTAGTTTGTAAAACAAAATTGTAAAAAAAATAAAAATTGGACCGGGTACCAAATGCGTTGCGACCCCGGTACCGGTCCGGGGCCCGGTGGATGGGGACCACTGGCCTAAGTGACGTCATCACTTTCTCTCCCGCCAGGCCATGTTGGTGTTGGTGTAACGTATATTGTGCTAGACAAGAGATGTAGTTGATTGAGCGGTTTCATACAAAACTAAACGTTACATTTCAGTTTTACGGCAAATTGCGGCTTTCTTGACATGCAAAGTTATGTTTTAAATTGACAAACATCACATGTGTACTTCATGGCACAATTAAAACGGGATAAAACAATTATTCATATTTTTACTGATGCTGGTTCGTCAGCTGAAGCAGCAAGTAGGCTGCATGACTTTGTCTCTCTGGAGAGTGAGAGAGTGGCCCAACTCCAATTCGCCCCCTTACTGACTCACCCCCTTAGAGGCGTGTTCATGTGAAGGGAGTGAGGGCTTAGGGATGTCCCACGGTGAAATCGCAAAGTGAATGAGGGCTCGGAGTGACCCCTTTCTGTCCCCTTACCGTAAGGGAGCAGCTGTGGCCACTTACGGAAAGGGAATTTCCCACAATGCATAGCGTTGTGAGTGACGTATAAAACGGAGTTACCGGGGAAGGCCGCAAATATCTGTAAAAAAGAAAAGAACACGCGCAAAACGAACGAGGAGACCATTAAAACAGAATGGAAGGATCAAGGAGGAAGAAGTTTACTTGTAAGTATGACAGTTGCTCAGAAATCAGACAACTGACAATGAAACATTACATGACGCACCAAATCTCATTCTCGGAGATATGAATCACTGCTCACTGAGAAAGACACTCAAAGACTTCCACCAGTACGTTACATGCCCGACCAGGAACAATAAAATCTTAGACATGTGTTATGGAAATGTCAAAGATGCATATAAATCATTACCCCTAGGAAGAAGGTAACTCTAGCCAACTACAACTGCGACCATCAACTGGCTCAGAGCCTCAATGATTTCTATGTTAGATTTGATGCTCATGATTTCAGTGAGAATCACTCTGAGATCAGAAATAGACTTCTGTCTGCCCCCCCCTCAAGTCCTTTTTTCAATGAACAGGATGTCATCAAGTGTTTTAAAAGGTGTAAACCTAGAAAAAGTGCGGGTCCAGACCATATTGGCGGTCGCATAATAAAGACCTGCGCTGAGCAATTGGGTCCCATTTTTAATTACATATTTAATTCGTCTCTCACCCAGCAGAGGGTGCCGTCCATGTGGAAGCAGTCCACTGTTGTGCCTGTTGCCAAGAGCAACAACCCAAAAACACTTAACGATTTTAGACCCGTTGCTCTGACCTCTCTGATCATGAAACAGTTCGAGAAACTAGTCAAGTCAGAACTCGTGGCTAAAACTGAGAGCCTGCTAGACCCTCTTCAATTCGCGTACAGGGCTGGTAGGAGCGTTCAAGACGCAACTGCCACTCTACTCAACCTGCTTTATAAGCATCTAGAAGGAAGTAAAAATCATGCTAGGCTGCTTTTTGTCGATTTCTCGTCGGCGTTCAATACCATTCAGCCCCATGTTCTGGTAGAGAAATTAGTTGGCGCCTTCGGTCTAGATCCATGTCTGGTGGGCTGGATCCTCGACTTCTTAACGAACAGATCTCAACGTGTAAGGGTTAACGAGATACTGTCCAGCCTTCTGTCAACTTCCACTGGTTCGCCTCAGGGCTGTGTTCTATCTGCTTTCTTGTACATTCTTTACACCAATGACTGTCGTAGCCGCCATGACAACAGATTCATCGTCAAGTATGCTGACGACTCTGTCATCGTCAGCCTGCTTGGCGATGATGAGGTTGGCCACGGTCAGGTTATGGATGACTTTCTATCCTGGTGCAACGACGCCTTCCTAGAACTTAACATCTCGAAAACGAAAGAGATCTGTATCGATTTCAGACGTCCCCCCCGTACTACCCAGAATAGTGTCGTCCATGGTCAGTCAGTGGACATTGTAACCAACTACAAATACCTGGGCACGATTATTGATGACAAACTGAAATTTGACTTAAACACCGACATGCTGTGCAAGAAGGGCCAGCAACGCCTTTACTGCTTGAGGAAACTAGCCAAGTTCCAAGTAGACAAGAGCCTGATGAAACTGTTTTATAGTGCTTATATTGAATCTGTGATCTGCTTTTCCTTTATCTGTTGGTACGGTAACCTCTGTATCAATGATAAAAACTCCCTCTGGAGAATTGTGAAAACAGCTTCTAAAGTAGCCGGCATCCAACTGGAGAGCCTTGACCTTAGCTATAACAGACAGATGCTCAAAAAAGCTCTGTCCATCCGCTCAGACAGTGCCCACCCGCTCGGTTCAGATTATAGGCTACTGCCATCCGGCCTTCGCTTGTGTGTCCCACGGACCACCAAAAACAGGTATAAGTATTCCTTTGTCCCTTCCTCCATCCGTGCAGTGAATGCCGCTGGAGGAAGGAAAAGATGACTGAGGAATTAACGTTTCATCAATCTGCTATACCAGCAGTCGGCTCTTTTATGTTCTTAGCTCTTCTTATGTTTTTTAATTTGTTTTTTAATTTGTTTTTAACTTGTTTTTTAATTTGTTTTTATACTGTCTTATCGGCCGTATCAGCCACTGGCTCATCCCCTTCTTAAGTTATTAGTGTTGTGTTATTTTATTTATCAGCCGCACCAGACGTATGCTCTTTTATATTGGCTCATCGTATGTCTAAATGTTGTTACATCCTGATTATTTATGACATTGTATGTATGGTTTGCACTTTATGTTCTTACGTTTCAAGCCTCTACGCCTTGCTGTAATCCAATTTGCCCTTTGGGACATTAATAAACTACTTGAACTTGAACTTGATGAATAGGAATTTCAGATTAGACAAAAATAATATATCAGAGGAATGCAAGTAGTTATATTACACAATCCTAGTATAATCATCGATAATTTCTATTACAATTGCAATCCACAACTTTTTTGATGAGTGAGAAATAGTTTGAATCTGTCAGTTTAATGTTGGTGTCGTGCCAAGCCCTGCTGAATTTACAGCAGGGTGTGTTTGATCTCACTATCATGGTGCACCGCTTGCACGCGGCGAGCAAACAACACATGGAGTCACACGGAAACGGCGGCTGTCAGTGATCAACGCAAATCCAGCGCAACTGGGAAGCAAAACATGTCATGAAATACTCAAACTCCCAAGGTTCCCGTCGGCACTAGGAAGCTTCTCCTGTCCTCAATACTGGAGATACTGGCTGTGGAAAGACTGCTTTTAAATGGTTGTTTCACGCAGCAGTATCATTTTAACAGCGCCGGTCAAATTGCTGGCTTCAGTAGGGGGACTATCATATCTTCGGATCTGCAATCGGAGGTCGGATACGGGTAGGAGAGCTTTTTTAACAGCGTTTCCCACCCATTGACGATTTGAACGCTGTGTGACGTTGACTGCTGTACGAGAATATCGGAGTACAGTAGCAGCGTCACGTTATGGGGCTAGGTTCAACATGGGTTCAACCCTTTTTTTTGCGCCCTCAAATGAATGGGCGATCTGGTACATTGTTACGGCATGGTGGTATTTGCGCGTGCCCCACTCATGTGATTTTTTCCCCATGTGATTATTACTGTAGTTCACGCGACGCAAGCCCTTTAAGAGCAATGCATCATGTGTAAACGCCTACTGTGGAGGCGGGCCATAGCGTCTCTGTCGATGATTTGACAGTTCTGGGCACTGGCGTTGGCCAATCCTGGCGTGTTCCACCCCCAAATCGATTGTGTTCTGGCGCAAAGCGGGTGGGTTCCAGGACAAAACAGTCTCGAGCCACTTACGTTATGTTTAGAGCAGCGAAGTAAATACAATATTCCTGGAATGCGAGTTTAACTAAACAGTTATATGTCCTCTGCATTCTACAACAAATAAAGACATTACAATTTGTTTTATTTTGTATCTTACATACTTATTGGCCAAGTTATGATAGTTATGGGATAGGAATTCTGCCAGGGTACAGATGGGAGTATAGGCGGTCATCTTGCCTGCAGAGTTTTCAAATCAAGTAGAATACCGTTTTGCAAGAAATCTGGTTTTTTTTTTAGTCCTGCTTTAAGGTAATGTTACTTGTCCTACCTAACCAGACGGCCATGCAGATGCAGTCTATTAAAATATGTAATCCCTCAGATGATGGCCTGCCATCAAGTGTTTTATTTTGTTTATCGATCATGCATAATAACCATGGTGAATATAGAGAAGTTTCCAAGACATTTCCTAATAAAAGTTACAGAGAAAGACACTGACATTCTTCTAGCTCAACGCGACTTCTTCCATACTGCATTTTCGGTCTGCCAAGAACCAAGTGTTTAGCTTTACAGATCAGCAAGACATCGTTAAAGTGACTGGTTTGTTTAATGGAATTTGGCGTGACAATATCTTCACACGTATCAGGGCAAACTGCTAGCTAAGCTTGTTAGCCTACCATAAACTAAAAAGAACACATATTATCTGCACGAATAATGCAGTTGCCCTTGCACAGCAACATCATGGCTAGCACATTTAGTTAGCTAGCTAACCTATAACATAGGTTATTTCTCATGCTAACAGACCTCCTACCTGCTCACAGCCTCCCGCACAGAACAGACAGCACCGTGTGGGTATAGAGATAATATCCGTGTTGATGAGAAGTGGTGAAGATGAAGCTTGCTATCGCATTTTGACTGAAACCACCAAGGACGGTTGTGTTCTATTCACACCCATTGATATAGCGTTTAGCTAACACATTGGAGTCGGTGGAGAACAGCTTCTTCTTCTTCTTCTTCTTCTTCTTCTTCTTCTTTTTGATTTCCGGCAGTGTGGACGCTACTAGGCGTATTACTGCCCTCCGCAGGTCAAACTAATTCACTCACACTTCATATTCTCTGATACAGTCCTGATTCATGCAGAAACTGCAACACTGCTTTAATGATCAACTGGTGGCTCTTATTATACCCAAAGAAAACTTTAATAGAAAAGGAAGCTACTCCTAAACTTGTCAAACTTTTAAACAAAATTTCCCTTTCTTTTTTATACTTAGCACATTCCAGGAAAACATGCTTAACTGTTTCTTTCCCTCCACACTCACATAATCCACTAGGATGTTTTCCCACAATGTACAAACACTGATTCAACCCACAATGTCCAATCCTCAGTCTACAAACCTTAACACTATCCCTTCTAGATCCATAATAATAAAAACTTGTTTTTTTAACCTTAGCTTGTAATGAAAATAAATATCTCCCCTTCACCTCCTTTTCCCATAACCCCTGCCACTCTCCATCCACTCCACCCTTGATTTTCTCTCTGAGTTCTACTCTTCCCAGGGAAATATTTACATCTATATCTTCCCTTTTCAGGCTTTCTTTGGCTACAGAGTCTGCTGATTCATTTCCCTCAATTCCCACGTGTCCCGGAACCCAGCAGAACTTTACAACACAATCATTCTTCTCAATTCTATATAATAATAACAAAATTTCATACACTAGATCAGGTCGAGCTTTTGACTTCCCTGCTCTTAAAGCAAACAGAGCAGCAGCTGAATCAGAACATATAATTACCTGCCTTGGTTTTACTTCCTCTACCCACCATAAAGCCCACATTATAGCCCCCAACTCTGTTACAAAGACAGAACTTCCATTTGTGATTCTTTGACCCGATTTTATTCCCAATTTAGGAATACACATCCCAAATCCCGCTTTCCCACTTTCTGGATCCATAGACCCGTCCGTAAAGATTTCCAGAAATCCCACTTCCTTAAGATACACCTCTATTTTTACTAATATCTCACTTTTATCTTTCTCTTTCAAAAAACTAAACTCAATATCCCGATCAGCCATTACCCAATAAGGAACTGATCCCCACCGTAAATGTTCTGCAATTCTAACTTGTTCTAAACTCAATTTCCTGGCCCACTGATTTATATTTTGAAAGAAATTTTTGTATTTGGCCTTTCCCCCTGTAACTGCCTCTTGCAAGAGACACCTAGCTGGAAATGTCTGAATACTACCATTTAGTTTTGCCCAGTACTGCAACCCTAACTTTACCCATCTCAGACACAAAGGCATTTCTCCCATTTCCACCAGCAGAGCAGGAATTGGAGAAGTCTTAAAAGCCCCACAACACAATCTCAATGCCTTAGCCTGAAGAACATCTAACTTACCTAACAATGACTTTGCTGCAGAACCATAGACAAAACACCCATAATCCATCCCAGACCTGATCATTGCCTGATATATTAAGTGCATGGTCTCCCTCTCTGCCCCCCATTCACACCCAGCCAAACTTCTCAGAACATTTATAACTTTCTCACACTTAACCAAGGTTTTTGTTATATGGATGTTCCATGTCATCCTCTCATCAAACCACACACCCAGAAACTTAAATACTTTTACTCTCTCTAGAGGAGAACCATACATATGAAGCCCAAATTTAGGTAACTTCCTTTTGAAGCCAAAAATCATAAAGTTAGACTTTGCGGCTGATATTTTAAAGCCCCATTTATCTCCCCATTCCTCTACAGAATCCAAAGCTCTTTGGACTTGCTTTAAACAAAATTCTACATTCCTTCCTCTTTTCCAAATAGCCCCGTCATCTGCAAATAAAGACCTACCAAACCCACTTCCAATATTACTAAATATATCATTTATCATTATATTAAATAAGACAGGACTAATTACACTTCCTTGGGGCGTACCATTTTCTATTTTGACAATCTTTGAATTTTGCCCACCCACACGTACTTGAATTGTTCTATTCATTAAAAAATCCTTAACCCAATTAAACATTCTCCCTCTAATTCCCAAATCATACATTTTTATCATTAAACCCTCCTTCCATAGAGAATCATATGCTTTCTCAATATCTAAAAATACACCTACCACTATCTCTTTATTATCAAATGCCTTTCTAATTTCTTGATCTAATACTGCAACTGACTCCATTGTTGACCTCCCATTCCTAAATCCATTTTGAAAATCAGTATAAAGCCCCTTACTTTCTAAATAATATACTAACCTATTAGTTATCATCCTTTCCATTATTTTACACAGCACTGATGTTAATGCTATAGGACGATACGAGCTAGGATCAGATGCATCCTTACCTGGTTTCAAAATAGGAACTATAACTGCATGTTTCCATTCCTTTGGCAAACAACCCTCTAACCACACATTATTAATCAAACACAAAATTTCTAGAATAACACTATCATCTAAGTGTTTAAATACTTCATATGAAAGCCCATCTCTCCCTGGAGTAGTATTTGCACCAGACTGAATAGCATCCCTCAACTCTTTTATTGTGAAAAAGAAATTAACTGTACTTTCATTTTCTGTGCTCCAATTCAACTTATTATTATTTTCTATCATCATCTCACTCCTCTTCCTACCCCTCTCCACCCCCAGGCTCCCAGAACTATGTACTGCTTGAAAGGCATCAACCAGCATATTTGCCTTTTCTATATTAGAAACTGCTTCCACCTCCCCTTTCTTGAGAACTGGAACTCCCCTCCTTTTATAAATTCCTGACATTCTATGTATTACTGTCCACAACTGCCTTACAGGTGTCTCAGGGCCTAATGTCTTTCTTCTTCTTCTTCTTCTTCTTCTTCTTCTTCTTCTTCTTCTTCTTCTTCTTCTTCTTCTTCTTCTTCTTCTTCTTCTTCTTCTTCTTCTTCTTCTTCTTCTTCTTCTTCTTCTTCTTCTTCTTCTTCTTCAGCTTTTTGTGCATTACCGCCACCTACTGGAGTTTGATGTCTTCTTCATAGTGGAATCTATTTACAGTGTTCATCATGCAGACATGTATCCACCCATAGTGCTCCCATTCACGATATATATGTCCATTCTACGACTCAGTCGGCGGGAACTCATCCCTCAGCGCCTTTTCGGATCTCCTCTCCGGAAATGTCAACAACATTCAAGAACCTTCTAGCTGCATCATCATCTTAATCTTTTATGGAGAACAGCTGTGTACTGCCAGCAAATATAAGAGCTAGCGAATAGACGGTTTTCACCAGAGCGCAACCCCACAGCACTTCCTTTTTCTCAGCATTCGGCAAACTGCAGAAATATTCACTCGACATCGTTACTTTTGTTTTCGCTGCTCAGCTGTATAGACGGTTTTCACAGAATGGTCAGTCCTGCAACGCAGACGAAACACACCGGCTACACTAGCAGACAACCTGCTAACATCAAGCTAGCTAACACGGCTACATCCAGGCCACCCAGTCTCACGAGGCTACCCACCTTTTCTGCCGTTGCTCTGGGACCTTGAGGCAGTGGAGTCATCCCACATAACGTTACGTTGAGGTAGGCTAAATTTACACGAAATTACAATAAAAAAGTTGAACCAAAGACTTATCTGATATTGACATTCTAACTATAGCGTTATATAATGTACTAAGCATAATAGCTACCGTGAATCAACATTACCGTTTATCAATGTAACTAGCTAGCTACTTAATAGATGAATAATTTTAACTATATATCAATTAACGTTGATGGTTGACCTGAATTCCGATTTATCAAATAACTTTAACGTTAGTTACAAGTCGTTTCTTTTGATGTCACTTGATTATACTTGTATTACGTTAAGGGTTTGGATAACCTGTGATGGGAACAACGTTAGTTCAGTATGTATAATATTCTTAAATGTTTTATTGATACTGGATTGATGCTATTGCCGTTGTTCCTTTTAACTTAATTGTACCAAACAACACTTTCAAAAATCTGCAGTTTGATTATCCGTGCAGATACATCAGTGCCTTTTAAATGTTTCCTTCTTTCAGACATCTGTACTTGAGGGCATGGCCACCAGTGATGCCTCCATCACACCTGCTGCACATAGCATGAAATGTAAGCACCAATCTTGGCTGCTTGACTTTTAGACAGCCATTATTACTGTGCATTGTCTTCAAAGGACAAGTATTTAAAGACTGTGATCTGTTTTGAGGAGTCACTCCCTTTTCAATTTTATCCTACAGATGTGGTATAGTAGTGTCAACATAAACTGAGCCACCCTTCATAGGTTATATTTCATGATCTTATGTATTTATTACTTTATTTCCTCCAACAGCAGTGTGGATCATCGGTGACAGCTATGTCCGGTGAGGGGGCGAGCGAGCTGGAGAGACCTTGGGGACCTACCTCATCCTACCAGACATTCGCGTGAGCTGGTTTGGCAAAGGTGGACTGCGGTGGGATGCCCTTCTCCCCCTCTTTAATTATGCCCTTGAAGGAAGAGCAGCAGCACCACCGGTTCTCCTCATCATCCACTGTGGCGGCAACGACGTCGGGAGAGTGAAGAGCATCGTGCTGGTCAACAGAATGAAGGAGGGGTACGGTGGCGCAGTCGGTAGCGCTGTCGCCTCACAGTTAGAAGGTCCTGAGTTCGATTCTCACCTGGGACACTGTGAGCGCTGTGGTTGTGTTCCCCCCCATATCTTCAGTGCCTACTGCCCAGGTGGGTTATCTCGTCGTAAGGGCCTTTCTCTCTGTGTGGAGTTTGCATGTTCTCCCCGTACCCCCCAGGGGGTTCCTCCGTATATAACCCCCCCCCCCCCCACTAAAAACATGCAGAAGATCAGATCGTCATCGTCATCCGACCAGTGACGACAACATCCGAAGTTGGTCCCCGGGCGCTGTACGAGAAAGCGACCACTGCTCCTGGCCTGCCCCTCGGAGGAAAGGACATGCTTGGATGGGTTAAATGCAGAGGACACTTTTCACCGGCCACCGTCAGCATGAGTGTGTTGTGGCCGCATCGCATGCATGTATTGTGGTGTTCGTGTGACAATAAAAGACGGGCTTGTCCGTTACGAGAGAGAGAGGAGGACCTTCACCATCTCCACCTCCAGCACCCTGGCATGACAATTCTTTTTCTGAGGTGACCCAGAGGTGCCAGTGGAGAGGTGTGGCAAATCCGTCGAAATAAAGTTTGACTGAGCTCCAGCTAAATTGTCAAATACTGCCGTCTGCTCGCCACTCAGGCACTTATGTGTGTACCTAACTAACTTAACCTATGTGCACAAAATTGTCAGACTAAACTCTGTCTGACACCCAAAAATCCTACAATCTGCTGCTGTACAGAAAAAATAATTGTTAACTGGCCCGTGGTTTCCTATCATTATACAAAAGTGGCCCCCAGACAAAGCAAGTTGAGTTTTGTGGTACATCAAGTTTCCACACTCAAAAACGACTTATGTAGGCAAGTATGATTAAAAACAAGCCAATGACAGACTGTAATAATATTTTTGTTAAAATAAATATTTTAGCAATGATTTGGACCAAACATTATTTCATATTTCAAATATTTTTATTTGTCACATTGTCACACATAACATAGTTTACACATAATACTCTATAACCGATAACACTAAAATTGAACTATAGGACGAATCAGCGTGACGTCACCAGAAATGCGGAAGCCCGCAGCAGTTAATAGTATGAGTTGTGCCAAACAAACGTTAATATCTCAAAAACTATACATCACATCGCTTATATTTTGACATTCTGAGTGAGAGCAGAAGTAGCTCAAGAGTTTGATGTATAATATACATGTCGTGCAGGGGTGTAGTGGTAAATACAGAGGTGGGTAAACTATCCAAGGTGAGTAGTTTACCCACCTTGTGTCCCTTCATTATTTTATATAGGTGATCTGAAAATAGGTGAGTAAACTATCTGCATCATTTCAAAGAGGTGGATAAACTGCGTTTACTTACCCTCCACTACACCCCTGCTGTCGTGTTAAAGTTGTGTGAACTGTCGCAGTTTTTAAAATGTAAACAGAGTTAGACGGCTAGAGTCAGACACACAAGCCTCGTGTCACTTGGGCTCCATAGGGTTCCATTGCCGTTGACACCCAGTGACGCAGTTTGTTTACCAAATTGCTGCTCGGTTGATCCCTCGTATTGTGTTCCTACAATGTAACTGTAGTGTAATGCATTCATTTTTATGCACAGCCTGTGAGTCAGTGAAGCAAATCACAAAAAAAATTAAATAAAAAATCTAACACTACATGTAGGCTATATCATTCACTGGAATTTAAAAAAGTATATTTACTATACATCTCACATAACTGAATTGCATATAGAAATAACTAACCAAAATTGACTATTACACAACCGATTTCACACACAAAATCCACGAAGGGGGGGAAGCCCCCCCTTCACCCCCCACCTCCTATCTTGCCATACCTTGGCTCTGGCTGAAATTACGCCACTGCCCTCACTCACACCCCTCTGTTTTTAACCCCAGATAACAATCCCATGTCCAAATACTGGTTTACCCATCATTTACAGCAGATTCTCCTTAGATGTGGCATACCCCCAAAGCAATACTCAGGGCATTCGTTCCGGATTGGTGCAGCAACTTCTGCGGCCTTACAGGGCATTTCAACAGCATCCCTTTGCAATTTTTCCATCACACCTTCAACAGAGCGTGTGCATATATAGTTTGTGCCGACATCTTGGACACGGGGGTGTCCACTGTCCAGTAGCTGTCCAGAAATGTCACCATAGGGCGTTTGGGTGGGTTTGACGGGCCGCCATATTTTTTTTATTCCTACTGGCCTTAGCAGAGAGCGGGATGTCATAGAGGAGGTCGTTACACACAATAATTACTCCACTACTCCTCTCAGCTATGAGAATGACATTGCATAAACAATGGATGTCACTGACAGTGACATCCATGACAGTGACAGTGACATAGCCTACTGACAGACTGTCAGTAACACTGTTACTGTGTTACTGACGGGGTCATCCCTATGTTCCCCGGGTCCTATGTTCCCCGGGTCCTATGTTCCCCGTTTTTGTGGGACCGGGGAACATAGAACCCCGCTATGTTCCCTGGGAGAGGTTAGGTTTTGGGTTAGGGTCTGGGGGAGGTTAGGTTTAGGCGTGGGGGTGGGAGAGGTTAGGTTTTGGGTTAGGGTCTGGGGGAGGTTAGGTTTAGGGTTAGTGAAAAACGGGGAATATAGAACCCGGGGAACATAGAACCCGGGGAGTAACACAGTAACACTGTTACTGTAACACAGTAACACTGTTACTGTGTTACAGTCACACAACCACAGTTTTAACAATTAGCCGCCTCAATACACAAAAAGAGTCAGAAATTAAAAGCACAAAGAACTCAACTCAAAAACCCGCGGGTGCACCCCCTGCCCACGCACCGACAGCAATAAAAAAAAAGTTTTTAATTTACCAATGAATGACGTTCACTTGATGACAAAACTGCGCGACTTCATCACAACCGAACCACATCATAAACTCCTCCCTCCTTGTGCTTCGTCTCGTCTCCTGGTTGGTTTGTATTAGTCTGGGCACCTTCCACCCCGCTTTTTGTCATGGGGGCGTAAACCCCGGACCCAGAATTAACACCGGATGGCAATGCGCCTAACAACGTCTTTGTTGCCGTTAGCTTGACGCGGTGATGTTACCTAAACTAGAGTCTGATCAAAACAAAGCTAGCGTTACATAAAACAAAACGTTTATGCAATATGGCATCTCCGCCACCACCGCCTGACACACCGGTCAAAACGGTGAAAGAGGATTCTGATACTTGGGTCAAATTGTCAAGTTAACGTGAAAGTTGACGAGCTAGAAACGCTGCCATCCGGTCTAGGGCGGGCTCTAGGCGGGAACCAGTAGGGTGACAAAATCAATTGTGGGCGGGAGCCAGGCTCTTTCTCGCCGAGAAGAGCCTGGTGACGCGAGGTTAGTTTGTATTCGCGAATGCCTGATACATATCCCACCCACAATTCTGATTGGTTAAAACACCTGTCATCAAAATTGTCGTCCCCATTTCATGACTCCAGTCGGTCCTGGCTTGCTGTCAATCAACTACCATTTGCGGTGGAGGCTGGTCCTATTTTAACCCCATATTTGCTGAAACAAAGTGAGTCCAAGATCATAACAATTTTGGGACATTATTAGGCTACGTTACTGTTATTTCTGTGAATAAAAATGAATAAATAACAAATACAAATAATTTATTCTTATTATTATTATTCTTGGGCCTTCAGTGAATACCTAGAAGGCCCTGACGGTTCGCCACTGTGTCGACATCTTGGACACAGGGGTGTCCACTGTCCAACGGCTGTCCAGAAATGTCACCATAGGGCGTTTGGGTGGGTTTGACAGGCCGCCATATCTTTTTTTATTCCTACTGGCCTTAGCAGAGAGTGGGATGTCATAGAGGAGGTCTCCCCGAGCGCGTGCATATATAGTTTGTGCCGACATCTTGGACACGGGGGTGTCCAGTGTCCAATTTGTAAAGGCTATGCACTCCAGTTAAATGCTTAGTTTATTAGTTTAATGTGGAAAATAATAATTTTTCATTCGCCCCTGTCTGCTCTATAATTGTGCAGAATCGTTATTTTACTTTGAAAAATCTCACCGGGACTTCTTATATAGACGGTTTTAACTTGACAACAAAAACATTCTAAATTGAACCCCCGCTCACTTCCTGTTGCAGTGTTTGCTATGGACATAAAAGAAAAAAAAACATTCAAGTGCGGGGCCCCGTTCCAATACCCATACTTGTACTTCTTTCTTGTAGTATGTACTGCCGCTGCCCTCACAAAGTATGGATTGTAGTGTGCAGCATGCATGCAAAATGCATACTATTGGGACACACTGCATCTGTCGTCACGTGAGCTTCCTGAACTCCGACCTCTTGCTCACTTCCGCCGACGTCCGCAGCGCCACATTTGAGTTTTTATTTTTATTTTTTTATTCAATAAACAAAGTCTGGCAGTAACAAACAGTACATTATACAAAAAATTCAGACTAAACATTTACAAAATTGGAACAGACAATCAAATAAACAAAATAAAATAAATAAAGCAAAAACATTAAGTCAGAGATCTAAACAGGAATCAAGATATGCATGTTTTGGTACACACCATTGCTTGTTTGGTTTTAACATATTTCAAGGCTTTCTTAAAGTTAATTATCTCATTCATGAACACGCAGCTCAGTCAGTGCGACGTAACTCCAGTAGGTGGCGGTAATGCACAAAAAGTTGTTTGCCAACCGCCATAAAACATTAGAAGAAGAAGAAGACATAACTTCCTGCTGCGCAAAGGATTGTGGGGAAGTTTGGCTGAAGCAGCATGCATCGATGCATACTCCGAAATAGGAGCTGATGTAGTACAACATCCTGGTACTCTTGGCATACTGCATCTGACATACTATGTATTGGGACATACTAAATCTTTTTTTGCCTACTAAATAGTATGGAAGTATGGGTATTGGAACGGGGCTCTGGTCTCGTTGCCATCTTCCCATCCGACTGACTTCCTGGAGCTGTGCGCATGTGCACTAAGCGACACACCACTTGGGGTGTGTTCACACGCAACAACAACAGAACACTCAAACAAGACATTCACATAGCCTACAAAACGAGGAAATGGTGGTGTTTTTGGTTAAATTCATACGTAACCAGATTAAACCCGTTACATTCACCCTCCCTGAATTTCACCAAAATCATCCTTCATCAAAGCTCCACTTCACACCAAGTACCGTGCTTCCGTAAGACACTCCCCAATCTTGCCCCCTGGACCAGCTAACAAAGATCTAATCTTTGAGTTCAGTTTGAGAACTATCTGTAAAACAGATTAAAAGGAATTACAGGTTGATCAGACCCCCAACCCTTTCAGAACATAGAGGTGCAGCCTACACCCCACTACACGTGGTCCCTTTGGGCTCATGTGACCGTGTCCCCCTTAACACACATCCAAACCATCCTAGCTATCTAATAGCTACTTTAGCTTTATGCTACACCATTCCCAGCGCTTCGCCAAAATACCAAACGTAACCACTGTCTGTGCGATATTCTCCACAAGCCTGGAATAAACAAAACAAATCATACACTCTACAGCATTGTTACACACTCCTTCCAACAAGACACTGTCTCTGTCGTGGCTCGTCCCAGCAACACCTGAACAGTCCCAGTGTCCCCAGTGAGCAGCTACTCCTCGTTCAGCCACTCTCCACCTACGTCCTCGTCGCTCTCCGAGGGAAAAGCATGAAGAGGTGATCGGACGCCCCCACCAGGTCAAGGATCCGCAGTACGTTCCTCAGCTCAGGAATCCACACAGTCTCTTTCTTTACAGTGAAACATGCTCATTACAGAACAAATTAATAAGACATAACTCAATAGCATGGCAAAACAAATAACAGACCCGGAACTGTTCAGAACCATAGGGCACGTTCACCCCTAACTCAGTCCATGGCGACCCAGCTGAACTCCCGGGACGCCGGCTCTCCCGCACGTAGCTCCATGGCACCTCTGGCGACGCGCTCACCCTGGACCCGCTCCTGCAGCGCCTGCCCCCCGGGCTCCTTCACCGACCAGCTCCCCCATCTCCACCACACAGCGCCGCATGGCCGACCGCTTCTCTCTGGCTTGCTCCTCCGTCATTCTCCGACGCTTCTCCCCATGCTCCTCTACGCTGGGGAAAACTCCACGACGGCTAGCCTGAGCAACAGGCTAGCTTTTCACTACACGTGCGGTGTGGCAGCTAACGTTAGCTCACCTAGCCGCACCAGCTGCAGTCCCTCAGTCTATTCAAAATGTCCCACACGGCCGAGAGTGACCAACTTGAAACAAAACGAGTGATCGAGCCTCCCACGGCGACCGAACGACATCGATCTCAGATGAATCCGGGTCACGGCACCAATGTAGCCGGTGTGTTTCGTCTGCGTTGTGTTCTGGCTATTACCTACGAGTGTGTGGCGACATTCATGAGTCAGGAGGCAGGCAGTACTGGGTCTCAAACTCTTTACTGAGTTATAAACTAAATAAAACAATAAACGGTTGCATACACTGATACAAAATAAACTATAAATAATAAGCGTTCTCAGGCAGAGAGTTCACCGGCACACCTGGTCTCGTTGCCATCTTCCCATCCGACTGACTTCCTGGAGCTGTGCGCATGTGCACTAAGCGACACACCACTTGGGGTGTGTTCACACGCAACAACAACAGAACACTCAAACAAGACATTCACATAGCCTACAAAATGAGGAAATGGTGGTGTTTTTGGTTAAATTCATACGTAACCAGATTAAACCCGTTACACTAGCTAGCCTCAGGCCGCTAGCTTGGGAAGCAAGGTGGGCGTGTTTGTCAGCACGTAGGCTCACCCCCATAGGTTATGCTAATTGGCGCTCATCCCACGCCCGCCCTTAGCTCCACCCTCTCAACCACCACCTTCCCACTAAAACCAAGATGGCAACCCCCACCTAGTCTATGGCTTGAACCCCGCCAGGGAGAAGAAATTCAATGGGATAGTTTTGTCCATATTTATTATACAGTCTATGCAGTTTACACACATAAACCATTCTCAGAAATCTCTACAATCGTTGTTTAATTACCAATAGAGTAGTTAATTTAACCCTAACCCTGTTTTCAGTACAAGGGTGTAAAAAGCATTTTCAGGTGGATCCACACACATTTAAAGACATTTTTGAAAATAGTCACTGTAGGGCTAGCAATATCAGCAGTGCAAGTAATTCTCAGGAATCACAAAAACAAAACAAAAAATTAATAAATGAGAGACACCTCCGAAGATTATTGTCTCTCTTTCCAAAACCCATCCATACGCATAAGCATTAATATCCATGGCTCTCTGCCCACTAACCCTTGCAGAATTATTAATGATGCTATGTGTAGCATTTTAACAAGCTATATCTATATCTATTATATTCACCATAAACAAACAGGACCAGCTAAAAGATTGGCAGCCTCTAGCGGCATACACTGCATTTTACATTGTTTGCCACTGGGTTAGATTTGGTGGAAAATCTGCAGTACAGCTTTATGGCACAAAGGGATACTGCTTTATTGCACACAACAGGAAGAAGGTGCTGTTGTGGCAGCAACAGATGCTGGAAGTAGTGGAACACCAAGAGAGGGACAAGAAGTAACATCTGTTTGTGACAAAGCAACAAGACTTGTGGGAAATGTTTTAATTTTGAGGAACACTCGTCTAACAACACCACTGGTGTGAGATAGAGACAATCACCCCTGTTTATGGTTATTACACCAAGGCACATTTAAAAATAATTGGCGGCATTTTGACACAAAATTGCATTTGAAGTGTCTCATAAACAAATTATTATAATCTCTCTTATGCAATGATTAATTTAGACCTTATTCCTCCAGGGTTTCACGTGTATAAGACGAATCAGCGTGACATCATGACCACCCGGAAATGTGGAACCGCAGCAGCAGTTAACTAGTATGAGTTGTGCCAAACAAACATTAATATCTCAAAAACTATACATCACATCGGTTGTATTTTGACATTCTGAGCGAGAGCAGAAGTAGCTCAAGAGCCTGATGTAAAATATATGTATGTCATGTCAAAGTTGCGTGAACTGTCGCAGTTTTTAAAATGAAGTGAATTTAGTAAAAAGCAGAGCCTGCTAGCGTGAGACACTCAAGACTGGCTCCATAGGGTCCCATAAAGTTGCCCACAGTAAGCCGTTTGTTTACCAACACTGATCCCTCATATAGTATGTTGTTTTGTCATTTGTGTTAGCCAGCCTACACAGTCAATGAGCAGCCGATGCATTTATTCATGGTCGGCTCTGGTGGAAAGCTACAGCTTAATGATTTATGGCTATGGAAATGTGGCTGTGTCTGCAGTTGTGTGCCGAGTCTGAAGTGAAGTGTGCTTTTCTACAGCCAGAAGACAATAGGGAGGGAGGGGGATACTTTTTATACTATACTGAACAAAAATATAAACGCAACACTTTTGTTTTTGCTCCCATTGTTCATTAGTTGAAATAAAATATATGTATTTTTCTATGCACACAAAAGGCTTATTTCTCTCAAATTTGGTTCATAAATTTGATTAAATCCATGTTAGTGAGCACATCCCCTTTGCCAAGATAATCCATCCACTTGACAGGTGTGGCATAAATAACATAAATGCAGTATAACTGAACTATGAGGCTACAAATAAGCATGGGCCAAAGGCCCGCCGGGGACATGAACATGAACAGCCCGGAGACACGCAGGCACGCACGCATGCACTCACTCACTCACTCACTCACTCACTCACGTGGTCTAAAAGGTTTGCACTTGAAGGGCAGTCAGTATAAAACAACACATTTTAGAGTGGCCTTTTATTGTAATCAGTCCAAAGCACACCTGCTATGCTGTTTAATCAGCACCACACCTGTCAGGTGAATGGAATATTTTGGCAATGGAGAAGTGCTCACTAACGTGGATTTAAACAAATCTGGGAGCCACATTTCAGAGGAATAAGCCTTTTGCGTGCATAGAAAAAGTCTTAAATCTTTTATTTCAACTATGGGAGCAAAAACAACATGTGCGTTTATATCTTTGTTCAGTATACTTCCATATTAGGAAAACCATAAAACTCAGAATTATAGCTACTTTAGCCATGACAATGTACAGCGTAGCGTCAATGGCCATTCCCCTCACAGATCCAATCGAACACAGCATTCTCTTTTTCTTAATTTTTGACAGCCAGCCAAGTTGAGTGAAACTGCTCTGCACCATTTACTTTTCTTTCATGACTTGTAAAAGCAGTCTCACGTTGCAACACTGAATCAGTCTGTTAGATATGGTTCCTTTCAGAAAACATGTAGTAACAACTAACAACCAGTAAGGGCAAAGAGCAAAGTAAGCATTCAAACACGCATGGAGAAACACAGGTGAATATGCTGCAGGTAGACAGCGAATGACAAATGTGGCAACTCTCTCAGAACATGCAGTGTGTCCCTATGGGGCTCCAGGATGACGGCAGAACAGTGTACAGTCTGCAACTGGGCAAGAATGTGAGCAGGTGTGGACCGGAGTAAGATAGACGGCCCTGGAAGAAATGGGTCACTTGGAGAGAGTGCTGCACAGAGAGGAGGGAGGGAGGGAAGGAAGAGAGTGCTGCACAGAGAGGAGGGAGAGGAGGAAGGAGTTAGGTGTATGTATGGGGGTGGGGGGGGGAGTGAAGAGAGAGAGGGAGGGAGGTGCAGAGATACTGTAGGTAAATTAAGCTTAGGGGAGGCAGCAAAGAAACAAAGAGTCCACAAGCAGGCTTTGAGAGCCAGGAGTGTGAGATGAAGAGCATGTCTTTGATCCGGTGCTGCGTCGGCCACTCTTGGCCCTTTGCAGACCCCTGACTGTACATTCCCATCACTTTGGAGGCAGTGCAGAGGTGGATAGTTGCTGTATGGGTCACCATGGTCCAGAGCTGTGTGGGCGTCAAACAGAGCTGTCACCTCCGGGTGTCTTCTCTCAGGAGGAGGCTGGCCTTCCACAGGGTCAAGTGAGTATTGTAGTCAAGTACTTTGTCTTGCGTTGTCTTGGGTTTGTCTTTCTAGTGATCAGAGCTCAGACGCTCTTATTGATCGCTGCAGTTGATATTCTGCACGTTTAGCTTCTTTTGCACCTTCTTTGCTATGGGAAATTCTTGGTAGTTAAACAAGATATGTCTGTCTGTTTGTGTTATGTTGCTCTTAAGGCATTTCTGTAAGAATAAGTCTGAGCAAAGAACAGACCATTTGGGCACTGCTGGATAAAGTAGCCTAATATTTGTATGATATGAAGTAACCGTTCCATTAAGAAAAGATAAGTTTAAGAAGATCATACATCTCATTAAGGCTAATACTCATCTTTCTCCTTCCCCTCTCCAGGAGTGACAGTGCGGCAGGACAGCTGAGGTAAGACTAAGACATACAGTAATGCATCACTAGAAACATTTAGTGCTGACAATGCATCAGGCTGAACGCCATTATTTGAGCTCCTCCGACAATGATCGTCTCATTGTGGAGAATGCACATATCCATCTGAATTTGTCTGAGTTTGTTGTTGGGGATATTTTGCACAGTCCAGATGCAGTTTCACCTTTGGCAACCTGAGCCTTAGCACTAATCTAATTGATTGCCAGACTTAATAGATAGGGGGGAGCATTTGTGGAAACGGTTAAGTCACAACGCAGCTATGTTCGAGCTATGTAATTTTGTTATTTGGTTTTGGCTTTGTGCACTGCATGTGCTGTAGGATGTATTGGAATTGGTGGATATTCTCATCACCTACACTGTGCTATTTTACCTCATAGCCATATGCAGCAAAGCTCCTTCAAGAGCACATCCATCCTTACTGTATATGCGGGATAGAACTGTAGGTAGTAAAGGTGTTGTTGTGAGTGGTAGAGTGGTAGTGAATGTTCCTCCTTGCCCCATGACATCAGACTGAGCTTGGATGTCAATGGCTGATGGCTGATGAGGAGAAATGGGACACTCGAGCCTCTGCCGCCCTCTTCTGGTCGTCCTGCATATCAAGTGCACTTGATTTGGATTTTTGAGACAATGATAGTCAGAATAGCCTATAGTGGAATGTCAATTTTCTTGACTATTATAGGTGAAGGCAGTATTGGAGAAGACGATGAGAGATCTCAGACTTAATTAACGACTACATCAATGATTGACACAGTGAAAAAGCTTATAGTAAATCCATCACAGTACATATGATATTCATTCTGGCAATAACATCAATAAAGATGTCATCAGTAAAGATGTATGGGTCATTTCCTACCCTCATGGGCAGAACATCATCTGCTCAACACCTCTCTCTGCAAGGCACATCCCAGCCTTAAGAACACTGCAATAAGGAATTTTAACCCACTTTCCTAGCATTCCCCCAGACTGCTCATTTACTGAAATAACACTTCCTTATTCCACTGCTTTGTGAAAGCTGGTGCTGACGTCAGAGGATAGGGACTGCTTTGTGAAAGCTGGTGCTGACATCAGAGGATAGGGACTGCTTTGTGAAAGCTGGTGCTGACCAGGGCCGTAGCTAGCTATGAGCACGGGGAGGTCCGGACCTCCCCTAATATTTCAGAGGAAAAAAAAAAAAAAAATTTTTTTTTTTTTTTTATAAAACAATCTGCATGGAAAAGCATGAAAAACACGGGATCGCTTTTCTTTTGAAACGAAAGGCAGGTCAGGCAGGAAGTCATCTGACGCCGCGTCCGCGGTAACTTGATTCCGAGAGAGCAGCAGCATGGTGGTGAGTGATGACTGTCTGTCTGCCTGGCGAGATAATTGAAGGTGAGCGAGCGAGTGAACAGTGAGCGAGTGAACGACAGACAGTGAGTGACACTGACAGATTTTTTTGCAACAACCAAGAAAGTAAGTGTCTAGTCTGTCTCTTAAGTAATGTTACCTGTGTGACACGTTGGGATGCTACTGGCTAATCATGCATGATGCCAATTGCCAAGCTCCCGAAGTCAGGTATGCAGGTGGCTATATGCATGGTTTCAGTTTCATGACCCAATAAGTAACAAAAAGAGGTGGTGTAAAGTTAAAAACAACATAATATATTTTATTTTATTTTTCAATCGTTCCTATCAGGAATAAATAAATGTCCCTCTGTATGTTTTTTTTATTATCGATGATGACTTTGTGTGTTGTGTACGGCTTGGGTTGTGTACCTGTGTTTGTAGGTGTCATTTTGATATGAATTTGGCTAAAACAGTTTGTGTTTGTTAGTTACAATTATGTTGACAGGAGAGCTGAGCAGGTGGTGACATGAAAGAGAATATATTGAATAATGACATCACAACAGTATAATCCTAATGTTGATTTAAAATGATATATTACTCTAAATATGGCTTAAAAAGGGGAAAAAAAACTCAATTTTTTTTCGGCGGCGCCCTAACGGGCGCCGCCGAATCCGCCTCCCCTTGCTGGACCTCCCCTATTTCGGAACCCTGGCTACGGCCCTGGTGCTGACATCAGAGGATAGGGACTGCTTTGTGAAAGCTGGTGCTGACATCAGAGGATAGGGACTGCTTTGTGAAAGCTGGTGCTGACATCAGAGGATAGGGACTGCTTTGTGAACGCTGGTGCTGACATCAGAGGATAGGGACTGCTTTGTGAACGCTGGTGCTGACATCAGAGGATAGGGACTGCTTTGTGAAAGCTGGTGCTAAAGTCAGAGGATAGGGACTGCTTTGTGAAACAGTGCTTTGTGAAAGCTGGTGCTGACGTCAGAGGATAGGGACTGCTTTGTGAAACTATAGTTTCACAAAGCAGTCCCTATCCTGCTGACGTCAGAGGATAGGGACTGCTTAAAGCAGTCCCTATCCTCTGATGTCAGCACCAGCTTTCACAAAGTAGTCCCTATCCTCTGACGTCAGCACCAGCTTTCACAAAGCAGCCCCTATCCTCTGACGTCAGCAGGATAGGGACTGCTTTGTGAAACTATAGTTTCACAAAGCAGTCCCTATCCTCTGACGTCAGCACCAGCTTTCACAAAGCAGTCCCTATCCTCTTGACGTCAGCACCAGGGCCCGGTTGTTCAAAAGCTTTCATCCGGATAAAACTGATCCAGATTTGGAAATCCTATTTTATGCTCTCCAGGATCACGTAATCCATTTTATTTTTCTGCCGGTTTTTCAAAGCAACATCGGATTGGATTACTCTGATCCGGATACAAACTTTTCAGGATTACCAAATCCGGATAACCAGTGCTCGAAATGGGATAGGCTATCACAATGTAGGCTACTAGCTATGTAAAGAACAACAGGTAGAATGGCCAGCGTGGGGTCACTTCAAGAGGGTTTTTTTATTGGTTAACGACTGATGATCATGTCAGTGTGATTAATATACAGTGATAAGTGACAGTTAGAATTAAATATATTATTTGTGTTCAATATTGACAGCTGTTTGGGGGATTATTTTATGAGGCTAAAATCTTTTTATTTTGCTGTAGCCTACTGAAAGGCTGAATACGTAGCCTATGTCAGCCTACTTTATATACTTACCGTAATTTCCGTACTATAAGCCGCACCGGAGTATAAGCCGCAGCAGCAAAATTGCCTGTTTGTTACATATATAAGCCGCACCGGACTATAAGCCGCGGGTGTTTTAATGTTTTTTTTTTTTTTTTAATTGTGTTTTAATGTTTAATTACCATATGTAAGGGTTCGTGCACAGAGGGGATTGTCGGGAAAGAGATGGCTGTTTGAGGAAGCTCCCATTTATTAACATTTCAACAAAACAACATAACACAACACCACCTGTGTTTTTTTTTACAGTGCACACAGTGTCCGCGGTGTGGTGAAAAGAGGGCAAGAGAGGAAATTAAAACAGAAGTGGATTTATAGTTAGAAAGAGTGCTAAAGAAGAGAGAATTCCGTTTTTTATTTTATTTTTTTCTGAAAAAATTCATAGATAAGCCGCACCGTTATATAAGCCGCAGGGGCCAAAAAACGGGGAAAAAGCCGCGGCTTATAGTCCGGAATTTACGGTAATCACTGCAGCCTAACGGATGAACAAATTAAGTGAAAATCTTATGAATAAAGGTATATACTGTTACTGTATACTATATAGTTAGCACCCGGCTACGTCCAGACTTGTTACTGTGGTCTGAGGTAGAGAAGATAGTTAATTTTATCGAACTCACAGTCCCCTGGGAAGATCGAGTTGAGGAGGCTTATGAGCGCAAGAAAGCTAGGTATGCTGAAATGGCAGCAGAGGCAGAGCAGCGAGGTTGGAGGGCTCGAGTGCGGCCTGTAGAGGTGGGCTGCCGTGGTTTTGTGGCAAAGTCCATTATTGCCCTACTAACTGAGTTGGGCATTCGGGGACGGAGCCTGAAGCTTTGCGGTTAGCAACATGTCTCAGGCAGCAGAACGAGCAAGTGAATGGCTGTGGCTAAGGAGGAAACATGCTAGCTGGGGAACTCGTAAGAACTCGTAAGATTGATTGTTTGTTGTTGGTCATGATTGATGGTCCGCATCAACAGGGCTGAATCATTGACAGTGGTGGTGTAGTTAAGAATGTCATACCGAACCGACCTGGATAGCTAGGCTTAGATAGTGAGGTAATATGCAGTCGTGCGGTGGTAGCATGGAGGGGGGTGTTTCCAGGACGCTGGATTACACCGTTAAGCCTTCTTGAGGTGTCGTGGGCCGAAGGTGCCCACTTGAAAACCCCAATGACATGCTTCATACTGCTGTTGGCTAGGGTAGGTAACTGGTGATTTGTGTCTTGTTTATTAGTTTGTTAGCCTGTTAGCTTGTTTTATTCTGGATTGGGCTTCCAAATGTGTTTTTCCTCGGATTTTGGCACAAGGGATAGTAACATCTTGTCCTGTGTATTAATTAATAATGCATGATCCAAATCTTGGATTATTTAACCAATTTTAAAGTTTCATTACATTTTGTGACTGAAATTCACCCTGAATCCACCCTTCTGCTGGGATCGCAGTTTAATCCTGACTTTTTTTGGATCAAAGTTATCCCAATCCTACTAAAAGGTTTTGAACAACGCGGGTGAAGGTTTGATCCGGATCAAAACCAAGATTGGATTACGTAATCAATCAGATTTCAGAATCCTTTTTTTCTTTTGAACAACCCATTTTCAAGATTTGATCCAATCCGTTATCCGAAATCCGATTACTTTTGAACAACCGGGCCCAGGTGGGAAGCCAGATTGGGGGTATGTGTCCTGGTCACTGCACTAGCCCCTCTGGTCGGTAGGGACGCCTGTTCATGGCGGAAGGGAACTGGTGGGAATAGTGTGATCCTCCCACGTGCTACGTCCTGCCAGTGAAGCTCTCCACTGTCAGGTGAAAAGAAGCGGCTGGTAACTGTGCATGTGTCGGAGGAAGCATGGTGCTAGTGCTAGTCTACGGCTCTCTCCAGATCGGCAGAGGGTGGAGCAGCGCCAGCGACCAAGTACAATTGGGGAGAAAATGGGGGGGAAATCAGAAGAAAACAAGGCCAGGTCGAAACCTGGCATAGGGCCGTTGTACCAATTTCGGTACCACGGTAAAAAAAACAGACTGATATTTCTTGAACATATTCTCCTTTATTAAAGTATGCAACCATTTTCAATGAACAAATGGCATGTAGCCTTCAACTTTAAAACAAAACAATGTGCTTCTGCTTACTTCTTCTTACATTCAACTCTGTATGGCAGTGAGTACAGACAGTGCAACACCAGTGGCATGTAGCCCTCAAGTATTTAATTTTATTATTATATTAAATATTATAATTTAATTTATTTCACAGAATTGCTGGAATCCTTTTTTTTCAACGGTGTATATTGGTATTTGATCGATGCATAGGAATTCTGCCAATGCCCTATCACACTTTCTTGCTTCATGCGAGTCATATTTCCTCTGCTTTTCAAAAACATCAGGAATTGTCTGCTGGGTGGTCTTTTGGGCTCCGCGACTTGTGCCTTCCTCTTCATCTTCATCTCTCGCATACTGTTAAATGGAAAGTAACGTCAGTGAGATTTACTAAAATAAAGAGATGATAAAGACAACTGCACATACACACATGTAGAGTGCAAGCAATTTTATGTAGCTAGTTTTAATTCACGGACATGTTTCACCCGAAAGAAGCTTGTATTTATTTTGATGCCATGTTGAACTATGGCTAAGTCCGGCTATTAGCCGTGTCCCATAATGTTTCCATTACAAACATTGCATGCACACGTGTTACACTATGCTAGCTAACGCTGTACCAGGTATTAGCCGGGTCCCATAATGATTCCATTACAAAACACGTTAACGTGAGCGCAAACGTTTTTTGGTTACACAATTACACAATGCATTGCCAGCTATCTCAAAAACGAATGTGACAGGATAAGGTCTGTTTGATATGTTGTTAAACGTGTTATTTTACACCGTTTGAAAGAAGTAACCCACCTTGAATTATTTGAACAGGTCTGGGTGCCTGTCTTTCAGCTGCTTGGCGAGATTGGATGTGCTACCCAGTTTGGTTTGGAACTCCCTTTCACACTTTTTGCAGATGGGACTTTGGGGACTGATATTTCCAAATGCGACTCTTTGCATTCTTCTTCTCAACAAGTTGAGTTGTTGGAATAGGACAGGAGCAGCCGCAACCGAATGCTGTCACATTCACAGCTGCTTTACATTAGGACAAAAAAGACGATACATGTCAACTCCTCAAAAATCGAATCAATAAATTCCTAGTCGGATCGAGAGAGGCACCAGACGGTGAAATGTCCGACGACGGCTCTTGTGGAACTCTCTGAACGAGCTAGCCACAATATTAGCCAGAGGTGCATTACCGCCACCTACCGGACTGGAAAGCGGAAAGACATTACATTGCCTGAATCCGTGCTAAAATGGTCTGGGCGACAGAGTGGAATGTAAGGGCCCTGCCGTGCATTCTGCACAACGGCCCCAAAAACTACCACGTACACTACCTTATTTTCTGACACTGTATGGTTAAGGATGTTCTGCAGAGGAATCATTTTCATGGTGTGTTAAGATGGCAATGTAGTATAACGATAACAAATTATACAATTTCTTTTGATCATAAAAGTTTGACAGTTTATTTGCATGATTTCCTGATAAAAATAGAGAAGCTTTATCTTTATTCCATGTACTGTGATGTTTGCAAGCAAACCTGGGTTGTGGCGTTAATATGGATGGTGAATGGTAAATGGACTGCATTTATATAGTGCTTTTATCCAAAGCGCTTTACAATGTGCCTACATTCACCCATTCACACACCGAAGGCGACCAGCTGCCACGCAGGGTGCTGGCACAGCCATCGGGAGCAATTTGGGGTTCAGTGTCTTGCCCAAGGTCACTTCGACATGCGGAGGAGCCGGGGATCGAACCACCGACCTTCTGGTTAGTGGATGACATGCTCTACCTCCTGAGCCACAGCCGCCCCTTAATAGCTTTGTCTGGTTACATTTTCAAGACTACGGTTCAGATTTCCCATTGTCGTTTCAGTTGTTTGATTAAAAGTATTATCAAATTAAATGGGCACAGACAAAGGGGAGTGTCTCATTATGATTAATTATGATTGCGTCTATGCAGAAAATATAGTAAGGCATGGAAAATAGATCCTCATCTGCCATGTTATCTTCCCTATTTGTTGGCTTGTTTCTTCCCCTGATCTAATTGGTTACATGCCCGTGAAAAATCCTCTGACACACTTTATCTGGCAACTTCATCGCTCTCTCTCTCTCTCTCCCCCTCTCTCTCCCATTCTTTCTGTCTGTGTGTGTGTGTCTCTCTCTCTCTCCCTTGCTGGGCTCTTGTTCCCTCTGGGACAGAGGGCTCAGAGGGCGTAAACACTTTCACACCAGAGAGCCGGGTTCCATCCCCAGTGTTCCAATTTCAACCGTGACATTTAACGTTTCTGTTATTTAATTAACCCTAACGCAAGCCATAACTCTAACCTTAACCAAGTAGTTTATAGTTGCCTAACTTTTTTGTGTTTTGTTTGTTTGTTTGTTTTTTGCATAATGTTTTCAAATTAACTCAAAATTTTGGTTGGTTACTTTTAGTTCAGAAACATTGATGGTCAGGTATCTGTGGTTTGTCGAAACGTAAACTGACAACTTTTATTCTGGCAACTTGGTTGCTCTGTCTCTCTCTCTCTCTCTCTCTCTCTCTGGGCCCTATCTTCCCAAAAGCACTAATTTAGAGTTTGCGCTCGTTTAACGCCATGCGCAATGCAAATTGCGGGCGGGCACAAGCGCATGCCTGTTATAATTGTACTGGGCATAGGCGTGCCATATGCCAAAGCAGGCGTTTCAGCACTAAAATGTGGGGATAGATCCCCGTAATCTCCGCGCAGCGCAGTGCAAAGTAAAATTCCGTTTGGATAAACACAGTAACTACACTTTGAGGTGTAGTTACTGCGATTCAAACTGGTTTTTGGTTGGATTTTCTAGTTACTGCAATTTTCCCGCTCTTTCCATAACAAAGCCCAACATATCAATCACTCATAATGGCACAATCTGTTTAGTTAATCCAGTCAATTCCCAATATGAGAGCGCACTGACAGCTGTCCAAATTGTTAATGAAGGAGTCTTCAGTGTCTTTAAAATTGTAAATGCTGTATTCCTAGCTAATAATCCATAAGAGATCATCCAATAAAGAAGGGAATTGTGTTCTCCACTGGGAAGTGTTAATCTGGCTGTAGATAGTGATAATTGTTTGGTATCACTACCTAGCTCATCAGGACAAGCTTTTTAATTGCTGCATAAATTATCAGCATTCAGACTCAGTCTGTAATTCATTTTATTTAAAATAATTTTAATATGCTATGTAATATATATATGTTCTTGTATGAATGCTCAATCTGAAAAGCTGATCTGATTTGTAAAGAAAACCTCTTCTAAATTAAGATAATAAAACAACTGTGCTCATTAATTAATTGTGTCAGAATGATGACCAAAAAGCAACACCAGTGGTGAAGATGACATCAACTGACTTCAGGATTCCCTGAATTTATCTGTTACTCATCCATTTAAATGTTTTAAACATGTAAACAATAAAACAATTAAATACAGATATGATGTGGTATCGAAATCAAAACCGATTACAATTGTCTCATGAAAAACAAGACAGGAGAAGCACATTAGATTGTAGTTACTTTTACGCTTTTCCCTTGTACAACCTACACATCCGTTTAAGGTAATACACAGACAGAGTGCCGTATATGCATTTCTGGGGTCATCGTATACATATTTAATAAGCACACTTTTCAACCTATATCTCATTTGGCTGGACAGTCAAAAAACTTTAAAGCCATTTTTCTCAGTTTCAGTGTTGGCGTAGTTATGATTTGTAGGGCAGAGCTGTTCTGTAGCATTCTTTGGCGACGGATGTTGACGTGCTCGGTACCCTTGTGTGTCATGATTGGAGGCACATGGCCATACATGGTTGAGGTGAGGCACACAGGGGACGGGGTCAGGCAAAGGTCAGTGATGCTGTGGGGCTGGGGTTAGGCACTGGTAGCCACTTGGTTGGGGTTAGGGTTTGGATATGGGGTAACATTGGGGATGGAAGCTCCACGAGCTGCACGCCCTGTAGAGCGACATATTCCTCCTCCCTCTGGGGAAGACGGTCAGGCGGCAAACTCCGACCCCAGTGCGTCAGGGTGCCTCACCCCAACTGTGTGCGTCCGCTTTCCAACGCCTCAGTCACAGGGCATCACCTCTGGTGCAGGTGCAGCCGTGTGCATCTGAAGCCAATGCACCCGGTACCGTGGAAGCAAACATGATGCACAAGGGTACCGTGGATGCAAACATGATGCACAAGGGTACCGTGGACGCAAACATGACGCACAAGGGTACCGTGGACGCAAACATGACGCACAAGGGTACCGTGGACGCAAACATGATGCACAAGGGTACCGTGGATGCAAACATGATGCACAAGGGTACCGTGGACGCAAACATGACGCACAAGGGTACCGTGGACGCAAACATGACGCACAAGGGTACCGTGGATGACGCACAAGGGTACCGTGGATGCAAACATGATGCACAAGGGTACCGTGGATCAAGGGCGTCGTTTTGGTCTCAAAGTTGGTAGGGTCGAGGACGGCATGAGGGGAGGGGGTTTCGGTGGCAAAAATTTGAGGTTTTTGTTTTACCTTTTTTAGGGGGTCATCCCTATGTTCCCCGGGTCCTATGTTCCCCGCTTTTCCCAAATAGGGTCCTATGTTCCCCGCTATGTTCCCTGGGAGAGGTTAGGTTTTGGGTTAGGGTCTGGGGGAGGTTAGGTTTAGGCGTGGGGGGTGGGAGAGGTTAGGTTTTGGGTTAGGGTCTGGGGGAGGTTAGGTTTAGGGTTAGTGAAAAACGGGGAATATAGAACCCGGGGAACATAGAACCCGGGGAACATAGACATGATCCCTTTTTTAGCCATATTTAGACGAATATCTCATTTTAAATCAACATTAGGATTATACTGTTGTGATGTCATTATTCAGTATCTTCTCCTTTTCTCAATAACTTTCATGTCACCACCTGCTCAGCTCTCCTGTCAGCATAATTGTAACTAATAGGGGTGTCACAATATATCGTCCCACGAAATTTCGCGATAGTAAAACGTCACGATATGTATCGTTGAGATGAAATCTCATATCGCAAAAAAGAAAAAGAAAAAAGAAAAAAAAAACTTTTTTTTTTTTTTTTTTTTTTTTTCTTCCAAAAAATAGACTAAGAAACGTCTTTGTTTGTTGAAGTTCAATGTGTGGAAAGTAGTTCAGTTGAACAAGTCTCTGAAGAGACACATGAGAAGTTATACAGGAGAGAAACCATTCAATTGAGTTTCTGGCAAAACTGTTTACTTGACAGGAAAAACTGAAGATGCATAAAAAATAGATTAAGAAAAGTCTTGTTGTTTGAGTTTGAAGAAAAACTGAAGATGCATAATGAGAATTTATACTGCTGAGAAACCTTTTAGTTCAAAGTAAATCTAAGTGACGGTGTAACTCATTCTATTTCAAGATAAGCCTTATCTCCAATCTCATGTTTTTTCTAGTTGTTATTGTAATAACAATTTCCCACAACAGCATGTTTTGTATTTGTGCATTTCAAATAAAATACTACTTTTCCAGTCATATATTGTCATTATTCAAGTTTAAAAAAATATTGTTAAAATCGTATCGTATCGTTATCGTGAACCCAGTATCGTGATACGTATCGTATCGTGAACTGAGTGTATCGTGACACCCCTAGTAACTAACAAACACAAACTGGAGGTTTAGCCATCTAATCATGTTCTTTCACAAACAGCCGGTTTGGAAAGAAAAAATTGCCACTGAATCCCACACATCATACATCCTACATTTCTTCCTCCTAAGAGTTGCACGATCTTCAGTCAGATGTCAATTGCCACCATTTGACATGCCAATACACTGTTGTCATCGCGCAAGCACATGGCTACTTAATATGGACGTTAACGTCCATATTATAGCCATGTGCTTCAGCTGCGCGCTGTACTTTGCTAAATTAGCATCGATGCTAGCGGGACTTACCTGCTTGCTGCTGCTTGCACTACTGCACTGCTGCGTCACTGCTGCTTGCTGGTAATGTTAATCCCATGTCAGAAAAAGTCTCCAGATTTGTCGCTAACAGGAGGGTCTGTCTGCTGCGCGTGATTTCTATAACCCGGAAAACTGTGTGTGGGTGGGCGTTTGTTTGGTCATCAGCCAAATGAGCCAATCAAACGGGAGTTTGATTCAGTTGTGAAAAACAGGTGTAAATGTAACCTTGAACATATTGCAAACTAATTTCACTCAATAATGGTCGGGTCAATTCTATCCTTGCAAAATATGGGAAGACAATCTAAATGACCTATATAACTGCACTCCAAAGATAATGCAAATAAGGTTGCTTAAAAGTTGGTAGGGACAATTGGACACCCTGAAATGTTGGTAGGGTCCGGACCCCACCGACCCTATGCAAAATGACGCGCTTGCCGTGGATGACGCACAAGGGTACCGTGGACGCAAACATGATGCACAAGTGCAGGGTCGTGCAGAGAGACCCTTAGAGGGGCAGGGGCTCAAAATTTTAAAAAGGGCACAACACCGCGGTGCGGGGCGGTTTCACTGTTGCTGATCCGCCAGTCAGTCGGAACTCGGCAGCTGGGCAGTGGGCAGGATGGCGAAGGAATGACCCGCCCATCTCTGCCTCTGATTGGCACAGGAGACAAGGAGAGACGTAGGATAGGATAGCCAAGCGAATGTGATTGGATCAATAATGTTTGACGCTAGGCCAATCAGAGGCAGAGAAGGGCGGGTCATGCCTTCGCCATCCTGGGGAAAAATATTGTGCACGTCACAGAGACGCAGACGATTAATTAACTTCCGGTTGAAAGGTCAACATGTGTAAACTGTCCAGACATTTTAGTTATTGCTAAATTGTTATTTATTAGTTCTTCTTGAAGGGTGCTGGGCATGCCTTCACTGTAAAAAAATTTTTATTTGCCCCGCTTTGTCACGCACATTGTGGTCGGATGTTGACGGGTGTGGTAGCCTACCCTTGTGCATCATGTTTGCATCCATGGTAGCCTTGTGCGTCATGTTTGCATCCAAGATACCCTTGTGCATCATGTTTGCATCCACGGTACCCTTGTACGTCATGTTTGCATCCATGGTACCCTTGTGCGTCATGTTTGCGTCCACGGTACCCTTGTGCATCATGTTTGCATCCATGGTACCCTTGTGCGTCATGTTTGCGTCCAAGGTACCCTTGTGCATCATGTTTGCATCCACGGTACCCTTGTGCATCATGTTTGCATCCATGGTACCCTTGTGCGTCATGTTTGCGTCCAAGGTACCCTTGTGCATCATGTTTGCATCCATGGTACCCTTGTGCGTCATGTTTGCATCCATGGTACCCTTGTGCATCATGTTTGCATCCAAGGTACCCTTGTGCATCATGTTTGCATCCACGGTACCCTTGTGCGTCATGTTTGCATCCATGGTACCCTTGTGCGTCATGTTTGCGTCCAAGGTACCCTTGTGCATCATGTTTGCATCCATGGTACCCTTGTGCGTCATGTTTGCATCCATGGTACTCTTGTGCGTCATGTTTGCATCCATGGTACACTTGTGCAGGCACGTGCAGAGGGGGGTGCTAGGGGTGCCCGAGCACCTGCCCATTTTCCCCTAAAGAATCATAATAACTTTCTTTCTTTCTCTCTACCTCTCTGTTTCCCTTTCTGTCACAACGCTTAGTACTTATTCATAGCAAGATCTAGGTGCTGATAGTGGATGATTACAGAGCACATGAACCGGGTCTCACAGAGGGTCGGTGAGATATCAGACTGAAAACAGATATTGCCTGAGATGAAAGAGGGTTGAGAGGCGGGCCACAGGATGTCGCAGGCCCGGCTCCAGGATGGAGTGACTGAGGGGGCAGTTTAAAATGGTGAGGTCAGGTGGCAATTTGAAAATGGCCATGCCAAAAAATTCCTTTGTCAAAAAATGTACCTAAATTTGGAGCGTTATTGCACCCCCTTCCTGACAAGCTAGCATGAGATAGCGTGAGCTACCAATAGATTCCTTATAGCTTTTCTAGTTTCATATGAGCCCAGGACCTTCATTCTAGCTTTAAAAATGCGCTCGCTACACCCTTTGAAATACAGCAATGTTCCACCATGAGAAGTAGAAGAGGAATTCAACTGGGGGGGCAGAAAATACAACTGAGGGGGCAAAGCCCCCACAAGCCAACCGGGGGGCGGTTGGCGGCGTGATTTGATTTGACAGTTCTGGGCACTGGAGTTGGCATTGGCCAATCCTGGCATGTTCTGCCCCCAAATTGAGCGTGTTCTGGCGCTAAGCGTGTGTGATCGGGGAGAACCAGGCAGCCGACTGCTTCCGTGTGGACCGGTGCGGAGTGCGGACATGTCGAGGCAAGAGTGCTGCCTGCCGGCTTGGAGCGTTGACTAGCCACGGTAAAGAGCCGCTGTAAATACAATATTCATGGAATGCGAGTTTAACGAACCAGTTACGGTACATGTCCTATGCATTCTACAAATGAAGACATTAGCATTTTATTTTGTATGTTACATACTTATTGGCCAAGTTATTAGTTAGTTTATGGGCTAGAAATTCTGCCAGGTTACAGGCACTAGGCGGCCATCTTGCCTGCAGAATTTTCTCCTCGAAATGAAGATTGATTGACAGCTGCCATGTTGTGATATGATTGGTTGAAATGGGGTAGACATGTTATAGTTCTTTGTTACATCACCATACTGTAGATTACAGTTATGAATGAAATCCTGAAAAATTTACTTTTGATGTAAAAAAAAGTGTGAAAAAAGAAAGAAATTTATTTTTGTGATTTATTTTACTTTAAGTGCACTGAATACCCAGGTATGTGAACTAAAATTAAAATTAAATATATGTTTTGGGTTGAGCTCATCTTTAAGACTTTCACAGCAGATTGCAGTTGTGTGAGTGAAATATAGAGGGTGCTTTTGTTTGAGCAGCAGCATAAAATGGATCTTGTGTGTGTCAAGTTATATACATGTAGGGTCCTTTGAGCAAAGACAGTTGGTTCTCTGAAAATATTGTTGATTTTTGGCTTTTATTTATGTATTTATGTATTTATTTATGTAATTATTTATGTATTTATTTAAGTATTTATTTATTCATATTTTATTTTGTTGGTCATGTTTCACCCACATTTTTTATGGAGGATATATTTGGCCATTTTAGAAATTAAAGGTCCAAATAGAAAATAAGAATAGATCAAATTAAAACAATTATAAACGTGATCTCTATTAATTTTCTATTTGGACTTAAAATTTGTAATATGGCCAAATATATCCTTCATAGATTATGAGAATATTATAGTCATACCATATAGGAGATAAAAGAAAAAAGAAAAGTACTATAAGGGCAATATACTGTAAACTCTCTATTAAATAACACAAACACACAGCAAGTCCCTACTAGAATAGTACAAAATATTCTAGTGATTTTCTTTTAACGGCCATTTTGGTTGGTTTTGACTTGCATGGATTTTGGCTCAGTGTACAGCACTGCATCCGCTCCAGAGGGAGCTTTGTTTGCAAAAGTAATCAATTTTACTGTGTGTGTGTGTGTGTGTGTGTGTGTGTGTGTGTGTGTGTGTGTGTGTGTGTGTGTGTGTGTGTGTGTGTGTGCGTGTGTGTGTGTGTGTGTGTGTGTGTGTGTGTGTGTGTGTGTGTGTGTGTGTGTGTGTGTGTGTGTGTGTGTGTGTGTGTGTGTGTGCGTGCGTGCGCGTGTGCGCATGCGCGCGCATACGTGTGTGTGTGTTCCAGTAGGTGTGTAAGAGCCACAAGCCTGCAGTGTGTGCGAACTGAGCTGGGCTCTCCAGAGAGTTCCAGCAGGATAGACCAGGTTAGCGTCTGCGGCTACAATTACACTGATTGCACATCTATGGGTGGTGTCGTAATACGGTCACCTTGCCAGCCTGACACTCCTGACATTAAAGTCTCGTTCTGTTTCCACCTCAAAGAGACTTGTATCAGATCGATACGCCGCAGTGATGTGATGTAGCATTGTTAAGGATGTTTCTCAATATCTCTGAGGCAATATAAACTGCTCTACTGTATTACCTCCCATTGATACTTTGTAGACAAATACCTAAGGGCTAATTAAGGCACAGACTGCGGTTGATGAACATGTCGCTCTCTATTTTGTTTTTACTATACATTTCCCCTAAGCCAGGGGTGCCCAATTGATAGATTGTGATCTATCTGCCATCAATAACTCTGCTCACCATATAATAAATCCTAAATGTATTATTTTATATTTTTAATGCATAAATCCCACTCGTGTATAGCTAATTATCTACAGTATTTAACATTATAACATTACTAAATAATGTTAAATAAATAGGGGAAAAGAAGTAGCTTGCGACTAGTTTTATTTTTTGTAAGTAGGGCACCCCTGCCCTTAGCCCCGAGTCGGGACTTGTTCTGTTAGCTTCCGCTACCGCTCGCTGCCAGGAAGAGTCCCGTGTACATACATAGACTAGCATGCGACTTTCGCTCCCAAGCTGTCTACATCAGTGATACGCACGTATTTACAAGTCCCACAGAAACATTTCAAAGCCACCTACTTGAGAACAAGGGTTCATTGCTTCTCGACGACGGGTTTAGAAAGCTCGACGCTGCTCAAAAATGCCTCTTTTCATCCGAAGTCTGTCTTGGTGATATTATTTTTTCCGGGTTGCAGCTCCCAGCCGTCAGAGCGCTCAACAGCGCCACTCTGGTCGAAAGCTAAATAATATCACCAGCACAGACTTTGGATGAAAAGAGGTATTTATGAGCAGCGTCGAGCTTTCTAAGCCCGCACCACACACATACTTTAAGTATGCTACAGTATCAGATACTGTAAGACTTTTACTCAAGTAATATAATATGTGACACTAACTTCCACCAAAGCCATTTTCTGGCAAGATATCTGTACTTTTACTCAAATGTGGCTTTCAGGTACTTCATCCATCACTGCATTTCTTTCACTTGTGCCTGCCATGTTGGGGAGTTCAGTGCGGGGCTGCATCTATTTCAGTCACAAAACCCTCCCTGTGCCACAGTGCCCCCTCCCTGTGCCACAGTGCCACTGCACTTCATTCTGCTGTCAAAGATTTCCTCAGGCTTTACTCGCTCACCAACATAAAGTCCAGCCTGACACTTAAATACAGACTCCCTTAATACACACTTCCTTGTAAAATATGTTATTTTTCTCCAGACATTTAGCAAATCTTTGGGCAGAAATCTTGTCATGAACTGGTGTCTTAGCACCAGGGATTACACCATGATTTCACAGTCTTTCACTGTTAGTGTTGAATGCCCACAAAATACTACGGCTGGCGCGTGAGACTAGGCGGTAGGGTTGTCACGATACCAACATTTTGACTTCGATACCGATACCAAGTTTAGTATCACGATACTCGATACTGATACGATACTCAATACAGATACGATATTCGATATCTAATGGATAAGAAACAGAATGTCCACAAGGTTGATCACATTCACAAATTCAAGGTTTAGTAACACCCTTAACAGTCACTGTGGGATTGAAGGACACCTTTTGAAATGTTTCTCTCTGGTGTTAAAACACCACCATATTAACTGATGGTTTCTGTGTTAGAAGAATAACTAACTGAATAGTTCTGTGTCGGAAGAATAATGCCATATTAACTGAATGTCTCTCTGTGTTCGAACAACGCCATAATGTAGGCCAGTGGTTCCCAAATGGTGTGCCTAGGCACACTGGTGTGCCTTAGGACAAGTCCAGGTGTGCCTTGGGATTTTGTGACAACCATACATTATTGCAATTGCAAATATAGCCTAAAACTTTGATGTAGTAATCTTGCAAAGTTTCAAATGAATTCCTAGAGTAATATATTTTGTCAAATTTTATTTGACATTAGTAAATAAAAAACATTTAGGGCCCTATCTTCGAACGGCGCTATCGTTTGCGCTGCCGTTTGCACGCCTCTTATTGCTATCTTCCCTGCATCTTAAGCTATCGTCTGCCTCCACCATCCAGTTTTGCGCTGGTATCTAAGCGCAGACACAGGTGTAGGCATGGCCCAGGCGTGTACGTGGGCCTCTAGCCTATCATCTGCCCCCGCAAGTGTCATTTTGCGCTCTGGCGAAGATACCGTCGCTATGTTCCGAGCGTAAACAGAGGTTTGGGCGTTGCCCATGCCAAAATAGGCTTTCCAGCGCAATGTGTTCGAAAAAGGGGCCTTGGGTTTTAACTGCACCAAATAGCTGGCAAAAAAAACCACTACGCCAGGCATACGCCTGAGCGCAGACAGTATTCTCCGCACAGTGCAGGAAATCGTTTGGATACATTACGCACAGCACGATGTCACCCTCTCCAATACCTCGTGTGCGGACACACTCCCTCCTCAGAATGCCACGTTGATTTTCAACTATAACCTACACTGCAGAAAAAACACACCTTGATTTAAAAATGAGAATTTGTTTGTCATGGTTTTGTGCCAAAAAGTGATTTGCGTTTTGAATTGGATTACCAGGGGAACGAGGGTCTGGCGGGGCGGGAGTCTGTGTGTAGCCCAGGGAGGGGTGCTTTTAAGTGTGGGGTGCACAGGTTCGGCTAGTGGGTCCTGGAGGGGGGTCTCCCCGGAGAAGGTGTGAGCTGGGCCGGGTAGACAGGCGGGGTGGGTCGGGGGACACAGGGTGGGTAGAGGCACTGAGGCATCGCTTTGTGCGGTCCCAGTTTCTGGCAGCAAATCACTTTTTGACACAACACCGGCCAGTAGGCTATACAGTAACCTCTCTCCCTGGAATTGCACCATGCAACAATAGCTTAACCCGAGTGGACAATTCTGGTATAGGCTAAATAGGCTAGAATTAAAATCTCACACATCCCTACCCTATTAAAGAAACAAATATTTTTTAAATGTTATAGCCTATGAACAAAACAACTAATTACAGTAAGCGCACGCTTTGGGACATGGGGATATTCACTGGGTAACTGCGGCCCTTTGGTGTGTTTCAAATGGATCGTTCCATCAGCATCAATTTTCGTTACGAATCCGAACTGGTTCATCCTCCAATTCTCTCCCTCTCTCTTCCCTCTCTCGTTCTCTCCCCTCTCTCTCTCTCTCTCTCTCCCCCTCTCTCTTTTCTCTCACTCTGTCACTCTGCTTGCACTGAGCAAGAAGGAAGCTGCTGTCACAGACGTGATGGTGGTGACGCTGTGGCTTTTAACGGGAGTGATCTGACACTTGTGAATACTGTTTTGGGCATATACACGCCTATATGAGGTTTGCGCCGAGATGACGCGAAGTGAAGTGGGCCAACACGCCCACAATTAGGGCTTTGCGTGGTGCTATTCCAGCGCAAAACGGGCGCTAATGCAAGATAGGGCCCTTAGAGTGATAAGAGTAAAAACACGATTAAAAAAAACACGATTTCAGACGGACAAGCCCGTCTTTATTGTCACACGATTACAATCAACACATGCACGGAGGGCCACAACACACACATGCTGACGGTGGCCGGTGAAATTTGTCCTCTGCATTTAACCCATCCTGGCTTTGTCCTTTCCTCCAGGGGGCAGGCCAGGAGCAGTGTAATTATAGAGGCTATTTTGCACCGATATACTTAGGTCGCTTTCACATATAAGCTGTTTAGTACGCTTTAACCGCGCCAGAGTTCATTTCCTCGGATAGTGCGGTTCGTTTGGGATGGTGTGAAAGCGCAAACAAACTCTGTGGCGGAACAAACAAACGAACTCTGGTCCGCTTGAAAACGTGGGTCTCGGTTCGCTTCCAAGTGAACCCTGGCGCGGTTCGTTTGTTGTGTGAAAGCAACCCGGACTAAACACAACAGCGCCAGTGCATCTCATGCACTCATGTAGTGCATCATGAGTAGAAGACGGTAGAAAGGAGCAAAACAAACACTGCGGCGTGCACATGTGTACAGTACCTGCGCGCTGCGTCGTGACGTATGTCGTCATAACAACAATATCACATTTCTCAACAGTTACTACGGTACGTAGGCTACTCTCATCTGCAGAATGAAATGTTCAACAGCTTGCTGCCTCATCTGCTGCTCATATTGGGCACATTCTTGTTAAATAATTATTTGATAGTAACACCAAAGTAAAACCAGAAATCCCAATATCGCAGGTGGTGTTGCTCCATGGTTTGTGTTTTGCGGATTCACTTGTGTTGTTCAGTCAGTGTTCAGGCAGCCCTCAGCCAGGCTAGAAGCCTGGTTTGAGAATGGTTGCCTCGCCGAGGCATGCAATATGCTGTTATTATCTTCATGCGTAATAGAGTGTACTCACTCGTGCGAGGACAGAGGGAGCTTATTGACAGATCGTCTGTGGTGCCAATGACCCTTCGGGTTATGAAGGTAAATAGCCTATGTCCATTGTCCCACAAGTTTTCTCAATTCATTTCCCTCTTTGCGATGTGATACAAGTTTCTCAGTGAGTTATAGTTGATTGCCTCACTGAATTATCTGCTAATACCCAATTTTAGCAGCATAATTTGATGTCTTGGCGTGGTAAGGCTGTGCTTAATGACATATCCAAAAGGAATTCGACTTTCCACTACGCAAATACCTCTCTGTGCTGGGAGCGCAGCCGTAATCTCCGTGCAGAGCGCTCAGCGCAGAGAGGTATTTGCGCGTAAGAGGTCCTTTTCAAAGCTCTTAGCGCAAAGTAAATGCGTGCTGCTGACGATAGGACGATAGGTGTGTCCGCCCCCAAATTGCATTGCGCAAGGCGTTAAACGAGCGCAAACGTAAAATTAGCACTTTTGGGAAGATAGAGCCCCTTGTGTTCCTCCTGGCCCATTCGTACACCTTGAATATCTTTGCTTTCACACAATGCAATTGCCAGGGGTTCTAGAAATAGGGCGAAGATCAGGGGGCGAGAGTGGCGAACCTTGCCGAGTAGCACGAGTAAGGTGAAATGGAATGAGTGGGTTAATTTAAGCATAAGTATCAGTAAGTGGCCGGGGATTCTCAAAGTCTGTTGAGGGTCACACAAGAACAAAAAGGCACTCTTGAAGCTAAATAAAACGGGGTCATCCCTATGTTCCCCGGGTCCTATGTTCCCCGTTTTTGTGGGACCGGGGAACATAGAACCCTTTCTATGAAAAAGGGTCCTATGTTCCCTGCTTTTCCCAAATAGGGTCCTATGTTCCCCGCTATGTTCCCTGGTCCGATGTGTCTCCCGAAATGCCAAAAACAGCCTACCTCATATGATTGCGTGATTCAATCAAAAGACAACACTCTCCGTAACATTTGGAAAGGGCCTGCCGACTAGGTCATTTTTTTTCCCACCATCATTTTTTAGTTCTGTCTCGGGGATTACCAGATGTATTCATTCATTGATTCATTCATTGATTGAAATCCGTTGTGGGGGAATCTCACGGAGGAGCAGGCTGCTCGCACATCCATTCGACCACTGCTTCAGCCTGATGCGCTGAAAATAAGTCTGAAGTTTATTGCACAGGCCATGAGAACTGATTTGAAAAATACTCTTTCCATAAGGACACTGTGAAACGCGCCTTGCAGACAGCGGGAGCAGACTTGTTCCCTTATTTAGGCTACTAGGACTAGTTGAGTGAATAAAGTGGATTTGATTAGTAGCCAAACGAAAGAGGAGTTTTTTTAATGGGTGGGGGATATGCGGAAACGAAACCTACTCCTCATCTATATATTACGTGCCAGCGCCCAGCATACGTGACGCCAGAAAAACGATCATATAAGGTAGGCTGTTTTTGGCATTTCGGGAGAAACATCGGACCAGGGAACATAGCGGGGAACATAGGACCCTATTTGGGAAAAGCGGGGAACATAGGACCCTTTTTCATAGAAAGGGTTCTATGTTCCCCGGTCCCACAAAAACGGGGAACATAGGACCCGGGGAATATAGGACCCGGGGAACATAGGTACGCTCTTTTAGTCATAAAGATTATTGAAAGATATTCCATATTCCAGACTGAAATGTTATAACAGAAGTGGAGTATTGGCCAGAATGGCCAATTGAAGAGCCCTGCCGTACAGAGTATAAAAGCTCCACATGTTTTCTCGTCAGGATTCCGTGGCTCTCATTTCCGTGAAACAGTCCAAACGTCAAGCATGTTTCCAGCTTTAGCCGGCCGGTAAACATCAATAAACTGTAAACTATGAATGAAGTTTGGCAACATTCAGCAGCTACACTGCGGCCAACTTCAGACATGCTAATAGCGTTACTGCTGCGAGGAGCCGATGGCTGTACCCGGTCGGCATTTAACGTTAGTTACAAAAGCACGTCGACAGTGTTTTCTCACTGCCAGTAGCCTACAGTAGGGGTTGACAGATACTAGTGTAAGGGCTCAGGATGCGTGGCTTCACTCCCACTCGGGCTATCGGGCTGGCCCTTTAGCTCGAGTGGTTAAGTGTTGCACAGTGTATGGGGACTGAGCCAGAGGTCCCAGGTTCGTATCCGCTCGGACGTTACATTGGTGGCAGCGGCGGGATATACAGTATGCCTTGGGAGAATAGCTCCCCTTGCAAAGTCTTTGCGGATTGGCCGTCCTCGCCAGGAGTCCCCCCAGGAGTCCCCCCAGGAGTCCCCCCAAGACGGCGAGCGATCCTGAGCGAGCGGATCCTGGCACGTGGACGCGCCTCTAGAAAGATAAGACTGTAAGGGCTCAGGATGCGCGGCTTCACTCCCACTCGGGCTATCGGGCTGGCCCTTTAGCTCGAGTGGTTAAGTGTTGCACAGTGTATGGGGACTGAGCCAGAGGTCCCAGGTTCGTATCCGCTCGGACGTTACACTAGTCTGACCGGTCCAAATAGGCGTTATTCTGATAAACTGGTCACATATTTGGAATGTTACGTTCTCATCCGAAAAAATATTAAAACTTTATAACAGTTTGTTTTTTTGCTTGAAAACAGCTTTTTGGCAAGTCTAAAAATGATAAAGGTGTTATGCGGAAGCGTCCTTATATGGGCAAATAATAAGGTGAATAGACAAAGGAAATTATGGGAACATTGTTCAAAGTGACAGTTTCCCCATATATATATATAGGCCTACAGGGCTTAAAGGGATAGTTCTGTTTGTTTGAAGTTGGGTCCTATGAGGTACTCTCATACAGTCAGTGCACTGGGTAAAGCACTCTGGACGCATCGTGCACCGAGATAGGAGAACTGCACTCCAGCTGCGGCAGGCACAGAGAGCTGTCTGCTGAGTGTGAAGGGGGCCATGAGCAAAAACGTAAAAAACAACAGAAAAAATACATAAAGTGCTTCCATACTGCTCACCTGGCATAATCCAAGTCTCCACAAGCCCTGAGATGCCAAGTTGACTTGAAAAGATGTCATGTACACCCTGTTTTTAGCTGAAATCATCACTGGAGCTAGCAGCTGAAATTACAACAACTAGGGTACACCCTTGCTATAGTGATGATTTTAGCTAAAAACAGGGTGTAAATTACATATTTTCAAGTCAACTTGGCATCTCAGGGCTTGTGGAGACTTGCATTATGCCAGGTGAGCAGTATGGAAGCACTTTATGTATTTTTTCTGTTGTTTTTTACGTTTTTGCTCTTGGCCCCCTTCACACTCAACAGACAGCTCTCTGTGCCTGCCGCAGCTGGAGTGCAGTTCTCCTATCTCGGTGCACGATGCGTCCAGAGTGCTTTACCCAGTGCACTGACTGTATGCAAGTACCTCATAGGACCCAACTTCAAACAAACAGAACTATCCCTTTAACATTTGGTGCGGGATTGCGAGATTTGCGCATCTTTTTGGAAATTCCCGCATATTTTCAATTTATAAAGGGGGAGTAATCCCGCAATGGGTTACGCCAGGGGTTTCAAACTCACGGCCCGCCACGCCACTTGATATCAAGTTATAGCGAAATCAGGCCCGCACCTCCGCTCGTTGTAAAACACAGAGCGCGCTCCCGAGGCGTGTGGACGAGGCGCTGCCTTGGCGCAGGGTTGCCAGATACATTTCCATAGATGTGCTGTTCCTTGGGCGGTTTTGTGTGCATTTTGGCAGGTTTTGAACTCTTTGTGCTGGAAACCGTCAGCAGTATCTGGCAACACGGCTTCACACTCCAGGCCAGCGACCTGCTAATCACCTGCATCAGCAGTCGATTCAGTTCACTCGAGTGAAAAACCAAGTGGAAAGAAAAACATTTGCACGCTAAAATGTTGTCTTTTGTTGAGAAGTGAACATGTCGCTGTCAAAAGGCAAAAGAAAGGTTGATGACGACGAGCACAGACAGTTTCAGGAGAAGTGGGAGAGTGATTATTTTTTCGCTGAGTTCAAAGGGAATGCCGCCTGTTATTTGCAAAGAGAAAATCGCCGTAAGAATATAACCTGAAGCGAATAAGAATAAGAGAATAAGCAGGGATGCAAACTAGTCACCTTTAGGTAACAGTGAGTCACCTTTTTCATCCCAAATTAGGGCACTTAAGTGAATGATTTTGTGTCTGCCCTGGTATCTGTCACCTTTTTAACTATCCATGACTTTGCATCCCCGAATAAGAGTCTAATTACCATGTATTTTGTCATTGTGTTTTATCTGGAGACTATAAGCAGCCATAGGCTTTCGGTTGTATTAAAGGCTTTATTTTTTGTATTGAGTGATACACTTTTCTAAAACACTCATATCATATTATAATACCTCAGGTGTGCATAAACTATAGGTTAAGTAGCCTAAAGACAAAAATGTGAGATTATTATTGTATGTTCGGACAGGAGAAGCAGATATTTACCGGTTATCGTATCGGCCGAAAAAATCACCCCCAAAGTCTATAAATCCCCCCTATCTGAAGAACATAAGGGGGCAATTCCCCCCCAGATTGCAAACTGAATTTTAAACACTGATAGATTGTTGTGAGTGGTTTCATGTAGGAACTATTTTCCTTCGACCAAACTACACCCACCAACCGTCTCTCTGCACAGAAAGTGTACTAATGTTACAAATAAGCTAAGCTATCATTACAGCTAAGCTAATGTTAACTCGAGCACCAGCACCCAGTTCGATTGTATTCGAGAGAAGGCAGGCAGTACGGTTGATATCTCCAAAACTCAGCAACTCACACCAAAACAATCTAGATGGATAAATAGCACTGCGGCTAAGAGTGAAAATACGTAGGCTATTTTGATTTTGGGGTGAACTGTTTATCTCATAGTAGGCCTCTTCAGCTTCTGTTTTCCCTCTTAATTCTTCTAATGCTTTTTAACACTTCCCTTATTCTCGTTTTGTTACACACACACACACACACACACACACACACACACACACACACACACACACACACACACACACACACACACACACACACACACACACACACAGACAGTATTGGAAGATTACAGAAGGCCAGCTGCTAGGACTGACTATAGTACACCCACGCACACACTAATCCCCCTCAGAGTGCTCAGTGTATATGATCTGGACCCTGATCATCCCCACTAGATGTGTGTGTGTGTGTGTGTGTGTGTGTGTGTGTGTGTGTGTGTGTGTGTGTGTGCGTGTGTGTGTGTGTATGTGTGTGTGTGTGTGTGTGTGTGTGTGTGTGTGTGTGTGTGTGTGTGCGCGTGTGTGCGCGTGCATGTGTGTGAGAGAGACCTTGGCAGGATGGCAGCAGTGCTGGATTAAGCGAAGAGGAGGTGTCTGGGCTGAAGGGAACAGGAGGATTGGATGATGAGGGAGAGATGGAGCATGCTCAGTGGCTCTCTCTCTTTCTGCCCGGCAAATGCCTTCAACTGCAGAGGCAGAGAGAGGCTGCTGCATATGGGGTGCAGTTGCCGTTGCACACGCGTGCGCGCACGCACACTCACCTAGGGCACCTAGACATGCGCAGAGACCTCACACACTTCCATCCACACACTCTGGCTCAGATGAGACTCGAAGCAGCCGATTTGTCTAAGTTGCGGGAGAGCTGAGAGCTTAGCCATCCTGGCATTTATTTCTTTTTTTATGTGGGGACTGTCCCATCCATGGGTGCTGCTTCAAGGGCCAGACCCCCAGGATTTACCTCCCCAGCCCACAACAACAACACCACAACATGGCAAGGATTGCCTGTCTGGCTGAGTGGGGAGACCTGGCTATGGGTATTGGACATCTCTTCCTGCACTAATGAAAGGCTTCAAGCTTGCCTGGTAAGACTGCTGCTGACATTGCACATGCACACATCACACTATAGGGCTGGGTATCGATACGCAATACTCAGCCAGCCTTCCTTTATCGAGTATCGAAATAATCCACTACCAATATTGAAAATTATACAGTCAAACAATACCTGCATTTGATCCTTTTTGTACACAGATCTAGAAGAAAAAATATGCTATTTGTATATTGTTTTGCTCGCAGCCAATCACCGCAAGCGTTCTTTGGTTTAATGCAGTGTATGATTGGCCCACTACCACAACAGCTACAACCAGAGTCCGTGGTGGTGAAGTCGAGTTGGCATTTCAGCAAGTAGAAGAAAGGTATCAAATTAAGTTTTGTATCACTATCACTTTAGGATGTTGAGGCGACTTGTAATTTATTAAACAATACCCAGCCCTAACACCAGTGTTGGGCCAGTAAAGTAACTTGTTACTGTAATTTCATTACTTTCCCAGTAACTATTAATGTAAGGGATCACCATTTCCAAAATAGTAATTATATTACAGTTACTAATCCAAGTAACTTTAAGTTACTGCATTACGTTCTCCAGCGCTGGCACTGCAGCGCTAAAACGAAGTGTGGAGATAGGTCTGGCTATCCAAGACTATACTGTGTTTAGTTTCAATACTTTATTGCCATTCAAGATCGTTGATAGGAATTTGGTTTAGTGAGCTCACACAGAAGAAAGCAGGACAAGAAGAAAAGAAACACATACGATCCCCCTCACATGCAATAAACACATTAGGACATAAAATAGGAAGAGAGAGAGAGAGAGAAAAAAAGCATAAAAGTGCAATAATACATATCGGTAATTAGGGCACCTAAATATTACCTAAATAAAACAACACTCCCACAGTGAGGCTACAGTTCCATGTCCAGCTGTGGTAAATGCCATAAAATTAAAATTAAATGACTATGTCACACAAAAGATCAGGTGCCAGTGTGTCACAGAAGAAATCAGACAACAATGAGCCTGCAGCCTGCTTAAGAGAATCACTTGATTGCATTGGTTTTGTTTATGTTTATGTGTCGTAATTGGCCGAATACCATCGAACTTATCCGGTCTGTCAAAACGGAAATAAGGCAGAACATCCACTGAAGGCGGGCACATCCACTAATTTCTCCAATCACCTGCATCAATTTTGTTTACATGTGTCATGATTGGTCGAATACCATCTAAACTTCCTCCAGTCTGAAATGTGTTTTTTTTCCCTTTGGAAGATGACAACTTCCTCTGGCTAAAGTACAGATTGTCTCTGGAGTATTCCAAGATTGTGGAAAAGATAGACTGGCTTGAGAGACTAGCGTCTAGTAGTCTCGCGATTCGTTTGTTCCCCCTAGGTACAGTAGACAAATACAAAGTATACAGTTTGGCTCATTGTTGACTCCTCCTGTAAGGTTAATTATTGTTCCAATAAAGATGGATTCAGTTGTAAAGGGAATTGTAAAAATAATTGTATTACTTTTTAAAATGAGTAATAACTAATTACATTTCCTTGAGTAACTTGCCCAACACTGCCTAACTCACACGCACACACACACGCACGCACGCACGCACGCACGCACGCACGCACACACACACACACACACACACACACACACACACACACACACACACACACACACACACACACACACACACACCTTGGATAGGAGGATGGAAATTGCAAATGTGTCCATGTAAGAAGAAAGTTGAGATTTCTCAGTGGTTGGCAGTACATTAGTAGGCTATACTCTGTACAATACATAGTTATGTTTACTGTAGTATCACGTCACGTGGTCAGAACGGCACAGGATCTGAATCACAAGTCAGCATTGGCGGTTTTGCCAGGGGAAATCCCATGGTTCCAATAGTATCATGGCTGAAGTCCAGCTGTCTGTGTGCATTGGTGCATCGTTCAAAATGTACCGCCCACGCAAATAAGGGAGCAGCAGCCCCTCTCTGCATAGCCGGAGAGCCCAGCCAGCAGTTCATGTAGCTGCCGCACTGATACCAGCCCAACTGATACCAGCCGCACTGATACCAGCCTAGTTAACGCGACAGCGCCAAATTGGATGACAAAGGACTGATATATATGGCCAAGATGGCATTAGGCTACTTACTGAATGTGAATCAAGGTTTATTTGTTTAACCTTAAAACAATTCTGGTTTCTAGTCGAAGTGTGAGTCGTCAACCACAATAGTCTTAAAGGCACTGCAAACATCCATCTGTTAAGTTAGCCTAGGAAAATGTAGCAAAACTAACTGTTAGCCTGGGAGTGGCTAACTATAGCAAAACATACCAGTCCGTAAGCCGGGATCATGTCTATGTTCCCCGGGTTCTATGTTCCCCGGGTTCTATATTCCCCGTTTTTCACTAACCCTAAACCTAACCTCCCCCAGACCCTAACCCAAAACCTAACCTCTCCCACCCCCCACGCCTAAACCTAACCTCCCCCAGACCCTAACCCAAAACCTAACCTCTCCCAGGGAACATAGCGGGGAACATAGGACCCTATTTGGGAAAAGCGGGGAACATAGGACCCGGGGAACATAGGGATGACCCCCGTAAGCCACATTAAAACATGTTTAACATGGATGTTTTTTTAATGACCAAACCCTAACCAAGTTGTTTCACTTGCCTAACCATTAACGAAACAACTAACCTTCAAGGTGTAACGTTAATTCATGTTTTAATTTGGGTTAGAAAGGCCAGCAAGCGCATTAGCGTTAGCTTTTCTCTCAGCCCATTTACTTAGGCCTATTTGTTAAACGAAACTGTAACATTAGCATGATTTTGGTCTTCTATACACATTAATTACCGGCGGATGTCGTGGGTGTCTTCCACCCATAGCCGGATGACACGGAACAAGGTTTTTCCGCCCAGACTAGAGTTGTGCACCAGACAGATATCTACATGTATCTACGGCTAGCTACTGTGAGAGTATGTATACTGCAACTGTGCATTCATGTATGTGAGGCCAGTGGAAGCTAGTCCCCCTCTGCAACATACGTCTGTGTGCAACCATCCTCCTACTCTAATGCTTATCATCTCACAATCTTCCATCTCCCATCTTGCTTTTCAAGTAGTTTCTGTTTCTTGCAGATTGTAAGCATGCTTCTTCAGAACAACATTGCTATCAAAAGCTAGACGTCTTGTAGGAGATTGTACAAGCTTGTTTACCTAACTAGCTTCAGGACAGCTGGCACACGCATAGCCTACATGGACATGTGAAAATGGCATGTCCAAATTGTGGTATTGTCACATAATAATTTGTGGTGGAGGAATGCAACTTTCATGTTGTTCATACCCACAACACGGACTCTGCGTTTGAGAGGGCATGCTCTTTTCACAACTTTTAGTCTTGGCTGTGTTGGGCACAAGGTGCTCTTCACTCACCTGCTATGACATTATGTAGCCCATGTGAATCTGAGCACAGTGACTCTTCAGAAAATCACTAACAAGGTGACTATAGTATATTTCTTTTTTCTTCCTTCCCTATTTACAGTCAAGTTCATAAAAGCAGCTTTAAGGATTGTTAAAATAGTGATATATTTAAAGTTGTAGAAGGTAAAGCTTGCGTCCAGTGGAACAAGTGTAATGGTGGCCAATAGTGCTGTGCAGTAAGTAAAGCTCACTCTCTGAGACCTCAAGAGACGCTCTAGCAACAGACGCTAGACCTCATGGGCTTTAGCCTCCTTGCTACACAAGGTCAGCCCAAGGCCATCAGGACTGAGGTTGTGTGTTGTGGTTGTATGTCACCTTAAAAGTAGTGGATCATTTAAATATCCAAAACTCGTCATCTGTTATTACATTCAAACTTCACAAGTAACGTTAGCAGCCTGCACTGCCAACAACAGCTGCCGTTCGCCTGGTAACATTATAATGTGCGCGTACGAGGGAAAAGGATGCAAGAACCAAAATGGTTGCAATCCACTTTGCAATTAAGAAAGCATCCGTTGGGACAGCTGCTAATCACTACACCTCTGAAGACAGTCATTAGCATACAACAAAAGTAGAACGTTACCTAAGAATGTGAGCATATTAAGAACCCTGTGCATTGGGTGTCTAATGGCTGAGCTGCGCAGAAAGGGATGTGATAGAGATAATATGCAATGAAATATCCATTAGATATCCAAGTAAAGCACATAGTCGTGGATCAAATAAAAGTGTAAAGATGGAGTGGTAATTCTGCATTTACTGTATGCTACAGAGAGGATTTGGTTTTGAGTGGCCAAGAAAATCAATCAATTTTTAATTAAAGTTTTGCTGATTCATATCTGGATTGTATCACTGCAATTGTCTTTAATTGACCATGTATCATCACATGCAATACACTTAAATATGGGCCAGAGCCTAGTGCAGCACAGTACCGAAAGTCAGTTCTGAAAGTGACAATTCCCAGCTCCTGGACAAGTAATCACATTGGTATTCTTCAACAACTCCAAACCCTCCAGAGATATATTATGGTTATTCTGTACCATGAGTAGCAAATCTTTCTTATTGCCCTTTTGAGCTGGGTGATTGTTAAAAGATTGATTTTAATTCACAAAGCTCAAACTGAGCTGTGCCACACGATTTTAGAAGCGGCGTTTAGTGCTTTTGTTGTTGTTATGCTTGTTGTTGTTGTTTTTACTTAATACATGACTCAGACCCCTTGTTGTCAGCACAGGTGTACCATGGGAATGTGTGCTCGCGCCCCTCCTCTACTCTCAACGGATGGTTCTGACCCCTATCAACTGCAACACCACTCTGCAGAGCATCATCACTAACAATGATGGGACAGAGGTTAACTAACTATTCCACACAGTGCTGTGAACTGCTTCGCGTTGAGACTGTTGAGATTAGCATTGATATGTGAAGGAAGCTAGATGCTTGTACCGTTTGGAGATCAATGAACTCCGTTGATACCTTCAGACAGGACAAATATGAGGCAGTCTGCATGCACACAAACTGACTTGCCACCAAAATAAGCACATGCTTTTTCATGAATCAAAAATTGCATCTACTGTAGCCTATTAGGTCTTTAACTCTCACCTAATGGAGATCAAACATAACTTACTGCTGACTGTGTGCTCACTGTGCTGGAGTAATAGCTGCTGAGGGAGACCTTTGTTGTTGCCAGAAAGATATTGTATCATTTATTCATCTTAGAATCCTGCCATGTAGCTACTGTATAGTTGCAGTAAACTATGGAGTATGTACACTCCCTTGTGCTAGGACTGACTGCAGTATTGGCAATTGGCTTTTTAAAGCTACATTAGGGAAGATTTCCCCAGAGATGGGGACTTCGACTTGAGACTTGGACTTGAGTCACACTTAAGTCGACTTGAGACTTGTCCTCAAAGACTTGAGACTTGTCCTCAATGACTTGAGACTTGACCTGGACTTGTAAAAAATGACTTGTGAGCATCTCTGGATTTCCCCCCTGGCCTGAATCTCACATTGAGAGACCCATTAGATTTGTCCTGTTTGCCCAAATTAAATGCAATGGCTGTCTCTGCATTTGTGTCATCACAAATGCTGCCTTAATAATAATAATAATAATAGATGGGACTTATATAGCGCTTTTCCAGGGCTCAAAGACGCTTTACAGTAGGCTAAACAAAACTAAACACTGGGGGGGGGGGGGGGGGGGGGGACGTTAGTGAACATATAACGACAGAGATTACACTAAACACTGAGTACTATGTGGGGGTTGGGGGGGCGATAGTGGTGGGACAAGACAGTAGACAGAGACAGCACACAGGCAAGGATGGGGGGAAGGAGCAGAGGGACTAAGAGAAGGCGGTGGAAAAGAGATGGGTTTTGAGGCGGGAGTGGAAGACTGTGAGGGACTCTGATGTTCTGATTTCTTGGGGGAGGGCGTTCCAGAGTCTGGGAGCTGCCCGAGAGAAAGCTCTGTCCCCAAAGCTGCGGAGTTTGGACTTGGGGGTGGAAAGGAGGTTGGCTGAGGAGGATCTGAGGGACCGGGAGGGTTGGTAGGGGGAGAGGAGGTCTGTGAGGTAAGGGGGGGCCAGTTTATGAAGGGCTTTGTAGGTGATGACCAGGATTTTGTAGTTGATGCGGTAGGGGATGGGAAGCCAGTGGAGTTCTTTGAGGACAGGGGTGATGTGGTGCCAGGATTTGGTGTGGGTGAGAAGTCGAGCTGCTGCATTCTGAACCAGTTGGAGTCTGTTGATGAGGGTGGAGTTGATGCCGTGAAGGAGTGAGTTGCAGTAGTCCAGGCGGGAGGAGATGAAGGCGTGAATGAGAGTTTCAGCAGTGGAGTGTGAGAGGGAGGGGCGAATTTTGGCAATGTTACGGAGGTGGTAGAAGGAGGATTTGACAATTTGACGGATGTGGGGTTCAAGGGAAAGGGTGGGGTCGATGATGACACCAAGATTGCGTGCCTGGGAGGAAGGGGAAACAGTGGTGTTGTCGATGGTGAGGGTGGGGTTGTTGGTTTTGGAGAGAGTGGACTTGGAGCCGATGAGGAGAAGTTCTGTTTTATTACTGTTGAGTTGTAGAAAGTTTTCTTGCATCCAGGATTTAATGGCAGACAGGCAGGAGTTGATGTGGGAGAGGGGTGGGTTGTGGGGGGAGGTGGTGCTGAGGTAGATCTGAGTGTCGTCGGCATAACAGTGAAAGTCCAGGTTGAAGTGACGGAGGATCTGACCGAGGGGGAGGATGTAAGTGATGAACAGAAATGGACCGAGTACAGAACCTTGGGGGACACCGTGTGAAACTATAGAGGGAGCAGAGGAGTGGTTGTGTAGGGAAATGAACTGAGAACGGTTGGAGAGGTAGGAGTGAATCCACCTGAGTGCAGTACCTTCGATACCGAGATCTTCCAATCTGGAGAGCAGGATGTTATGGTTCACGGTATCGAAGGCTGCACTCAGGTTGAGGAGGATGGTGAGGGATCCGGAGTCGGCAGAGGTGAGGAGGTCGTTGAAGACTTTAAGGAGTGCTGTTTCAGTGCTGTGGAGGGGGCGGAAACCAGATTGGAGGGGTTCGAATAGGTCATTGGAGTGCAGGTGGTGTTGAAGTTGGGTGGCTACTATGCGTTCCAGGGTTTTTGAGAGGAAGGGGAGGTTGGAGATAGGCCGGTAGTGATTGAGGCAGGATGGGTCAAGACCAGGTTTCTTCAGGATGGGAGTGACAGCAGCAGTTTTGAAAGCAGAGGGGACAGTGCCATGGGAGAGTGAGGAGTTGAAGAGGTTTGTGAGGTAGGGGCACTATTGATGCCGCCTGGTCTTACCTCAAGATTACCTTTAGCCGGATCATCAACAAACATGCCCCACTTAAAAAACTACGGATTAAGGATCGCTTCAGCCCTTGGTTTTCCCATGACCTGGCTGTACTAATCCGTCAAAAGAACACCTTATGGCGGAAAGCTCGTTCCTCTCAGTCTCCTGCCGACTGGCTTGCCTTTAGGCAGTGTAGAAATATATCAACTCAGGCTGTCAGGAAAGCCAAAATCAGCCACTTCTTGGACAAATTTTCAACCTGTGGCTCGGATGCCAAGAGGTTTTGGAAGACGGTTAAATCTATGGAGAACAAGCTCTCTTCTCCTCATCTTCCCAATGCGATGACATTTGGTGACACTGTTGTCACTGATAAGTCTCGCATGGCCTCGCTCTTCAATCATCATTTTGTTAACTCGGCCCATGTCTTCATGGCCACGCCCCCCTCTGCTGTTTCGTCGCAGTCTCCTCTTTCTCCTTCCAGCTCTGGTGCTAGCTCTGGTGCCTTCTCCTTCAAACCCATCTTGACCTCGGAGGTTTTAGAGGAGCTCACCAAGCTGGACTCAAACAAGTCAGCTGGCTCTGATGGTCTCGAGCCCATGTTTTTAAAAGCTGCTGCTCATATCATTGTCGTCCCCATCACGCGGCTTTTTAACTTGTCTCTTGAGCTGTCTCTCTTTCCTTCTGACTGGAAATCTGCACTGGTCTTCCCGCTCTTCAAAGGTGGCTCTGCCTCAGACCCCAACTGCTATAGGCCTATTTCCATCTTGCCCTGCTTGGCCAAGGTCTTGGAGAGGCTGGTTCATAATCAGCTCAGCCACTTCATGGCCTCAGACAACATCCTGACCAACTTGCAGTCAGGGTTCCGGCCGGGGCACGGGTGCATCACAGCTACCCTGAAAGTCCTGGATGACATCATCACTTCCCTGGACTCCAAGCAGGTCTGCATCGCTGCCTTTATTGATCTAGCTAAAGCTTTCGATTCAGTGAACCATTCCATCCTCTTACAGAGGCTCTCCAGCATTGGCCTCTCACCAAAATCATGCAAATGGTTTGCCAGCTACCTTGCTAACCGTGCTCAGCAGGTGAAGTCAGAAAACATCTTGTCCGACCCTCTTACCATCTCTAAAGGGGTGCCTCAAGGCTCCATCTTGGGCCCACTGCTGTTCTCCATCTACATCAATGATGTAGCCAAGGCTGCTGGAGATTCATTGATCCACCTATATGCCGACGACACCATCCTATATTCAACGGGCCCTTCTCTCCACTCTGCGGCATCCACCCTTCAACTCAGTCTCACCAATATTGAGCAGTCATTTCACAGCCTCCATCTGCTTCTTAATTCTAAGAAGACGAAATGCATTCTTTTCGACAGAAAACACGACACCACCAGCGCCCCCAAGATCACCTGTGCCGATGGCTCCGAGCTGGAATTTGTCACATCATACAAATACCTTGGCCTCTGGCTGGACCCATCCCTCTCTTTCAACACTCACATGAAACACCTACAGTCTAAAGTCAAAGCTCGCCTGAGCTTCTTGTACCGCAATAAAGCTTCTTTCACCCGTTCTGCCAAACACACGCTTGTCAAGATGACCATCCTGCCCATCTTTGATTACGGCGACACCATCTACAGAATGGCATCCCAGAGCGCCCTCAAAAAACTGGACACGCTTCATCATTCTGCCATCCGTTTTGCCACTGGCGCACCATTCACTACTCATCACTGTGACCTTTACAACCTGGTCGACTGGACATCCCTTCACACCAGACGGCTTCTTCACTGGCTCCAGCTCATCTACAAATCCATTCTAGGCAAAACTCCTCTCTACCTCTCCTCCCTTCTACACTTCTCCAGTTCCGACTACAATCTCAGATCCAGTAACTTCATCCGACTCTCCGTTCCGAAAGTCCGCACCGTTTTTGGCCGCAGTGCCTTCCGCTTTGCGTCAGCTTATGACTGGAACACTCTACAAAACACCCTCAAACTCACGGTCCTCTCATCCCTCACTGCTTTTAAGCAAAACCTGCAACAGATTGTAATCGACTGTTGTACCTGTTGACCTCCTCCCAACCACACACATACCCCCAGTCCCTCCTCTTCTCCCTTCCCTGCCCCTTCACCCCCTCCCCCCTCCTCTTTCTCTCTCTTCCTCCCTCTCTCTCTCTCTCTCTCTCTCTCTCTCTCTCTCTCTCTCTCTCTCTCTCTCATATTGTTATTGTAGCCTGTGTTTGTATATAGTATGCTCCTATTACTACTGTAAGTTTTTACTTGTATTTATATAACCTTGTTTTTATTTCAGCCTCCCACCCCCTTCCCCCAAAAGGCCCTTGCTTTTTGTCAGGCTGCTTTTGTATATAAGAAATTGTTCTTACTTGCTTGCCTGGGTAAATAAAGGTTAAATAAAAAAAAATAAAGATGACAGGAAGGCATGATTTCAGAAGGGGGGTGGGGAGGGGGTCAAGGGAGCAGGTTGTGGGTTTGGATGAGCTGATGAGTTTGGAGACGGTGGAGGCAGTGACAGGGGTGAACCGGGAAAGACGGCGGTGGGGGGGGAGGCTAGGAAAGGCAAGCGGGATGGAGAGGAGAGAAGCAGGGGTAGGGGCAGCTGGGGGGGACAGAGGGGACAGTGATTGGTAGATGGTGGTGATTTTATCAGCAAAGAATTGAAGGAAAGCAGTGCATTGTTCAGATGAGGAGGTAGGGAAGGCGTCGGTGCGGGGCTTGAGGAGGCTGTTGACGGTGGAAAAGAGGGTTTTGGGATTACGGCTGGGATCGTTGATGATGGAGGAAAAATAGGCAGACTTTTGCGGCAGTGAGGGCATCTTTGAGAGGTGGAGTTTGTAGGCTTCATGGTGAACGGTGAGTGGTGTTTTCTTGATGAGTCTTTCCAGTTGGCGGCCGGTCTGTTTGAGTGTGCGGAGTTGAGGTGTGAACCAGGGTGCAGAGGTGGTGAAGGAGACGGTTTTTGTTTTGAGAGGGGCCAGCAGGTTGAGGGAAGCAGATAGTGTGTTGTTGAGGTTGTTGGTGAGATCATCAGGTGAGGTGGGGGGAGGTTCCTGGGGGAGAGTGTTGGAGATCAGATCGGAGAGTTGGAGGGGGTCAATGGATTTTATTTTCCGGAAGGTGATTTGCCTGAGGATCTGTGGACGTGGGGTTGGGGATGGGACAGTGAACTGGATGATGCTATGGTCTGACAGAGGGAATGGGGACGGATGGATGTTGTGGACTGGTTGATTGAGGGAGCAGACGAGATCGAGGATGTGGCCTTTGACATGGGTGGGGAAAGTGACGTGCTGGGTGAGGTTGAAGTTGTCCAGTAAGGTGGTGAATTCAGAGGTGAACTTGGAGGTTGGTGAGTCGATGTGAATGTTGAAGTCGCCGAGGAGCAGTAGACCTTGCCTTGAATAATTAGACCCAACTAAACCTCAACAGAGAGTTAAGTTTCTACACTCCTTACCCCAGGGAAATGACCATAAAGTAACTGTGTTTGTTGGTAGGTGACATCGCTGACAAAATCAGTCACATGTAGCACTGGCCCGTTTGTGTAGAAATGTGATTTTATGAAAAAATATTGATTTTGGCTATTTTGGGGTTTCACCAGATTTGAGCAAAATAAAGCCTTGGCTTTCATTCTGTGTAAAGATTATTGTGAAATTTGAATGTTAAATATAGTCTTGAAGCTCATAAAGGTAGAGTGACAAGCAGAACTAACCTACTTTGTCAATATTTGAGGCAATTTTTCTCCAAAACAGTTTTGGAACAGTCAAGACATAAAGGGATGCATCTCACTCAGTCTTTGGAGTACAAAGATGAGTTTGATATCACCAGCACGCTTAGATTCTCCTCTTTCCAACAGTGTATAAAACTCAAAATGTGTTTGGGGGTCAATGTGACTAGTTTTGATAGAGCAAGTCACACTATCCTTGCACATTTAAAATGGGTATACATAAGCCACTTTCACACATGTCTGGAATTCAGGAGTTATCTAGAGGGCATCCGTATGCCGGTGTATGTGTGAACAGATTTTGGTGGCTCATGCGCGCTCCCGCGAGCCTCCTCCTAGCCGCAGGGAAGTGTACCCCCAGCCGTAGTGGCAGGAGCGGATTGTCCCCCCCCCCCCTCCAGAGCTCCGTGAAGTAGCCAGGTCAGTGAGTGCATGAGGACAGAGGACAGAGACAGAAAGCCAGCGTGACAGATTATTATTATATAAATAGTCGATGTGAATGAGCGAGCAAAAAAAACATCATGCCGTTTAAGTGTTTCCAAATGAAGCTCAAACCTGCTCCGTGTGCGAACGTGTCCAACATGTTGCTGGATTGAAAGGCTCATGGCTCTGATCTGATTTCAACGTCTGCATAGCTTCGCACAGCACACACATTTAATACGCATTTTTGGACGCGAGGGTCGTCCCGCTTCCCAGTATTGGACATCGCTAGGTAGGGTATCTGGATCTGGTTGCGTTCATGCCTTTGATTTAACGTTTACACAGCGTTTGTGAAGATTCAAGGGCAGAACCGCAAATTCCAAGTAGCGTCAAGTCAGGCAGTATAAAATGAAAACTTCCGCATATAACCTTCACAATAATGGCAATTAAATAAAGTAAATGCATGTGTAATGTTTTTTTGTGTGTGTTTCGAAAGATACAGAATGGAGATAAACTGGAAGAATATCTGCTCCCTTCGAAAAGTCAATTTTAACCCGTAGTGAGTCGACCATTCTGATTTTTTGTTACTAAGTAATACAACATTTATTTTATTTATTTAAGGCAAAAACGTCTAGCTTCCTGTATTCTGTTAAATTCTAGTAGGTTTGATGCATTTTAGGACTGAACATAGCAAAAACCTGTTTTCTTTGTGTGCTTGCGACTCGAGGAAATCGATGCATCTGGGCGTGAGTTGTAGGGTTGTTTAATTAATTACTAACGTTATGCGCAAACAATTATATGCTGTGAACGTTAGGCAGTTATCGCCCATTATGTATTTTTAGTTTTCACAACTCCCCATTGTCATGCCCAAATTCCCCCACCCCCGCCCCCTCTCGGAGGTGCTACTCATGTGAGAATGCAACATGCCTCATGTGTGAAAGGGTACACTTCACGTATCATCCGGGGAAGGCTCAGTGGGGAGCAACCCTCACCTGATCCGGAGTTCATGTGTGAAAGTAGCTATAGATTCAGTAGCTCCCGCACACTGACTTCTTTATCAAGACTTTGAATAAATTAAATACAATGTTTTGGCCAAGTGACTTGAAAAGTTCAGAACAAAGGCCATCAGTTCCATGATTCCAACCAGCGATGAGACAGGTACTATTTTAGATCATTGATCATTGTAACCAATGTGAGTTGACAATTTATTTAGCAGACAGCACCATACAGCACAATTACCCAGAACCATAGTCCAGAACACACTGCGTTCAGTTACGGCAAGAGTAATGGGACAATACACCACATAATTCAGGAAGCTTGTGATAAATACAATAAGAGGCACTTGTTATGGGCACTTACACACACTACAGGTTAGAACTATACTATACTATATGACATAAACATGTTTTTATATTTAAAAAAAATGGCATTCATTAATAGTAGTCATTGCACATGGAGTGCACGTCACACTGTGACTATCTGATCACACAACCAAATTGTCAATCAAATGTTTTATTCAACTAAAAGACAAAAGACACCTACATGTGGTGTTTTCAAAGTAATATAAGATCAATATTTCTTGTTTTGCAAGGGACAGTCTAAACGCTACTTTGGGGGAATGTGGAGACAATGTCACCTTGTGGCCGGCCGCTGCCATTACCTTCTGGTAGATGACGAACAGAAATTCAACAGTCAGGTAACATCACGGCCTAGACAATGTTTGCTGGGTATTGAAACACAGACAACATGCATGCTCCTATCTGCATTTGTGGACACAAATATGAGCCAATATTTCCTCGAAATAGACCCTTTTCACAGGGGCCATTTTGTGTCGAATAGGCAGGGTAAACTCAGGTGCAAGCAAAACAGTAATGAGGGTTTCCAACTTCCAATCATCGATGTTGGAAATCCTCATTAGTGTTTTGCTTGCACCTGTGCAAGATGCACCAAAATGGCCCCCTTGAAAGGGGTCTATTGCCTTGATGAGAAAACAAACATGTTGGCATGGGGAATAAGCTAAACTCAGTCATGGAGAGAGGAGTGCAATGTTAGCGCCTGGCTCTCTCTCCCCCGAACACAGGCAGAAAAAAAAATCTATATTCACCATTCTCAACGAATTATAGGCTACACGGACCCATGTCGTATTAAGTGTTAAACATTCAGAAGAAACAAATTTTAAAAGCTCAGAACGAAAATGTGTTTCTGGTGAACGAATTTCCACATTAAACAGCATGCGCTGGAGAAGAGTGTGTTGCTTTTCTCTCCCACCTGGCTGTGGCTTATGTCTATGTCCTGAGTGTCCTCACTCGCTGATCATGAGTTTGCAGTTTAAATCATTGATGCAGAATGATTAATTAGCCTAATATAGGCTACGTAACTACATCCATTCATGAAATTGTTAAATAGCACGGGCACTTTTATGGTCTATGTGCTCGCTTAGCACGTCATCCCCGCCTTCCCCCTCCACGCCTCCGGAGCTGCGACCTTGCTAAACAAGAGCCGCAGGCACAGCGATGCAGAACTTAGACTAGGGCGTAGGTGGTATATCCTCCAGTCGTGGGAGTGCGCTCAAAATGGAGACTTGGCTCCGGCCGTTGCAATCAAGTTTTCCCTCCCAGACGGGTCCAGACTCGTCTGTTCTATGTCTGGGTTTGAGCCTGGCTCAGGTCTCGTAGCTCGCGATGATACAGGCACACTATCAGGTGTGTAATGGAGGTCTCTTCCCACACTTATCGCACTACACTAATCGTGTTGACGCGAAGCCTCCGAAACAGCCACCCCCAAATGTGCATGGCACATTTGAAATAATTGGAGGTGAAGCATCATTCCTGTGCTGGCGCGCCGGGTCCAGACTTGGACGAGAATGCGACCTGAGGTATCTTGGGTCCCCTTGTGATCTGGCTCTGCGCGGCCTCTGGTCCCCATTCCTGGCGGACGTTCCCTATCATTGGCATCAGCGGTGGTGCGACAGCTCCGTATCTTTCTTCCCTTGTAGCCTCTCAACACGCACCAATCCCGCAGCCTCTTCGCTTCAAAGGCACCCTCACTCCGCTGTGTTGAGTGAGCGGCTGCCAAGCACTCTATCCAGGCACTGGTATTGCTTCTTATGTCTCCTGATCGGGCAGGGACAGCGTACTGGCCCCATCCGGTCTGCAGTGGAGGTTCCTGGGGGGATCTCGGGTCTGATCACTGAACTGGCCTCTGTTAACGTTTCTGTCACCACACCACATCGACAGTCTGCTTCTCCTCGTCATCCAGATCCAGCCCAATCAGTGCTTCAATCGGTGGTTCTATAGCCCCAGCCGTGGCAGTCACCCCACTGGCAGCCTCCGGTGTGATATGCTGAGCGTCTCCTGCCACCCCGTCAACCGGTGTCACCTGTGGACTCTCTCCCGCCAGTTCACGGGCAGGTTCATTATCTAGCTCTGCATGTAGATTCTCCTAGGGTCATCATCCAGAACTGCACGTGGGCTATCCTCTGCCAGGTCTACATCCTCCTCCTGGACTTGGCTCTGTAGCTCTGGCTCTGGTGCTGGCTCCGCTGTTTGACATCTTCCTTCTGTTGGGCTGGATCGGCCCGACAGGGCGCCCGGAAGAGCCGGACAGCCAGCAGCCCTTTCGGCCTCGGTCATTATTTGTTTGAGCTCTATTCTGTTGCGTTCTTCAAAGAACTTCCACACCACCTTGAAACTTCGGCTGCGGATTGAAGCTAGGGAGTCCTCACATGTTTATCCCAACATGTTTATTGGGGACGTGTCATGAACCTCTAGCTCAACAGTGATCACCGCCAGGCCTACCTGCACCCCTGCGGTCGCAACCACTGCATCAACTGCTTGCACGTCAGGCTCCTCAGTGGTTCTCTGAGACTCAGTAGTGAAGTTGTGATCTTCCTCAGCAGCTTGCACGTCAACGTCAACTGCCTCGAGGCTTTCACTGCTTGGCCCAGCTGTGGTGTTTGATTGGTGCGGCACAATGGCCATCCTGGCGAGGGGCTCTGAAGACTCCGAAGGCACTGAAGGGCTGTACCCCAGACCAGATACCTCTCGCAGCGGGCATGTTCCGTCAGGTTGTGGAGTCGCATCCTCCGTCACTGAGAGAGTGACGGTAGCGGTAGCATGAACCCGTTCATGAAGGTATAAGTCAGCCTTCTGGGACATCTGGGGAGCATCTGTGGAGGAAGCTGGCTTCATCCTTAAAGCTTGTCTGGACTGTTTCAAGTAGAACTGTTCCCAGTAATACTTGACATCATCTGGAGACCACGGGCACAGGGCCTCGAGGTCCTCTATCCCGGCCTCAGCTTATTCTTCTTCATTCTGACCTTAAATTCCTTTATCTTGGCCTTACGCTGGAGATCAATCCCCTTCTGCCTGGCCTGGAGCTCTTGGTCAAGAGCAAGGGATCTTCCATCCTGTGACAACGCTGCTATCCCGGGTTTCAGCACCATATATTACGGAGGTTTGATCTGGCCTGTGCCCAACTCCACTGACTGGAGGCACGGCAGGAAGTATGGCTCCGGCCGTTGCGATCAAGTTTTCCCTCCTAGACGAGTCAAGACGAGTCTGTTCTATGTCTGGGCTTGAGCCTGGCGCAGGTCTCGTAGCTCGCGATGATACAGGCACACTATCAGGTGTGTAATGGAGGTCCCTTCCCACACCAACCCGCTGACTAACTGGATGTTCATCAGCGCCTCCTGAAATGTCTTTGGCTGAAGCCCGTCGGCTCCACACTCGAGGTCTCCAAAGCCTCGAACATCTGGAGCCAGAATTAACTCTGGACGAACTCTCAAAAGAACTCTGGACTGGACCGTTGAGCTGGTCCTACTTATAGCTGTTTAAGTCTGAGTATATGACATCGCTGGTGATGTCATAACTCATCTCGCACATCCCATTGTGATGTTATCGGAGATAGTGACATCCTCATTGTGATGGCGTCGGTGATGATGTCATACTTGACATCTATGACATCATCGGCAAGGACCTCACATCTGTCATGATGTCACAGGGCGGCATTGTGATGTCATCGGTTTCATTAGGTCCCAAGGGGCTGGGTGAACTCAGAAGTCCCGGAATTTGCACAGAGAGCTGGCCGGCGCCTGGTGTTGACGCGAAGCCTCTGAAACAATTACATTGATTATGCTGTAATTGTGGAAAAGAACTTGCCTAGAATTTGCCAATGTTCCTTCCAGGGAATGATAGTAGCTAATTACTTTGACTCCAACACTGTAGTTAAATGGTCATAAAGTAATCTATGAGCTTTATTGACTCTATCAGTGACAACAACATGGATAGAACCCGACTGGGGAGTTTTGGATCCAAAACAGCTCGAGATCCGGGCTGGAAAGTGAGTTTTGAAAGCCAGCACTTTTAGCACTTGGCCAAGTAAGTGTGAAATCGTTGGTATTGATCAATAACCTTGTCAACCCCCCACAGATATATTCTGGCCATGTTGTGCTATGGGGCAGTACAATCGTTTCACTTTAACAGTCAATTTTCCCACACTCACTTCTAGTGTTCAGAAGTTTGAAATAACTGCAAACCGTTAAGAGTATGACTGTCAAAACAACAGAATGATCACGCTTCTAAATAATCACTATACATCTCAATCTAAAGGTGATCCTATGCCAAAAAAATGTTACCTGGCTGCTGCATTATTCGTCTGATTTTTCAGGTTTTCAGATAAGGTAAATAAGTGCTGCTGACTAAAGTGTCATGAGAGTAAACAGTATTGTGGTTGACCATTCATGAACTCAAAATCAAAAGAAAAAATGTCCTGTAAATGAAATATCTCTTCAGTTTAGACTAGAGGTACAGCACTTGATCAGTTTTAATCCCTTTCAAAGCAAATCCATCTATATGAAGGAAGTTGTAGTTAATTGGTAAGAACACAAAATATCTAACAATTGATTTAAAAAAAAAAGTATAAAAGTGGTTTATTGAAGAAATGTACAATGGATTATCTGATCAGTTACACTGTTATTTTCCATATGTGATTTCAATGAAAATGTAAAATGTAGGCTATTGGCTGTGACCATTATTGGTCCTCTGGTGGAATTAATCGTTTGGAAATACTGAAAGATGAATGAAACAATTTGCTCATTAGAACTTATTTGGCACAGTATTTGTCAAATGACAGAGGCAAACATTTGATGCAGTGTTGATTTTATTTCTTCATTATTGCCATAGTGCATTATCAGATATTTTGTTATTGAGGACGTGGATGTAAGGACATTCGCTTAAATGCTAAAAAAAAATACTTATTAATTATTATTTCCATAGTTAACACGTTCACTGCCAATGACGTGTTAATACGTCAAAAAAAATCCAACGGTTGACTGCCAATGACGTGTTAATACGTCAAAAAAATGAATTTTTTTTTTTTGACCGTGGGATGTGCATCTAACCCTTTTACATCTCTTATATAAATATTGGAGCCACCGAACGTGTACAACCCATTCCACCGACCCACTAAGTGGCGACAGTGCTCTCCTGACTAGAGGAAGGCAAGCAAAAAGCAGTGTGAGGAAGCCATTCTCATGAAAATGGATTGGCGAAAACGCTTTCGTTTTCGCGCTGATTGCTGGCGGTGCGGGATTGCAAATTTGCATAATATATTACGGGTGGAACACACTTTGAAACACGCAGCATAAATAAGACCAGAATCGCAAAAGCTTCATCAAAGCTCTCAACCGAAACTCCAAGAAACGAGCGAGCCCATCCAGACTTGCACAGCGGCCGCCAGCAGACAGGAGCAGCAGCAAAGCAGTGAGCCTGGTGACGCGAGGTTACAGCAGCAGCAGAAACGAGCTTGTGACACGCCCGCTGCAGCCAAGAAGAACACACACGGAGGGAGGAGTTTGAAGGAGAGGGGTGTTTCCTGCTGTTATGGAGGAAATTACTGTTCAAAACTATTGTTTAGATGTCTGACGTCTTACTGATGCCAAAAATGAATGGTTAAAGTGACTGTTCTATCGAATTTCACAAAAAGCCATTTATCTCAGAATAAATTTTCAGACGCTGAAACCATGCTGTATTCAAGTGCTAATGCCTACATAACTACTAACTCTACAAACTAACTCTTTTAGACAGAGAAAGCACACATTCTATTAGTTCTTTTTAGATATTTTGTGTTCACAACAAAGGACGGAGCCTGAAACTTGCGGTTAGCAACATGTCTCAGGCAGCAGAACGAGCAAGTGAATGGCTGTGGATAAGGAGGAAACATGCTAGCTGGGGAGCTCGCTAAGGTCAGATTGATTGTTTGTTGTTGGTCATGATTAACGGTCCGCATCAACAGGGCTGAATCATTGACGGTGGTGGTGTAGTTAGGGATTGTTTGTTGTTGGTCATGATTAACGGTCCGCATCAACAGGGCTGAATCATTGACGGTGGTGGTGTAGTTAGGGATTGTTTGTTGTTGGTCATGATTAACGGTCCGCATCAACAGGGCTGAATCATTGACGGTGGTGGTGTAGTTAGGGATTGTTTGTTGTTGGTCATGATTAACGGTCCGCATCAACAGGGCTGAATCATTGACAGTGGTGGTGTAGTCAGGAATGTCATACCGAACCGACCTGGATAGCTAGGCTTAGATAGTGAGGTAATATGCAGTTGTGCGGTGGTAGCATGGAGGGGGGTGTTTCCAGGACGCTGGATTACACCGTTAAGCCTTCTTGAGGTGTCGTGGGCCTAACTTAACGAAACGTCGGTGAAGGAAGGTGCCCACTTGAAAACCCCAATGACATGCTTCATACTGCTGTTGGCTAGGGTAGGTAACTGGTGATTTGTGTGTTGTTTATTAGTTTGTTAGCCTGTTAGCTTGTTTTATTCTGGATTGGGCTTCTAAATGTGTTTTTCCTCGGATTTTGGCACAAGGGATAGTAACATCTTGTCCTGTGTATTAATTAATAATAGATATTTTGTGTTCACAAAATCTTAGCAGAAAAGAATCCTCAGGTCTTGAAAGATGAGCCAGAATCCTCAAAAAAACCCTCTGGCAGAAGCTACCTACAGTAAAAAAAAAAAAACAGCTGGTAGTGAATGTGTTAATTATCAATTTGGCTAAAAAATAACCATTGTTAAAATAAATGTGTTATTTAGTATCATTGCCTTAGCTTTATAATGAGAATTTTTCACTACTGTCCTGTCTAGTATCTATTGCATCTTTTTCTGCGTGCTGCCATCTTTCATGCCATGGAAAGTGGATCCATCCACCCAGTTCTCTATAACATCCACAGCCTCTGTGTCTATACCCAATAAAACCTTACATCTTAATCATTTTCACTGACGGCAACCTCTATTGGCTGCATCCCGGATAACTTAGCCCTGATTGGCCGCCCCACGACTCAGGGGGCTGTACTGAGCATGGGGATTGGCTGCCGCTGTCTCAGGCCACATAATAAGAACTTGTCCCGGGGGGGGGGTTTGGAATCTGGGTTACTCAACAGAATGAGATGGACTATATGCAGAGGATGGAGCACCATACTGTAGGGGGGGGGGGGGCAATATGACAAATGTTCAATAGGCTATTGGTGTCTGTAGGGAAGATGCTTTACATCTAAAGCTACAGTATAGCCGGAAAGCAATGTGTTTAAAAAGGACGCTACTGTTAGAACACACACACATATATATACCGTATATATATATATATATATATATATATATATATATATATATATATATATATATATATATATATATATATATATACCGGTATATATATATATATATATATATATATAATTTACTGCCTCTTTACTGTCTCTTATACTATCTTGAATAGGTAAACCAGCCATATCAAAGAGAAATATGTTTGATAAATCACAACTTTGTTTTATGCACGTGATTAAAAACATATTATGTTAAATATTTTAAATTATACCACAGTGGGCCACAGACCATATAGCCTAGCAGTGCAGTGCCATACAGTAGCCTACTGGAATTAGTGAATGATCAAAAACATTGTGTTCATGAGAGAGGGGGGGGAGGGAGGGGTGAAGAGAGAAAGAAGAGAAAACCAGCACAGAAATTTGCCGTTTTGTAGGCTTCAGTCTAGACTGAATTAGAACAGTGACTTGCGCTGCTGTCAGAGCGCATTATTTTCGGAGCGGTCGGATTAGTGAGATTTTCGTTGTTGGGTTAATGAGCTGTCGGACTAATGAGACGTCTGTCCAGTGCGTCATGTGTCGGACTCGTGAGATGTCGGACTAGTGCCATGGCACCGTCTTTAAAGTGTTTGGCTCTGGGTAAAGCGTCGGACCGCACGTCGCCCAGTCTAGGTCTTTAAAACGCATATTGGCCTAAGAACAATTGGTTGCGACTTAATGACTAACATGCGGGGCCTGAGGCTAGACCAGTTGAGAACCACTGGTTTAAAGGGCCCTATCGTTGCATCGGCGCAGTTTCTAGGCCGAGCGGCAGGCGCAGATCAAAGCAGTGGGCGTGGAAAGGCGCACTTGATATCGTCGTGCTGGCGCTAGATGCAGCCCAAAGCATTACAACCACGCCTTTTAGGCGTAAAATTATGCACTGTCATGCTCATTGGATAAGTGCAATAAACGAATGGCACGCTTGCCTTTTTAGCTCAAATTCCACTGATCCCGCAAAACCAGACGAAACCCAAGCCTCTGATCCCCCCCCCCCCCCCCCCCACCTCCCTTCATCCCGTCTGTCTCCATATATCGGCTATTATTCCATATAACCAATCTAACTGCAGTTTAAATACTGCAAGCATGTAAATACGCTACACTATAGCAATATCAAAGTGAAAATAATGTTCTATGCATCAGCTAGAAAAATATAGCCTATTAGATTGGTGAAAGTTTGTCCAGAAAGATATCATTTTCTCTCGCCTGCTGCAGGAAGGATGATGCACATAAATATAGCCTACATTATGTCAAGTCATTGCATAAATGTGTTTTTATTGTAAAACTAAATGTGAAATAGGGCCAAGTTATTGGAGGGACATCACAGTATAGCAGATGCCATTAGAAGCGCGTTCCGAAGCGCGTTCCGCTGTTACTTCTCTAAATCACGTTAACTCGACAAGGGGTATATATAGGCCCAGGAGGACATATATGTTTCACATAGGGTGGTGTTTTCATTTCGATGTTTTATTTGGTCCAATATTGAAATGTTGACAATGGCAGGCTGTGTTACCATTACACATTAATTTAGAACTACCTTTTATATCTATTTTGGCTCATTTGGTGGCTATTTAGTAGCGAAATGAAGAAACACAATGCATGCTGGGAACTCAGAGAGAGAGAGAGAGAAGGGTGACAGAGAAGAAGCAGTGAAGGCAAAGAATAGGCCTGCTTTTCAAAAGCGCAAAGCGCTAAATGTAGGCCAGGTCCCAAGATATCACTAGGCTGGTATTTAGCGCCGACACGCCCACTTTGGGACTGCGCCACGCCCATTCGGCCTAAAGCGCATTTGGCAGCCTAAAGCCTATTGCTATCTTGCCGAAACAGGCGCAAGGCACGTTTTTTTGCGGTTAAGGCCCGTAATAGCGCCGATGGCCTGTGGGAGAATAGAGCCCAAAGTGTTCGGCTCTGGGTAAAGCATCGGACCACAGGCCGCCGTTAAGTAGCTAACACTACTTTCGGGTGACGCTATGAATTATGCTCGTTTTCACGGAGAGTAAAAGATGGGGACGTTATATCTACTTTCCTGCAAGGCACGGCACGGTAAGGTAGCGTGAAATCAACACTCAACAGACTATCCAGTCCAATGTTGTCTGATGGGCTGCAGCCTGCATTTGCTCTGATGCGTTTACCCGGTTTGTCCCGACCTCTTCGGTTCATGCTCTGTTTCTGATTCTGGAGAGCACACACCCCTTTTCTATCTCTCTCTCACCACACATGCTAGAGTCAGTAATGGAGTCAGTGCGTCCTCTGCTGGAAAAACAACGCTAGTAGACACTCACAGCATTGTTTAATGTATTGTATGGTCTCTAAGAAAATTGACATATCGGCGTCTGCCGGCAAACGTGCAGCCATCGCCGATACTGATATATCTGCGAATATGCCGATATCGGCCGATAATATCGGCATACCGATATATCGGTCGGGCTCTACTTTAAAGCGTTCGGCTCTGGGTAAAGCGTCGGACCGCAGGCCGCCCAGTCGGGGTATTTAAACCGTTCGGCTCTGGGCAAAGCGTCGGGCCGCAGGTCACCCAGTCTGGGTCTTTAAAACTTTCGGCTCTGGGCAAAGCTTTGGACCTCAATGAGCCGCACGTTTTCAGGTATCGTATGTCTATGTGGTGTGAAAATGTTTGCAGAGTTATTACGTCCCAAAATGTTGACAGATCGAAAAATATGGGTTTATAGATTGTGCCTTGCTTTCAGCAAGCACATTAATAATTTTCAAGTGATTCGAGTGCTCCAGGATCCTCCTTGGGTTTACCCATTGAACTGTCGTTGCCTTTCTTGTCCTGTCCTGTGAGCACCGACCTCCCTGTGTGGAGGGGCTGAAGTGCAAGAGACTCCTTCTACATTGATTATATTTACTGTCTATGCGCATTTGAAATAAGATCAGATAAAAGACCCACTTCTGCTGAACGAGGACTTGTGTTTGTCAAGGGATAAAAACTGAGGCAATAATTTTGTTACTGTTAGAAAGAAACAATATTGCTGCAGCAGTAAAGTGCACATTTTCAGTTTACAGTTTGTATATTCAAACCGTATTGAGATCAGATTAATTTAACTGGATTCTGAACATGTAGGCCTGCTATACAACATCATCATCATGATCATACATACAATAATTTCTTTCATACAGTCCCATTGTTAACTAGAGCTTGTAAGTTGTAGAGGAGTAAAATGTTTCCACAATGCATAAGGGTGTCCAAACTTTTTTGAATGGGGGCCAGGTTAGATAACGTGAAAATACCGGGAGGACAGCTGCTTCTCGCATCATATGGGTTATATAATGTATACTGTATAAAAAAAATCACACAATAAAATTGTACTCTAAGGATTTTGTTTACCGTCTGAAATCATTACTTCTGCCTGTCTTGCTTCTACTTACCGGTAGGTGCTTGTCTACACACTGTATGATAGTGCTGTCATCATTAGGTGAATGTAAAAAATGCAAATTAAACTTACTTCATTAACCAATACTGTGTGGAAGCCCCATATAGAATATTTTGGGAGACAAGTCGAGGGCCGCTTAAAAATCAGTCTGTGGGCCACAATTGGCCCCCGGGCCTGACTTTGGACATGCCTGGAGGGGAGCGTGTCTGTTCCCCCAGCCCTATATATATATATATATATATATATATATATTAGGGATGGGCATCGAATTTCGAATTTTCGAATAATCGTTGTTATTATCAAGGTCGACTTTTATTATTGAAATTCGAAATTCAAAAAAAAAATTTTTTTTTTTTTTTTTTTTTTTTTTTTTTAGTGAAATGTTGCATTTTCTCATCTGATTCTAAGTATAGTCAAATCGCTTGGTTTGAGCAAGTAAAACAATTTTTATAAGCATTTTAAGCAAGGTTTATGGAAAAATGAATGGCGGATGAAATCCCATGAAGAGGGAGAGGGGGTGACTTTGGCACCCCTTTGGCACTCAGACCTGAGCCTACTAAATATTTAATGAACCACTCATGATTGTCAAAACTGTTTTTTATTTTCGAAAATGTCAATGTCATGTAACATGTTCTTTACTTCAGTGGTGCAATGCTTGTTTGAGCTAAAAATCCACAGCAGAAGCTTTTTATATTAATTAATAAAGCCGTAGACTTAGAATCAGGGGAGACAATGCAACATTTCACTCACAAAAAAATAAAATAAAAAATATAATAATTTTTATTTTTATTTTCGAATTTCGAATTAAATTCGAATTTGGCCAGCGAATTTCGAATAGTGTTTTTGCTAGAAATGCCCATCCCTAATATATATATATAGTATATATGTATGTGTATATATATATATATATATATACATACATACACACACACACACACACACACACACACACACACTCATTAATTTTCGATCAGGGACATCTACAGACATACCGTCAAAAGACACAGATATGGACATTCCACCCTTGCACTACCACATGGAGGATGGGGCACTAACAACTAACTAGTACTTGTTTAATTGTTGTTATTGAGTCTATTTCTGCAATAACTGCACTTTATGGCTGTTTAAACTAGACAAACATTGACATTAGTCCTCGAGGCGGACAGGCCGGCACAGGCAGGGAGGCGGCCATCATTGTTTTGTTAGTGCAGTGCTAGTGTCGTTCCTGATTGGCCAACTTGCGCTGTCAATCACAGAACACTGAGTGCAGTCGCTCATTGGCTCTTTACGGCCTTACCATAAAGACAAGAGATTGAAATTGAGTCTTGACAAACGGACCGTTATGATTTTTGCATTTGCATTGGATAAGAGGAGGCACAGACAACAAGGGCCAACACAACCAATAAACTGAGAAAGGGATTATTATAGTAAGCACATTAGCCAAGCTAATGGGAGAGAAGAGAATACATAAAGAGGAAAAAGGGAGATAATACTCCAGCTTATTTGAGGAAGGAGAGTATGAGCATGAGATGGTGTGTGTGTGTGTGTGTGTGTGGTCTGTTTATTAAGGGGAGGGGCCGGCAGCATGGTGTGACAGTGAGGGTTAACCGACGTCAGTGGCTTTCATTCATGGAGATCATGAATAAGTGAGCAGAGGGGGCGTGGCCGGCCTCTGCTGTACTGTACAAAAGCAGCAACAGTAGCAGTCACCGGCGCTCTGCCCGTGGCATCCAATCACAGCAGTGGATTCAGTGCAGCAGCAGCCTGTGAATCATCCTGCAGAGAGAGAGAGAGAGAGAGAGTGGGGAGGAGGAGGAGGGAGATAGAAAAAAGCCAATCCATTCAGCTGTATTTTCTGGGGGGAGGGGGGTCCTGGCTGTCCGCCCGCCTGTGTATGGACCCTCTGCCTTCTGTCCCCTCCTCCTCCTCTCTTCTCCTCTGCCTCCTCGGTCTCCTCCTCTTCTCCATGTCGTTGCTGTCTGAGTGGATGGATGGATGAATGAAGCAGGTAGAGTCTAAAGCGGTGGGCACCAGTCTTCCATGGCTGCCAGGTCGGTTAGTGTGTCTTCTCATTCATGCATTGTCTCTGTCTCGACGTTGCCTTGCCTTTGCAGTATTGTGTTTGTGTGTTATTGAGGGAGGGAGGGAGGGGGAGTGTCACCTTGCACCATTATACATCCCATCATGTCTGGGTCCTAATGCATCAGATGCTGTGGTTAGCATTGGTTTATGTTAGGCTAGTTAGACAGTCAAGCCACAACCATGCATCCTATTCACCCCCCCCCCCCCCCCCCACCCATGCATACCGTGCACCCTGCCATGCATACTATTACATTTCCACCCTCCAATGCAAGCTATTCACTTTCACTCTACTGTGCAATATGAGCACTGTCTGTATTTGCATCTACAGTTGCATGTGGGGGAATGTGTGATATCTGACTGTGATGGTGTGGCTGTCTGGTTTTGTATTGAATTATAAAAAGAATGCTCATTGCGTCCTATAAGTGAATGATTGTATTGCATGAAGGGAAAATAGATTATGTATAGAGTGCAGGCTATTTAAAGAAGCATAACGTTGCTGTGGTGCTTTAATTGGAGGGAGGGAGGGAGGATTTCACTTAGCATGCAGTAGAGTGTCATACATCAATATAGGCTATATCACAGGCTGCCTTCCATTGACAGTGAATGCAACCAGCAGTGACCATTGACATACTAATGTCCAGAAGAGACATGTGTGACCTCAGGAAGGCTGTATTGACCCCTATGTGTTGTTATGTCATTTGACCTTTCACTGAAGGGTGCAATGCAAGATGGCATTCAGCCCCACTGTGTATTGGACAATCCCAACAGTTCTCCAAAGCTGCGCTTGTTATCGATGCCGGGCCATCTCAGGTGGAGTTAGCCGCTAGAATAAAGTACAGACGACAACAACAACACTTTTCCCCCAGTAGCTAGGCATGGTGTAACCGCAAAACATGTTTCCGCAAGGATAGAAAAGCTTAAAAAGCTATCGCGAATTGCAGGAGAAAACGCAAACCCTCAACGTGCCGATCAGGTTGGAGTGCGTCATCCGGTGTACAGCAATTCCAATTGAACACTGAATGAGATGCCCTGACACCATGTTTGAAGCACTGGGATTGGTCAGGAGTTAAAGATCGTAGTGTGAAGCACTGGGATTGGTCAGGAGTTAAAGATCATAGTGTGAAGCACTGGGATTGGTCAGGAGTTGACGATACTTTCTTACTGACCTGAGTGACAATTCAAGCTCTTTCTCTCCCTTTCCAGCACTGCCAGTAACTCGAACCGGAGCACCCCTGCTTGCTCACCCGTCCTGCGGAAGCGCTCCCGCTCTGCCACGCCCCAGCTGAGCCCCGAGGTTGAAAGCACCATGGTGGAGAAGAGCTTGTCAGACCAGGCCTCGGACCGCTCCCCGACCACTCCTGAACAGCTGGCCCAGCAACAGCCATCTCAGCAGCCACGTACCTGCTCCCAGTCTGTCCATCCCACTAACAGTAACACCCGTAGTGGGGGCAAGAACTCCAAGGTGAGCAGACAAACACATGTTTTAGGGCAAACGCCTACAGTATGTGATTTGTTCTACATGCAGTGGTGGGAGCACTTAAGGGAATACATCAAGTTTTTTGGGAGATTGGCCCATTGGTTAACCTGTTAATTGATGAGAAAGCATACACCAAAACCATCCATGTCCCTGGTAGATTATTGGCTCCATGCAATAAATGCAGGAAAAGTATTAAATATATTATTAACTCAATATAGTCAGGTTTATTTCTGAAAACATGTCTAGTGAGCAGAGCTGTAGTCGAGTCCGCCTTGGTCGAGTCCAAGTCCAGATCGAGTCATTGGTGAATCGAGTCCGAGTCGAGACCAAGACCGGGGGGGAGTTGAGCGGGTCGAGACCGAGTCAAGACAGAGACCGCAAAACTACGAGTCCATTTCGAGACCATGTACCATACCATAGAAATGTGCTATCCAAGGCTACCATAGTATTTATTGACTAAAATAGCATATTGTGTGTATTACCTAAAATAGAAGGAAGTTTGATGAAGAAGGAAGTTTGATTTTGAAACCATGAATTAGCTATCTAACTAACCTCCCGTGCTGCCGACAGCCTGCTCTGTTTACTGTCCGAGTGTGCTTAGAGTGCTTATGTTCTTCTTCTGTGGTTTCTCTTCTTCTTCTGTTACCAAACAGAAGCGCTTCTCACTGCTTCTTCTGAAGCACACACACAAAGTTATTTTTGCATAATATATTGTGTAATTGTGTATCCTACACAAAACTGCCAGTCACGTCAGTCACGTTAATATTACTTAGCTTTAGAGCTCCTACAAGTTTTCATATTTTCACTTGTGAGATCATGCTGGTGGCTCACTCAACATAGTGCTAAATTGTTAGCATGGAGCAGCAGAGCGATCTACTGGGGATGATTTTGGTGTCTATGTTCTCACAGGTAGGTTGAAAAATGTGACAATCTTCCCAAAACTTGGTGTATTCTTTTAACCAATTCACACCATGATGGTCTCTCAAAGCAACTACACTCTCAAAATGAATTCATGATATATTGAAGTAAATATTATACACGTGGAGTCTCATTGTATGCAAAAGCGTTAGCATGCACACTGAACATGAAGCTACCAGACGTACCAAATGTATTGCCAATCCTCTCGCCACATATTGGAGACCAATGGGACAACTCCCAACATGTTGGAGTCATCCTTTACAGTAATGTTGCATATCTCTTAAGTACTGTAATAAAATAATGCAACTACAATACTTTAACTGTAGTCCTATTTGAAGAATAAAATGAATAGCGCTACTAGTGTAGCACACACTCATGACCTTCTCACTCTCATATCTCCATTCCATGCCAATGTTGTTTTGGATTTGATTTTGTCTTATTATTTTAATTATTATTTTAACTATTTATGTATTTGTTTGTTACTTAGAGATGGTGATTGTATAGTTTCTGCACCATCTTTTTTACAAGTCAAAAAAAGTCAAAACTCACAATGACTTTTATTTCAAATTCTTCCCCTTTGTACTTTGCTATGTCTTTGTTTTTGAATCTGATTTCTTTCCTTCCTTCTCATGCATGCAATAGTCTCACAAGCGGCATCCTAAAGTAAGCATCATCTTTTCTGGATCTTTCTCTTTCTGGGTTTGTTTGTTTCTGTCTGGGAGAAGCCTGCTAAGCTCTTAGGCTACGAGCTGTCCTAATCAACATTGTGCTAATTGCCATCTCAATTCATTTGAATACAATCCACCTTAATTCCCAAAGCAAATTCCCAGCTAACCAAATCTGAGTATACTGAATAGTATATATTAAAAGTAAAACTGTAAATTCACTAACTATTTCAGGACCTAAACTGTATTTAACTTCTTCTAGTGTATAAACAGCTACAGTAATATAGAACAGACTCTTCACTAACCGCTATAGAACCTCTCTTGTTTCTAACCTCTTTATCTCCAACTCCAGACCTCTCTAATCTCACTTTAACGTGGCTTTCCACCTTTACATCTGTGTTAACCTATATTAGCCCTGCCTGTTGTGCTTGTCTTATCTCATCGGCTCCACACATTGCTCCTATTTCGTTCTTGTTTTCAATAAGGACTGTGGTTTTTGTAGCCATTTTGCAGTATGTGGTGATTCTAGTTACACTTCATGCGGTTGATTGGGTACTCACATGTCCACAGCAACACAAGGCACAGACACACGTGCACACACACACACACACACACACACACACACACACACACACACACACACACACACACACACACACACACACACACACACACACACACACACACACACACACACACACACACACACACACACACACACACACACAGTAGACAGAATGTTCGCCAATGAACACATTTGAAGCCAGAAAGAAAGTTTAGCTCAGACCTCAAACCTCCTGCTACACAACCATTTTTCCAACTGTTATTGTTGCTGTCTCTATGTCTGTTTTTAACCCCCCCCCCACCCCCCCACATCTGCATGACTATTTTGTCCTTCTCTTCATGGATGCTCACATTTTCTCTCTTATATGTTCCCCATAGGTACTCCCCTAACCCACATTTTAGAAAGGCAATTGACAATTGACCTGTCCAGGTACCAATAGGTACCAATGTTGTTCCCCAAATCGTCCTGTTCCCAACTCCTCAGTTATCATCTTGTATTCAGCTCAGCTCTTTAAATATGCTTCTTTACAGATGAGCACAGTGGTTGGAATGGTCATCAGAGTTATTTCCTGGGATGGACTGTGATATCTTATATAAGCTATCCATATAAATAACAGAAAATAATATAGATGTGAAACTCATTAGTTTGAAAATGTATGTAATGATGGTTAAATCTGTCTCTCTCCTCTCTCTCTTTCCCTCTCTCTAAATTTGAGAGAGAGGGAAAGAGAGAGAGAGGAGAGAGAGAGATTTAACCATCATTACAATGTTATTCACCATTTAACAAATTACATAGGGTTCTATCTTCCCAAAAGCGCTAATTTAGCGTTTGCGCTCATTTAACGCCGTGCGCAATGCAAATTGGGGGCGGACACAAGCGCATGCCTGTGATAATTGTACTGGGCATTGGCTGCCACAAGCCAAAGCAGGCGTTTCAGTGCTAAAATGTGGGATAGATGGCATTACCTATGCGCCTTACCTCTCTGCGCTGGGTGCGCTGCACAGAGATTACCGCTGCGCTCCCAGCTAGGGATGGGCGCGAGTACTCGGGTACTCGAGCACTCGTTCATAACGTCAGTAGTCGAGTAACGTTTCTGCTGTTCGGGTACTCGCCCCACTCCCCCCCCCTTTAAAAATGGTCTAGAAGATCTACGCACGCATCGTTATGTGAATCTGGCAGCATGAACTGCACGGGCGTCAAGTCAGCCAGAATGTACAAGAACATCGTCCGCTTTGTTGCTTTCAAAATAAAACGCTTATTGTAACGTAACCTTATTTATTTTGAGTAATGCGTTACAGCCACAGTTTCACGCCATATAACATCACAACGAGTATTTTGATACAAGGTTTGCTGCTTCATTCGTTGAAACACCTTTTCTCCTCCAACGTGCATCAATAAGCTATTTACTTTTGTTTAAGTAACATTATTTTGAAAGTTTTAACTGGAAGTTTTCCAGCTCATCCCGAAAATGGTGGCTGAAGATATGCTCCCGAAGGAGACGCACACTTCTTCATAGCGCACGCCCGATAAAACTCATTCAAAACTTTGCAGTAACGCTAGTTTACTGACTACACTGTCGTTTCCCATAACGGTAGTCACAAGAAATGTGGAGAAAGAATCACTTTTTGGGAGACATCACTTTTTGGGAGACAATCGCTTCATGGTGATCACTATTTAGCTGCAGCTGTAACGTTAATCACACTGGGCACTGTGGGCAGTTTTCACTTTTTGGCAGAACACCGGACCTTGTAATCCGTGGATTTACGTTAGTGTAACAGTGATCATAAAGCAAAATGGATGATACTACACAATAACCTGACATTGCTGGACAATGGACATGTAGGCTATTGGAAATGCATTCGCTTGTTTCACAACTTGTCTGCTCCAAAGCGCTAATGCCATCCATCCAACCATCGGAGATACTGTTTGAGGTAGGCTTTAGATGTTCGCTTAGCGTCACCTAATATCACAGTCAGAGGGACTGACTGTGATATTGACAAAAAATGCTCCAGGTAGCGCTTTTTCCATGCAAAAATGCAAACGTTATGTGTGAACAGCCCCCCACACAGCAGATTACCCCTGCTCAGTCATTACCATAGTAATCACACAGAACCCCCCCCCCCCCCCCCCGCGCGAGTGCTCGAGCACTCGTTCATAATATAAGGAGAGTACTCGAGTATTTAAATTGCTTAAAATGCCCATCCCTACTCCCAGCGCAGAGAGGTATTTGCGCAGTGGAAAGTGGAATTTCTTTTGGATATGTCATTACGCACAGCCTTGCCACACCAAGACATCAAATTATGCTGCTAAAATTGGGTATTAGCAGATAATTCAGTGAGGCAATCAACTGTAACTCACTGAGAAACTTTTATCACATCGTAAAGAGGGAAATTAATTGAGAAAACTTGTTGGACAATGGACATAGGCTATTTACCTTAATAAGCCGGAGGGTCGTTGGCACCACAGACGATCTGTCAATAAGCTCTCACTGTCCTCGCACGAGTGAGTACACTCTATTACGCATGGAGAGAATTACAGCATATTGCATGCCTCGCGCAAACAGCCGTTGCAAGACGGGAATCTGATTGGTTTTGATTGACGTAATGCCCAGCATTGCCTGGCCATGCCTGTGAATAATTCTGGTAGTTAAGACCGCCCAAATCCCGTTTGCGCAGGCATTTTGGGGCGCAGATGATTTTGGCACGGCTCTAATTTGCGTCTGCGACACGTGCCGTGAACCCTTCCGCATGCCGGCCGAGAATTGCATCACCAACATATTTCGGGGCTGTTTTAACTTAGAAGATAGGGCAGGTCACGTCTACCAGACAATTAATGTATATCACTTTTAAACAGTTACATTTCTGTATACATCATTACAATATGCTCCTGTGATGTGGGGATGCTGTCGGCACGGGGGTGCAAAACTCACCATAACACCTGGCGGACGGCGCAAGGCGGACTGCTATCTTCCAAACAGGTGTGCAAGCGCTATTAGGGGATAGCGCCTGTTGGAAGATAGGGCCCTATGTGTTTTGCAGGTGGTGGTGGAGTATGAATGAGAAAAGAGTTCATGCATTTTGGGAAATGTGGTGAGTGAATGCATTTTGAGTGAAAGCAAAGCAAAGTGATTCATAGTCTGTTCCACATAGACTTCTCTTTGGCTGACTGTGCGAAGAGTTTGTTCCACATAGACTTCTCTTTCACTGACTGTGTGAAGAGTCTGTTCCACATAGACTTCTCTTTCACTGACTGTGTGAAGAGTCTGTTCCACATAGACTTCTCTTTGGCTGACTGTGTGAAGAGTCTGTTCCACATAGACTTCTCTTTGGCTGACTGTGTGAAGAGTCTGTTCCACATAGACTTCTCTTTGGCTGACTGTGTGAAGAGTCTGTTCCACATAGACTTCTCTTTGGCTGACTGTGTGAAGAGTCTGTTCCACATAGACTTCTCTTTCACTGACTGTGTGAAGAGTCTGTTCCACATAGACTTCTCTTTGGCTGACTGTGTGAAGAGTCTGTTCCACATAGACTTCTCTTTCACTGACTGTGTGAAGAGTCTGTTCCACATAGACTTCTCTTTGGCTGACTGTGTGAAGAGTCTGTTCCACATAGACTTCTCTTTGGCTGACTGTGTGAAGAGTCTGTTCCACATAGACTTCTCTTTCACTGACTGTGTGAAGAGTCTGTTCCACATAGACTTCTCTTTGGCTGACTGTGTGAAGAGTCTGTTCCACATAGACTTCTCTTTGGCTGACTGTGCGAAGAGTTTGTTCCACATAGACTTCTCTTTCACTGACTGTGTGAAGTCTGTTCCACATAGACTTCTCTTTCACTGACTGTGTGAAGAGTCTGTTCCACATAGACTTCTCTTTGGCTGACTGTGTGAAGAGTCTGTTCCACATAGACTTCTCTTTGGCTGACTGTGTGAAGAGTCTGTTCCACATAGACTTCTCTTTCACTGACTGTGTGAAGAGTCTGTTCCACATAGACTTCTCTTTGGCTGACTGTGTGAATAGTTTGTTCCACATAGACTTCTCTTTCACTGACTATGTGAAGAGTCTGTTCCACATAGACTTCTCTTTCGCTGACTGTGTGAATAGTTTGTTCCACATAGACCTTTACTTCTCTTTCGCTGACTGTATGAAGAGTCTGTTCCACATAGACTTATCTTTCGCTGACTGTGTGAAGAGTCTGTTCCACATAGACTTCTCTTTGGCTGACTGTGTGAAGAGTCTGTTCCACATAGACTTATCTTTCGCTGACTGTGTGAAGAGTCTGTTCCACATAGACTTCTCTCTCGCTGACTGTGTGAAGAGTCTGTTCCACATAGACTTCTCTTTCACTGACTGTGTGAAGAGTCTGTTCCACATAGACTTATCTTTCGCTGACTGTGTGAATAGTCTGTTCCACATAGACTTCTCTTTCGCTGACTGTGTGAAGAGTCTGTTCCACATAGACTTCTCTTTCGCTGACTGTGTGAAGAGTCTGTTCCACATAGACTTCTCTCTCGCTGACTGTGTGAAGAGTCTGTTCCACATAGACTTCTCTTTCGCTGACTGTGTGAAGAGTCTGTTCCACATAGACTTCTCTCTCGCTGACTGTGTGAAGAGTCTGTTCCACATAGACTTATCTTTCGCTGACTGTGTGAATAGTCTGTTCCACATAGACTTCTCTTTCGCTGACTGTGTGAAGAGTCTGTTCCACATAGACTTCTCTTTCGCTGACTGTGTGAAGAGTCTGTTCCACATAGACTTCTCTCTCGCTGACTGTGTGAAGAGTCTGTTCCACATAGACTTATCTTTCGCTGACTGTGTGAAGAGTCTGTTCCACATAGACTTCTCTTTGGCTGACTGTGTGAAGAGTCTGTTCCACATAGACTTATCTTTCGCTGACTGTGTGAAGAGTTTTGACAATGTGACTTCAGTTTTGGACCGATGGATGTGAGCAATTGGGATTGGGAGGGGGGAGGGATATTAAGTCCTTGGTTGACAAAATGATGATACTTCCAGACTGGATACTGACTGGTATGTTCAAGGTAACAAATGTGGGACTTAGAGTAATGATTTCCTTTCCCAAAAATAAAACATGTTTGTTTGTTTTTATTATGTCAAACAGGGAAAATCCACCCTAAAACAGAATTCAGTCTACCTGTGTATAATCTTCAACCGTTCAATCATGATCATGGTCATTGTTCCTAAAGCTGGAAACAAGAATGCCAAGCTTTGTTTTGTCATGACAATGAATTGGAGACAGACTTTGTGGGCTTGTAGACAACTTTGTTCGAGCTTATGTTTGATTGTTTGTTATTTCACTGTTGTGACAGAGGATTAACCAGAAAATGTATTCATATCCTTTCAAAACCATTGGCTGTCTCGTTTCCAGCTTTGAGAGAGACCTGTTTGCGGTATTATATCAATTGGTGTCCAATTCGAACGGCGTATGTGAATCCTGTTTTGGGTTATATATAGGGTTCAGGTCCTATTTTTTGCTCAGTATATACACTTTGGTTGTGTCATATTAGTATGAAATAGGTAGTAATTGCATAATGTTTGAGTGCACATTATTTTATCTCTGTGAGGTAATGCTGCCACATTGTGGCAAGCCCGAGTAATGTGTGATAAATTGCTTTAAACGCACAATCCCTTTGAGCAACACTGAATGTTATAGCCTGTCACCAACAGCTCCATGTTTGATGTTCCAACTCCCATACAGAGCTTCTGGCTGGAACTTGATACTGTGCCTTAAAGTAGCACATGCACTTGTATTACTATACAACACTGTTAAGTTTGATTAAAGTTTTTCTACCTTTTGTCTTTCTCACCTTTTGCCCTGCTCTGCTCCTTGACCTCCTCATCCATGCTTGGTTTCGACAAAAGAAAAGTCAGAGCTGGTACAATGTAAGTCCATCTATTTTCTGTCTTTTTTTAAGTGCCCACTATATGGTGTGATGTTTGTTAATGTTTTATCATGAATGGGTGGTCTGAAATGACTGTTAAAGGACACAGTTGCCACTTTACAACTATAGCTTTGTATCATTACAAAATCGGTAGTATGCAGTTGAACAATGTTTACCTTTCCTCCATGTTTCCTGCACCGAAAGCTGCAGAAACTCTGCCCCCACCAGCTGTTATGGCTCGTTAATGCGCACATCACCGAGAACATTAAGAGCTATCAACTCCACTGCATTTTGCATTGAATGCCACCAGGTCGTATTTGGTGGGAAATCTGCTGGCGCAAAGAAATATTTTTTTATGGCGCAAAATAGGAAGATAGCACTGTTCCTCCAGTGCAAACACAAAGGTGCAGCCCAGGTCCCCTTTAGTGAGGCCGCGGCATGTTAGATCAGCGCTCTGACGGCCGGTACCAGTATAGGTCAAAAGGCCCGCCTCCGCCATGTTAGTGGATGGGAAAATTAGCCAAACAATCAAAGTACATGTCAGATAATTTTTTTCCAAAGGTGGTTTCTATCATTTTAGATAGTTCTTATCACACTATAATGCCTGTCCAAATGCAAATTTTTCTGATCAGTTTGTTTTTAACTCATTGAGTGCCAGCCACTTTTGGAGAACGGACGCTCCCAGTGCCAGAGTTTCAGAGCGTTTTCAGTGATTTCTCGAGGCCCACAGAATATTGTGTGATATTACTATGTAAACACACAAAGAACGATGAGACTCTCTTCTATCATCTGCAAAAAAAAGTTTATTGATCCCATTTTCCGTTCTTTAGTTATGAGCCGGAGAAGATAGCTTGATTTAACCAAAAACAGCAATTTTTTTCTAGAAGCTGAGATAATGAGACTTTTGTGAAATTAAACATTTCAAGCACATCACTGACTCTGAAGCTAATATTTTCTAATGTAGTCACACCTCAAAAATAATTTCCTTCAATAAAACAGTGAAGGCCAGGGAATTTTGTTTGGCAGAATAATATTTTTTAGCTGCAACCAGCAGCGCTGGCCCCTGCGTGCGCTGCTGGTTGCAGCTTCTTGCTGGTCTTGATTTGCTGCTGGTGGGCATCGGATATTCTGGCTTGTGTTGCCAATCCTGTCCTGCTGTCTGGGTCTGTCTGGGTGTTGTGTGCTGCGCTGCGTGCCCCCCCCCCCCCTTCTCAACTGCACACTCCTCCTCCGTATGGGAGTGTCTCTGGTGGCTCTCTGCTGAGTTTGCTGTGCACAGTGAAGGGTGCGCGACATCCAGCTTTTTTACAGCGTTCCACGTGTGTTTGTCACCGGCAACCATGCTTCCAGTTGAGAATAATAACAACTCCACGGCTGATCATGCAGATGTGCTGTCGCAACAGACACGGAGCGGCTCAATTGTGGCAGCAGATTGGCTGCTGCAGGCACAGCTACAGTAACGTTATGCTTCATGCATATCGATGCATACGGATGCGATGCGATTTCCGTTTCCCCAACGACTTCTTCTTTGTTTTTTCCTTGCCTTTCTGTTATCTGGAGAGCACTGTCGCCACCTAAGGGTTCTGTAAAATAGGTTAGACACATTCAATAGCTCCCATATTGTAAGAGGCGATGTAAGAGGCTTAGATCGACATCCCCCTGTCAAAAAACGCAATTGACGACTTTAGTCGTCTTTGGCACTCTACGTCACTATTTGAATTGACGACTAAAGTCGTCATTGGCACTCAATGAGTTAAGTGGTTATTTGACAATATAAAAAGGGATGATTGACAGCTGTGGCAGCCAGTCTCAAGCCATCACTGCCTGGACAGGCTGGTCGCATTATACACCTAGCTTACATAGACCAGACGTTGCTTGATGTGTGATGGACCCATTGACTGTATATATTCAGATGGACCGCAATAAAATGACATTGTTTTGAGAAAGGTGCGCGAGAAGGTAAGTTCAGAAAATAAGTTTTACTCCCTAACGTTATCGGTTTTAAGCTAGCCGCTTGTGGTAGCTTGCAGCGCTAGCGTTTCACGGTCAGCATAACATTACTAAAAACCAATAACGTTAGCTGGAATAAAGAAATAGACATATTTTCAGAACTTACCAGGTTGTCCAACTGCTTGCATATGCCAGGAAATGTGAAATGTGTGTCACAAACAGACACTGGAGGTTTTATTTTGGGTAAAGCATGAGAGTTTTCTCAGGGAAGTGCAAAAAAAAAAAAAAAAATTGAGAGAAAAAACCTGAGATTTTATTTTTAGGCAAAATCGAACAGCCTAGTCAGCATGCTAGTTTGCCAGCAGGATTGGCTTTTGCTTAAAACAAAGTTTACATGCATCATGCATTGCACAGCCACCAGAGGGTGTACAGGAGCACAAATCAAGCATAAGCTCTCACTGTGTGTGTGTGTGTGTGTGTGTGTGTGTGTGTGTGTGTGTGTGTGTGTGTGTGTGTGTGTGTGTGTGTGTGTGTGTGTGTGTGTGTGTGTGTGTGTGTGTGTGTGTGTGTGTGTGTGTGTGTGTGTGTGTGTGTGTGTGTGTGTGTGTGTGTGTCTGGTATGAAACCCACGCCCACAGCACCGACCTCAGTTCTGATCCCATAGAGTTCACTCGGGGGAGATTTCCAAGAAGCTAGACAAATGGAGACTGTGAGAGGCAAATATCTGGGCTGCTATACACAAAAGAAAAGACTGCTGAAAAACAATAGAGCAAAAGGGAGTGAAATGAAAGATTGAAAAGATTGGAAGAGAAGGAAGAGGAAGGGGAGGATGGACACAGAGAGAGTGAGAAAGAGAGAGAAGAGAAGGGGGTGTTGTTGGCAATGTTAACGTGTTTACTTCAGAAATCCACACATAACACCCCCCCCCCCACACACACACATAATGCTCACACACACACACACACACACACACACACACACACACACACAAACACACACAAACACAAACAGATGGACTCTTTATTGCTGCTTTTTGAGCATTTTTGAAGTCTCGAATTTAACTTGATTTAATTTTGACACATTTTAAACAACTCCATTACAGAGTATAGGTTTTACTTTTTTAATGCCCTTTATTTTGTATGTGTCTTTTCTTTTTATCTTTCTCTTTTTTGTCAAGAGAACTTAGTTTGACCTCTGTCCTTTCATCCATGTGTTATTATACTGGAACATCTGTTAAACAGTGAATTGTTGAATGTCAACTAATAAGCTGTTGAAATGTAACAAATACTCTGTAGACTCTCTATAGGCGGACTGTCCAAATAAAGTGTTACCTTTGCAAACATACACACACGCACACAAACACACACACACACACACACACACACACACACACACACACACACACACACACACACACACACAAAAGTCGTGGAGAGTCAGAGTGATAGCTTCTCCAGGAAGTCGATTGGTTGTTCCACTTCCTTATGTTATTTTGAGTGGCAGCAGGTTCCAGTCTATCTCTCTGACAGGCTGAGGGAAAGAAGGAGATAAGAGAGATGAGAGAGGAGAGGAAACAGGAGGAATAAAGGATTTGGGGGGAGGTCTTCGAAGGCCTACCCCCATGCACTCACATGAGGAAAAACAAGCAGGCATGCTTTCTACAGTCTTGGCCATGCACACAAATCACACACACTCGCGATGAACTCTAGTGAACCCAGAGCCTCCTTGGCCATCCCTCCCTCTCCCCCCTCTTTTTCTTCTTTCCGTAACCCACAAAAACACTCTCACTGTGGCTCCTCCCACTCCACTCTCCTCCACAACTGTTTTCCAAACATTCTGGGCAGCCAGAGTCAAGTCGGAGGTGGACTCTTGGAATTGTTGTTGTTATCCCTGATCCCTATTTCATAGTGGGACATCACAAGTATGTGTTGGGACCGCACCGGACCTCATGGAATGATGCAAAGAAGAGAGTTTTCTGCAGAAAGGGATGTGTTTCTGCTTCGTTAAGTCCAGCTATTCATTGGAGATATAATATGAAGTGAAGGATCTACATATGGAGCTATCCTGCAGAACTTAATGGACTACCTGCAGTCTGCTTCAATTTGACGAGGATGCAAAACCTTCACCAATATTGAGAGGACTGATCATTCTCAAGCATTGTTTGGAATTTCATTATTTCATAAGACTTAAATGGATACTGTATTTTCCTAGTGACTATTTGTCTGATTGAGGAGACATCTAAGTGTATTTCCTTGGTTTTGTGCTTTGAAAACTACCTATCTAGGTTTCTTTACTTATCATAACCTCTATTATTTCACTTGATTTAGCTTTCACCATCTATCTTCATTGTTACACATTGTTATTACATTGTTTTTCCTCCTGAAGCTAACCTAATGATGGAAGGGGGCGGGGATAACACCTTTCGGGCTTGCTAACCATTACTATATCCTAAAATATTCTGGTGCACCTCCAGTTGCCCAGTTAATCTTTTTTCATCCTTGGTATTTCAGTGGGACAGAGAAAAACATCTCATTCCAATAGTATTCCATGGGTACAACAGAAAGTGATGCATTCTTCTGGGTGATGCTTTTCAGGAGTTCAAGGCGTGGGGCTGTGTTTGTGTACATGCAGTGATGACCTGAATCAGTGCTGCTCATACCTATAAAGAGACAACCATGGAGGGAGGGAGGGTAGACACAAACACAAGAAGGGTGCACAAAGGCCAAAATAAGAGACAAGACAAAAGGAGGACCAAAATAAGACGGAGGAAGATGAACGAGTGTCCATCAGCCGTCGACTCAGAGACAGAAGCATACTGGGAGGCGGTGGGCCTACAGCCTCGAGGAAAGCAACCAGCCCACTGCCAGAGGTGGGACTGGGACTCAGAGCAGGTCCCCGCTGTAAGTCACTAGTCTGCAGGGTGATGGGGTGGCAGTGGGCTTTAAGTCACTAGTCTGCAGGGTGATGGGGCGGCAGTGGGCTGTAAGTCACTAGTCTGCAGGGTGATGGGGCGGCAGTGGGCTGTAAGTCACTAGTCTGCACGGTGATGGGGCGGCAGTGGGCTATAAGTCACTAGTCTGCAGGGTGATGGGGTGGCAGTGGGCTGTAAGTCACTAGTCTACAGGGTGATGGGGCGGCAGTGGGCTGTAAGTCACTAGTCTGCAGGGTGATGGGGTGGCAGTGGGCTGTAAGTCACTAGTCTACAGGGTGATGGGGTGGCAGTGGGCTTTAAGTCACTAGTCTGCAGGGTGATGGGGTGGCAGTGGGCTTTAAGTCACTAGTCTACAGGGTGATGGGGTGGCAGTGGGCTGTAAGTCACTAGTCTGCAGGGTGATGGGGTGGCAGTGGGCTTTAAGTCACTAGTCTGCAGGGTGATGGGGTGGCAGTGGGCTTTAAGTCACTAGTCTACAGGGTGATGGGGTGGCAGTGGGCTTTAAGTCACTAGTCTGCAGGGTGATGGGGCGGCAGTGGGAGGACAGGAAATTATCCTGAATCTGATTTCCACTGTGAAAGTTTTTGGTTAAAATGACCCTTAGATGTTTGTAGCAGTAATGTGAGATGTTAAGAATACGGTTGAAAATAGTCAAAGTACAATTATTGATTATATTGTCATCGCCTTCAAAACCCCGAATCAGTCGAACTTTTATTAAGAATGTACCATTGATCATTGAATCAATTGTAACTCAAGTTCCAGCCTGGGTTTCACAAGTTGGATGGTGTGTGAATGCGTTTTGGGAGTAAATGTAATCCTTTTCTTTTGGGTCAAAGGGTCTGAGCTGTCAAAGCTATAGCTTTCAGCTTTTAGCTGTGACAGCCTCTTGATGTGCCCTTTGTTCCTTTCCTTACTGAAGAGTGTAGTTTGGCTTTCACAAACAGCCAGAGGGGCTTGACTATGACCACACTTGTTGATGGAAATGAATGTGTCGGTTCGAGGGAAAGAACTCTGATTGAAGGCGATTCTGCTTAAAGCTGTATGTACTCAATTGGTATGCGATGTAGCCATTTGAAAACTGTGGGAAATAGATTGTGCCCCATCCTCCATGTGGTAGTGCAAGGGTGGAATGTCCATATCTGTGTCTTTTGACGGTATGTCTGTAGATGTCCCTGATCGAAAATTAATGATTATTAATTCATTCATTCATTTTGTCATTAATTTTTTATATAATTATATATAGAGAGAGAGAGAGAGAGAGAGAGAGAGAGCGAGAGAGAGAGAGAGAGAGAGAGAGAGAGAGAGAGAGAGAGAGAGAGAGAGAATAATGCATATAATGCATTGGGTTCTGATAGATCTATCCCCATGTCTCCCCTGTAGGTATTGAGTCCCACCTACAAACAGCGTAATGAAGACTTCAGGAAGCTCTTCAAGCAGCTGCCGGACACTGAGCGCCTCATTGTGGGTGAGTTCAAACAAGACAGCTTCAATACAATAACTCATGTCCAGAGTTGAAAGACATTGTGCAATTATATCCCCCCCCCCCCATCTTCCCTGGCCAGCATTGACTTTCTACCCAACTCCTGAGAGCTTCTATTCCCTCCACACATTTTTCGTCCATAGGCGTTATCTATTATTGTGACAAGGATGATGTCACTCTGGTGTAAAAAAAATGTAGGCCTTACTGCTGGTAATCCTGCGTCCTTCCTGGGCATATGTCTTGCTTATAAATAACATTGCCCCATGGCAAAAGTTTTGCAATGATGTAATTTCAATGGACACAGACTGTCAGTGTCAGTGTTTTACATGCATTGTATTTGCTTTTGAACTCAATTGTATCTGCTTTTGAACTGAATCAAAGTCAATAGATAAAGTCATGTGACTTTCCGTAACGTCTCCCGGTCCGGAAGAGAATTCCCCATTCATTTTCTCCATAGACATTTAGAAAAATCCTTATTTATCGAGTTTTAATTTGGCTTGGGTCGAGCCTTAAAACTCGTTATATAAGGATTTTTCTAAAATGTCTATGGAGAACATGAATGGGGAATTCTCTTCCAGACCGGTAGTTGAGCCCTATGTGAGGTACAGAGTGTAAAATCAGGTGCCTGGGTGGTGTAGCGGTCTATTCCCTCGCCCCATGTTACCTTGGATGTCACAGACACAATTGGCCAGGTCTGCAGGTGGGAAGCTGGATGTGTCCTGGTCGCTGCACTAGCGCCTCCTCTGGTCGGTCGGGGCGCCTGTTCAGTGGGGAGGGGAAGTGGGGAAAATAGCATGTTCCTCTGCACGCCCTACGTCCTGCCGGTGAAGCTCCTTGCTGTCAGGTGAAAAGAAAAGGCTGGTAGCTCGACATGCATTGGAGGAGACATGTGAGACTCTACACTCTCCCCAGATCGGCAGCGACCTTAGACCTTTAGATGGAGCAACAACCGGGGCCACTTAGACAGGGGATAATTGGCAATGTACAATTGCGAGGTTGAAAAAAGAGTAGGTAAACTAAAAACGATGCATTTATGGTCAAAGGCAAGTATTTATCCATAGAAAACAACGGAAATAACAAGGCTGTCTTTGAAAAAACAATCATCCGACAGGCTCAAAAAATCTGCTCTGATCCCACCCATGTGCTCCACCACACCTGAGTACCAGCTCCTCCCCTCTAGCAGGCGCTACAGGGTCCCCAAATGCAGGCTAAACCGCTTTAAGAACTCTTTTGTCCCCTTGTCCATCAAAGCCCTAAACAGTAGCTGAAGGCCGCCCCTGTTGGCATTTTTAACCTGTGTACTGTCTTTACTGCTACTTTAAATTATATTTGTCTTTATCTATTTTAATCTAAATATTGAAGACAAACAGTGTTGTGCAATTGGGGTAATGTGCAATTCAGTTTTTTTAGCAAATATATTTTTAAAATCACAGACTATATTATAAATTATATTCGTTTTTACCCATTTTAATCTAAATACAGAAGGCTACAGTGTTGTGCAATCTGGGTAATGTACAATTCTGTTTTTAGCAAATATATCTTTTATAATCTCTTTTATGCATTGGATTGTACTTTTTGGGCAGTGTGCAATTTTGCTAACTGTTACTGTAATAGTTCTGATGTATGTGCTGTATGTGTGGTCTGTATGTACGTGTTGCCTGCCAAACAGCAGCCATAAGGTGTCCAAGACAAATTTCCTTCGGGACAATAAAAGTCTATCCTATCCTATCCTATCCTATCCTAAGATGTTTTTAACAACAAACAAAAATGTACTTTTACCCCTTCCAGACTATTCCTGTGCCCTGCAGCGAGACATCCTCCTCCAGGGGCGCCTCTATCTCTCCGAGAATTGGATTTGTTTCTACAGCAACATCTTCAGATGGGAAACCCTGGTAAATGAGTCAATGTCTAGCGATACCATTCCTTACTTTTGAACAATTCTGACTGAGCATGTTCAGTGACTCTTCCACCTCCAAAGTGACCAAGTCTGCTCTTTAATCTCAAGCTGATGGTTCGATTAAAGGACATCTGCTTCATGACCAAGGAGAAGACGGCCCGCCTCATCCCCAATGCCATCCAGCTGTGCACTGACAATGAAAAGGTAGGCAGCTCACGCACACGAAGGGAAGCGTTATTTAAGAAAATCATTTGGAAATCTAAGGGCTCGCAACCTGATTTCACAACAGCTCATTTTAAAAGTTTATACAAAGTCCAGTTTGAGGCTTAAGATTTAATAAAAAGGACTGGATCTGCAAGTGGTTCAAAATGTATATTTCTTGCCAATTTTCCCTCGCAAGGCAAAAAGCAAAAAGATTCAGATCCCAAATATTAAGTGTTGTTCCTTTGGTCTGTCAGACTGAAACTTGAGAAAACTCATACAGTAGATTAGACAATGGACTTTCATTGGGACAAACCGCTTCAAATCATCATAATCAAGAATGACTTTCCTCATAACCCCCCCCCCCCCTCCAAAGCACAAACCTTCTTCTCAGTCATTTAAACCACTTCTTTATCTTAGCGTTACTTGTGCTTCTCTCATCTCCCAGCACTTTTTCACCTCATTCGGGGCGAGGGACCGAACATACATGATGATGTTCAGACTCTGGCAGAACGCTCTCTTAGAAAAGGTGAGAGTGAATACATTGTCAGTGATTCACCATCAAAGAAATTGGTATTGTTTGTATTTATTGTAAGTGCCCCCCTGCATTGTGACACTTACCTTCTGGGTCCTGTACCTTCCTGGGTGATCGGACTGGGATCAGATATGCATAAATTCCAGATGTAAATGCACGTAAGACATAGCCTGGCAGAAACCATCTGATCACGTGACCTCACATTCTGTTTCACTCTATGGATCAGTCTGGACTTCTAGCCGCCATCGATTTCCTGAAAGTACAATGTAACCGGGCCAATCAGGAGCTGGGTCGTAGTTGATTATTTACCCGGGCCAATCAGGAATGCCGCTGGCAAAACAGTAATAGCATCTCCTGAAGCAACGAGCGGTAACGTTAACATTAGTAGAGTAAACATAACAGCCATAAGTGCAGTTATTGCAGAAATAGACTCAATAATAACAGTTAACCCATTTAATCCTGCCGGTCACAATAGTGACCGTAAAAAAACGTTTTCACTTATAAGGCCCTAAAATGTTCCTGGATGATGTATCAATGCATTTCCAGCAAATATTGAAAGAATAAAGGGTCTTAATGAAATATGTTTTAGTGTAAATTGTCACATGACCAGAGCTGTTTACTTCCGGCTTGCACCAGGCAAAGAGCTTGGCTGCATCAAAGCTCCCAAACTAAAGGTTATTAAAGTATGTTAACATAAAGATAGGACAACAATTTTTGGCACACATAATCTTGAAGGTGTCTAGTGTTGATATATGCATTTGCAATTATTCAATTTTGTTCAGTGTGGTCATAGAATGAGTAAACATGTTGACGGCAACAATAGTGACCGGTGGGATAACACAGTGCCTCTAGGTATACACATACTTATACACATACATTAGTGATGGGTCATGATTTTCAAATGTACTGTACGTCAGCCACGCCAACAATGGTTTGTCACAGGAGAACAAGGTTCAGACCAGGGGTGGGCAACTGGCAGCCCGCGGGACACATGCGGCCCCCAACCTCACTCAGTGTGGCCCCTGAGTTTTTTTTTTTTTTTTTTTTTTTTTACAAGCGGACGCTTTTGATTAGATTAGGTTAGACCACCCAAATCTGTTTTTATTTTACTGTACATGTCCCAGAACATGGTGCTAAGGGTGTTAGCATTGTCCATCCACATACTGTTTAATGTTAGCATTTGAGCTAACGCTATTGTAACAAACTATATCCAGGATGCACATTGCACATGCAAGATTACTAATCTGATTAATATGACATATTTGGGTGATATACCCCATCAAATTGCTGTAGCGGGCTATTTTAAAGCTAGAGCGAAGTTTCTGGTGTCATCTGAATGGAAGAATTACTAAATTTGAATATGAAAAATATAAATGTTGGTATAATAAACTTTGATTACCAGTCCTTTTCATCAAATTTGTAGCTATAATTGGGAGTGATGGTGTTACAGTAGGCTACTGGTGGAAGTGCACTGTCACAATCTGGCCCTCTGGTAGCGAGGAATTTTGTGTGTGGCCCTCTCTATTATCAAAGTTGCCCATACCTGGTTAAGACCTTCACCAATGCAGTGCGACTCTACCGCCAGGCTCAGGGGACATCTGGGACATGACATGTGGCATACCATCGCAGATACTGTCTAACCTGGTGATGGAGGGCCTCCTGCCCAAATTGAGGGAGCTCATCTCCCTTGACTCAAAGGCAAGATGCATGAGAGGCAGAGGAACTAGATGCTGATCAGTGATATGGTGTACAACCTTTTGCAGCAACAGGGCCAAACCCAGTACAAGGCTGTGGTGCTGTGAGGTGGGACATAGCATGCTGCAGGCCTCCATATGAACAGGCATGGACCAGATCATCACCACCAAGGAGCATGTCACCAACAAGATGTGAGCAGTGGTCCACCCCAAGGCAGAGAACCTGCTGAAGGTGAGCATCCAGCCCTACATCAGCTCCACCCTGGATGCCACGATGGAGTCGACCAGCCAGGGCTTCTCCGAGATCTACCATGCTTTCTTCAGGGAGCTGGTGGACATGAGCAAGAACATCCTCAACAAAGACACCAAGAAGAATGTGGTGAGCCACATGGAGAATATCAGTATGTTGGCCTTCCACCTGGTGAAGATGCAGAGCTACTACGAGAACGTGGAGCAGTTGAGCCTGGAGGGTCTGCAGCAGAGTTTCGAAGTCTCCAGCCCGTCTGTGTTCATCCAGAGGGCAAAGCTCCTCATGAGAGAGCACTGTACACCTTTGAGTAGATACTTCACCAATGATTGGAGTCTCAGGGTACAGAGGGCTCTGTAAGACCATCCAGCGTTGTCAGAACCGATTCATCAAGAAATGTGACTATGACAGCAACATGGTGAGGAAGCGTTTGTTCCACGAGGCTCTCCTCTCCTGCAGCTCTTCATCCCATACATGCTGAGCAGCTCAGCCTGCACCTCACAGCTGCCGTGTGCAGGAGCTGATCTTTGGAGAACATTTTCAAGGAGGTGGTGCTTTTCCATCATGGTCATCATGATGACTGTGAAGGAGGCAGTGGCCCAGTGGAGACACAACCTGTACAGTGTACACTGTACAGGGACAGCATCATCCTCACCAGCAGCGACTCCAACCTCCACCTTCTGGGTGAAAACCCGTCCATTGACTGGGCCAGGAAGTACAGAGCCAAGGAGGAGGTGGACAGAGTCGGGGAGGTGTCAGAGGGCGAGGAGTCCCAGAGGAGGAGGAGGATGAAGCAGGTGGTGTCCATGATCCAGGTGTAGGACTCCCCAGTTCTTCCTGGTGAATCGTTGAGGGTGGCGAGGAGGAAGGGGAGGATGAGAAAAGCCAAGCGCACAAGCCAAGCCAGAGTGAGAACAGAACCAGCAGTCCCAAAACATCAGTCCCATCAGTGAGTGAATGTGCTACAGAAGCATACTAGAAGAACTAGATGATGCCCTGCAGGGAGAGGAAAGCCAGCGGCAGAGGAGGAACTCCCACCCACCAACCAGGAGGCACCGGCAGCTACAGAGGTGTCGCCACCGCCGCCACAGGAAATGGAGCAGGGGCCCGTGTCCGCGCCAGTCCCCCAGACGTCATGCTGGACTTCCCCCCCACTGCTGCATGATGACAGCCACTTCCAGCCAGCTTCCAGTCCCCCACTGGTGAGGAGGTGGTGGAGGAAGAGGAGGAGGGGCGGTACCCACCAGTATAGAGGCTCCGCCCACTAGCACATAGGCTCCACCCTCTAGCACAGAGGCCCCACCCTCCAAGACAGCCCCCCCATGTGAGAATTTTGATGACTGCATGGGAGGCATATGTTAATTCAGTATACACATTAAATGCACTGTGTTATCCCACCGGTCACAATTGTTGCTGACCATAAAACTCACCTTTTCACCTACTTTTCCATGACAATTTAAAAAAATGATGATTGATTATTTCAAATGGTTACTAATGACACATGATTCGGATATTTTCATGTCTGGAAAAAATGCGGGATTAAATGGGTTAAACAAGAGTGTAAGAGCCACATGGATAATTATAGGTTAAATTATATAAAACTTTGGTTACAGAAAATGCATCCATGTAAACTGTTGAACCTATTGATTGGTGGACGCTCCCTTTAATTCGTAAGTGATGTCATGTGGGAGGAGTTTAGTGAGGGAGCTGCAAGTAGGAGAGCATACAGTTTTTCTACCGTGTGACTGTGTAAACCTTTTTTCTTCAGTAAACATCTTTAAAACTGGATTGCATCTTGTCATTCGCGTTGGACTTTAGTTGTTGTGCCTGCAGCTCACTGGTGGCGTATCTTTTAACTTTTTTGGTGACTCAGAAGGAATGCCACTACAAAGAGTATGCACTAGCGGAGTTTCTCTGAACATAATGTTTTCGCGGTTCCTCTGACTGGATTTGGATTTGACTGGATCCAACACTGATTGGCTGAAGGAGTTGTCTGTCAAGGCAAGTACTCCCGCCAGATGTGGATGGCTAGAGGTCCAGACCGATCTGTAGAGCGAAACAAAATGTGAGGTCACGTGCTCAGGGTGGTTTTTACCAGGTACCAGGCTACCCAAGACACATTTCAGATTTGATCACCCAAAACACCTGCGGAGGAAGTCAGAGATGCTTTTGGTCACATGACCACAATGTTGCGATACATGTGCACGTTTGTCTTTCTGATCTCTCTCTCTCTCTCTCAATGTCTCTCTCTTTCTCTTCCCCGTCATTTACCTCCCTCAGCCCTTATGTCCCAAAGAACTGTGGCACTTTGTCCATCAGTGTTACGGTAATGAACTGGGTCTGAACAGTGATGATGAGGACTATGTCCCTCCCGATGATGACTTCAACACTATGGGGTGAGTTTTAACCCCAGCCAGAACATCACCCTCTCACTAACATGCATACATCATTGGTTCAATTTCACATTACACACCATCACTTTTCTTACACACAGTGGTAGATATTTGTAGCATATTCATGCTGTGAACAGAGTCAAAGAGTGCACCACTTTCTGGACAGTCTGGCATCCTTGGCTAAATATAGGGGCATGTCGAGGGGGTGGCCAGTCTGATTGGCCCCAGGTGCCACCCCAAAATCCTGGGGTATGAGTGGCTGACGGACATGTTAGAGGTGGGACCATCAAGTAAATTAATTTATTTTTCCGAAATCTTTGTTCCTTGAAGGGCCACATGTTAAAATTGTATTTGTGACCGCTGCTGATATTTTGACCCACATGTAGGTGGAGGTCATTTTTCAGTTTTTTACAGATTATGAAAGTGCAGATTGTAAACTTTCAAATGATGTGTCACACATTGTAATCTGAAAGGAAATAAAGGAGATATACTTATATTCATAATTCATATCATTCCGAATTCTGACCTGGGACCTTTCTACATCCGTCCTAAATGCCACCCTTACTTGAGTCTGGGCTCCACCTCAGCCATCGCACTCAAAATGGCCTGGACACGCCATTGGCTATGTGGATGTTGACTGATGGAATATGGGATCAGAAACTGAGACAGGATTGATTTGCCTGTTTGTAGGTGGATTTGCATATAGAATTGTTTGTTGGTTGACAGCAAACTTTCCCCAAACATGAGTAGCTTTTACAGTTTAGGCCTTTATAGTTGATGTCCTCATAGTGCCATGAGTGCAACAATAGAAGGAGCTTCACTTCCACTGGCAGCCAGTAAGAAAATACACCAATAGAATGAGCTTCACTTCCACAGGCAGCCAGTAAGAAAATACACCAATAGAATGAGCTTCACATCCACAGGCAGCCAGTAAGAAAATACACCAATAGAATGAGCTTCACTCCCACAGGCAGCCAGTAAGAAAATACACCAATAGAATGAGCTTCACTTCCACAGGCAGTCAGTAAGAAAATACACCAATAGAATGAGCTTCACTTCCACAGGCAGCCAGTAAGAAAATACACCAATAGAATGAGCTTCACTTCCACAGGCAGCCAGTAAGAAAATACACCAATAGAATGAGCTTCACTTCCACAGGCAGCCAGTAAGAAAATACACCAATAGAATGAGCTTCACTTCCACAGGCAGCCAGTAAGAAAATACACCAATAGAATGAGCTTCACTTCCACAGGCAGCCAGTAAGAAAATACACCAATAGAATGAGCTTCACTTCCACAGGCAGCTAGTAAGAAAATACACCCGGCATTTAAAGGGAGGCTTTGCCGATTTTCAACCCGCTTTGTATCATTACAATGTCAGTAATTAGGCAGATGGGCAGCCTTTACCTTGTCTTTATGTTTTCCTGCACAGAAAGCTCTGCAGTTTATTCCAACACGTCCATGTCCAGAATGGCACGTTACACGTCTGGACATTCTGTACGCGGAAGTGAACAGATGTTGCTCCAGGGCAGCTGTTATAGTTTATTTTTCTTTTTTCTGTATGCGGACATCCACGGTGAATCGCATTGAGAGCCTTAACTAGTGTTAACGAGCCATACTATCTGGTGGGGGTGGAGTTTCTGCAGCCAGTCAAATTGTGGATTACTCGATGCAGAAAACATATCCGGGCAGTTGTCAAGTGGAGCTGCTTTGTTAAAACCAAAAAATGCCCTATGGATGACTGCAATGAAGATGAAACTATAGAGCATTTGCTCCTAAAATGTGAGAGATCTAATTATGTTTGGGGGGAACAACATTACTGTGAATTATAATGCCGTGATGTATGGTGTTTTTAATGAAACAAGGGCAAAAACAGGGGGGGGGGGGATTGGTCACATCCCCCCCCCCCCTCCCCCCCCGGGGTGCTTATGGCACCGTTCGACTCCCCGGGTAAACAATGGCTTTTGGTCGGTGGTGCTGATAGCAAACGGCGGCGGGCTAAAAACTGGAGAGCGGTGAGTCCTGGGCCCTGTCTGCAACGCCGTCTCTCCAAACGTCTCCTCCTGGTGTGTGTGTGAGTCAGTGTGTGCTCGTCGAAATGAAGGCAGCGTTCCAAGCGGGCGGGGTCAGGTGTATTGAAACACACCACCCCCTTCGGGAAACGAGAGTGACAGTCATCCAGCGTCCCCGAGAATGAAAAGCGTCCAGTGTGCTCTAGCGCACGTGGTAAAATGCCAGGACCACACCAGGACTTTTTCTGGACAATTGTTTGTGGTCGCGAAATTGTGGAAGACAAGGTGTGCTACAGTTATCCACCAAGTCGTAATCCCAGGTGAAGTGGTCTATAAACAAATCATATCAGAACTGAAAAGACAAAGAACACTGGACATGAGAACAAAAAGACCAACATACCTTGGCACAAGCTCACACATTGTAATCGATCTCTTATTCTGTTAATACTGCCTTCTACTGTTTATAAAAATAAAATAAAAAGTTGATATTACTGATCTTGTATTACTGTGAATGTTTTGATGTTACCCCTGAATAATTCAATAAAGTGAATAAAGCGAGATTATAATGATAAAAAGCGGGTTGAAATTCAGCAAAGCCTTCCTTTAAGCTAGCTTGAAAAGTTCCTTGGGATGGTTTGCTGTTAATAAGTTGAATCTTCCATCAAATACCTATATTATTAGATTGTAGTATTAATGCTGAGTCTAATAAGTTAGGTAAAGCAAACTATTTTAGTGTTGTTCTTTTTTCCATGGCGCTGACCCAGAGGCCCTGTCACGGTCATAAGATGGAAAAGTCAGGACACTCAGTGAGTCAGTGAGAAGTTGAGCGAGTTTAGTGGGAATAGGGGTGGTAGCTATGGATTCGGGATTTGAGGGGTGGTTAGGGGGAGTGGCTAGGGGGATGTTGCTGGTCGGGGTGCGCTGCCATAAAACTGAATGGACACACCACTGCTCCGTGGGCTTAAAGGTTTTCACTTGTTATCTGAATATTTGTTTTATCTGACTGTCCAAAAAAAATGTATCTCTGTCAAAATATCTATCTATATTCAACATATCTATGTCAGCTACTACCAAGCTACAATACACTTAACCTGTGATGTAGTGGGGGGAATAAATTATATTTTCACTCTCAAATAACTTACAGTATTTCAATTTGATGACTTATTTGTTGTATGCTATGAATTCACATCAGAATGTCAATTAGACAAAGAAAGTTGGCTAAATGCTGTACCAATAACAAGATGGGTACATTGAGTTGAGGTGGGCTTACCCTCCACTACCGTACCTTTCTGCACACAGAAATATCACATGACATGAGGAAGGACATTAACTTTGAAGTAACTTAATCTTAATTTACAAAGACAGCTCGGCGAGTCATATTAGGTTGAATGTTAATTAGGATGTTGGCTTCAAAAGAAGACTGGCCACTTTTATATGTGAGTATCCAAAGCAACATTGGACCCGAGATCCAAAGATGCCAAAGAGTCGATGCATGAATTGCAGTTGGACTGGTCATTCCTGCAAAATGTATATGGTAAGAGTCTCAACATCGTGACGACACCCATACACCAGAGATGCTCACAACAAGTCATTTTTTGCAAGTCCAAGTAAAGTCTCATGTCTTTGAGCTCAAGTCCAAGTCAAGTCTCAAGTCTTTGAGCGGCAAGTCCAAGTCAAGTCTCAAGTCTCTTATGGATGAGCATTCTATCATCTGCTACATGCCATCTGGTCTGCTTAGAACACTGCATAGCTAAAACTAAGAAATTCAAAGCATGTACTGTGTTATCCTCACTCCTTATCTATTAGCATACAGTAGCAGCATTGATTGGATGACATTAGTAGACATGTCCTTAATGTTAATGCACCAAAAAGAAAAAATAAAGATTGTTCACAAGTCCCAAACCTCAAGTCCAAGTCAAGTCTCAAGTCTTTGAGGACGTGTCTCAAGTCAAGTCTCAAGTCACTGTGGGTGAGACTTAAGTGCGACTCAAGTCCAAGTCCCAAGTTCAAGTCCCCATCTCTGCCATACACACATCACCTCCATGCCCATGCATGTGTGCAGCCCAGTGCGGGCAGTGTGCAGCCAGCTGGTAACCTTGACCTACAGCTGCTGTCCGTCTCCATGGTGCAGGTACTGCGAGGAGCTGCCGGTAGAGGACAACAATGAGCACAACATCGACTCTGGCAACGTCCTCGCCAAGAGCCCCGAGGCCAAGCCCGACGTCAGCCCCTTCCTGCCCCACAAGGCCTTCCCCAACAACGCCCTGCCTGAGCTGCCCAGCAATGAGCCACCGCTTCCCGTGAGTTGGCTTCAATAACTTCAATGCAACAATACTGAAATTAAACTAATCTACAGCCACAATACAATAACACCTCCCTCAAGCACCCTACTTTAGGAACCACTGTCTCAGTGCAATTAACTAGTTTCCTGTAGTGAGAGTGTACTCTATGTTGCTGCTTGTTTGGTTATGGCTTGCACAATGGCTCTTCTCTATTGTTCTTCATCATTTAAATCTCAAAGCCCCATTATGGAGTTTCAAAAGAAATTGCATAGGTGATCAATTGCCCGGAGGACTTTTATTTTGAAATTGTCACATGATAGTGACACACTCTTCAACCACTGTCATAAAGGACATTGTAAGTATTACATGAACACCTACATGACATTCTTGTGTTAGGAATGTCTTATAAACCGAAGTCCATGTAATAATGTCAATGAATTCATTGCTGTATCATTTAAAATGATTTTATATCACTTAAATGTTTGTTGTGGAATATCATAAAGTATTCCACTTGACTTTGGTAGGAAGTTTTTATATTTGCCTAATCCAGAAAGCACTTGGTGATCACTGTTGTCACACGCTTGTGTTATTCTTTTCTGCAGTACGATCTGCGCCTGGTGGAGGACATGCCCCCCCCTCTCCCTGACACTGACCTCCTGACCCTCCCCATTCCTGATACCCACAGCAGTCAGCTCAGTAGCCACGCGCCCTCACCTTCACCAGACCTCCACAATCACGAGGACCTGCCTACTGAGCTCAGCGACTCATCTGAGACGCATGATGAAGGTGCATACATGTACAGCATTTTATTGATGTATATGGAAATAATTAAATCAAAAACAGCACTCACAGATGTCCAAAGTACAAACTTTTAATGCGCACAGCAGCAGCAAAACGGACGCGTTTCAGCCTTAGGCTTTCCTCAGCGTTCCTCAGTGACTTTCTTTGAAACTTTGGGTTGAGCACGCCAGTTCGTTGTTTATTGATGTATATGGAAAACACCTATTCACAAATGTTGTGTTTTAACCACATACTGTATATAGGATTTTTAATATATGTTTTAAATTACCCCATAGACATTCATGACATTCCTTCACTTCTTAAAACATACTTTTATGGACTTGCTTTTACGTATTGTAATTTTTTTTCTCACACACTTTTAACTCATTTAGTGCCAGCCACTTTTGGAGAACGGACGCTCCCAGTGCCAGAGTTTCAGAGCTTTTTCAGTGATTTCTCGAGGCCCACAGAATATTGTGTGATATTACTATGTAAACACCGAACACGCCCAAAGAACGATGAGAGTCTATTGTATCATCAGCAAAAAAAAAGTTTATTGATATCATTTTCCGTTCTTTAGTTATCAGCCGGAGAAGATAGGTTGATTTCAGCAAAAACAGACGTTTCAGACTAGAAGCTGAGATAATCAGCCTTTTGTGAAATGAAACATTTCAAGCACATCACTGACTCTGAAGCTAATATTTTCTGATGTAGTGACACCTCAAAAATAATTTCCTTCAATAAAAGAGCGAAAACAAAGGAATTTTGTTTGGCAAAATAATATTTTTTAGCTGCAACCAGCAGCGCTGGCCCCTGCGTGCGCTGCTGGTTGCAGCTTCTTGCTGGTCTTGATTTACTGCTGGTGGGCATCAGATATTCTAGCTTGTGTTTGCCAATCCTGTCCTGCTGTCTGGGTCTGTCTGGGTCAGTGTTGTATGCTGCCCTGCATGCCCCCCCCCCCACCCCTCAACTGCAAACCCCTCCTCCGTGGGTGTGTCTCGTGGCTCTGGTGGCTCTCTGCTGAGTTTGCTCTTCACTGAAAAGTGCGCTACATCCAGCTTTTTTACAGCGTTCCGCGTGTATTTGTCACCGGCTCCCATCGCTTCGAGTTGAGAATAATAACAACTCCACAACTAATCATGCGGATGGGCTATCGCAGCGGACACGGAGGGGCTCAATTGTGGCAGCAGATTGGCTGCTGCAGGCACAGCTAACGTTATGCTTCATGCATATCGATGCATACCGATGCGATTTCCGTTTCCCCATGACTCTTCTCTCTTTTTTCCTCGCCTTTCTCTAATCTGGAGAGCACTGTCGGGTCCGTAAAATAGCTTTTACACATTCAACATCCACCATACTTTCACAGGAGATGGATCAGGCTTTGATCCACGTCCCACCGTCAAAAAACGCAATTGACGACTTTAGTCGTCATTGGCACTCTACGTTAGTATTTGAATTGACGACTATAGTCGTCATTGGCACTCAATGAGTTAATGAACCACTCATGATTGTCAAAACTGTTTTTTATTTTCGAAAATGTCAATGTCATGTAACATGTTCTTTACTTCAGTGGTGCAATGCTTGTTTGAGCTAAAAATCCACAGCAGAAGCTTTTTCTATTAATTAATAAAGCCTTAGACTTAGAATCAGGGGAGACAATGCAACATTTCACTCACAATTTTTTTTTTTTTTTACTTTTACTTTTTTTTCGAATTTCGATTAAAAGTCGACTTTGGCCAGTGAATTTCGAATAGTGTTTTTGCTAGAAATGCCCATCCCTACTTGCAACTTAACCTGGTCCAGATCAGGTTAACCGTGAAGCATCAGAATCAGAATCAGCTTTATTGGCCAAGTATGTACACATACAAGGAAATCGGCTCCGGTTCACTTAACTCTCAATGTACTCTCACACAAAAGAAAAGAAAGAAAAAGTAGGCTCAGGCTAAAACAATATATGTGCACAGGGGTAGGTGATACAGGTTATTGCACATTGGGTGTTCAAGCTTGCAGGTGTCTAAACTGATCAGAGTGAAGTCAAGTGATTCCAGTGTTTGCAAAAGTGTTCAAGTGGAGATTTTAAGTGTTAATCAGAGTGATGGCCTGTGGGTAGAAATGGTTTTTTTTGTCTGTTGGTTTTGGCGTACAGTGCTCTATAGCGCCTCCCAGAGGGGAGGAGTTTGAACAGATCATCATGACCGGGGTGAGATGGGTCTGTAATGATCTTTCCTGCCCGTTTTTTTTTAACTCTGGAGGAGTACAGTTCCTGGATGGAGGGCAGTTTGGCACAGATTATTTTCTCTGCTGTCCTGACTGTCCGTTGCAATTTGTGCCTGTCATGTTTGGTGGCTGAGCCAAACCAGAAGGAGATGGAGTTGCAGAGGACGGACTGGATGATGGCGGGGTAGAACTGGATCAGCAGCTCCTGAGGCAGTTTGTACTTCCTGAACTGGTGTAGGAAGTACAACCTTTGCTGTGCCTTCTTGGTAATGGTGTCTATGTTTGCCTCCCACTTGAGGTCCTGGGAGATTATGGATCTTAGGAACTTGTAGGAGTCCACCATAGACACAGTGCTGTTGGATATGTTGATGGGGGCAGTGCTGGGGGGTTCCTCCTGAAGTCCACTATCATCTCTACAGTTTTCAGTTTGTTCAGCCCCAGGTTGTTCTGACCGCACCAGAGGGCCAGCTGTTCCACCTCCCGTCTGTATGCAGACTCGTCACCATCCTTGATGAGACTGATGACCGTTGTGTCATCTGCAAACTTCAGGACCGATGGGTCCCTGGATATGCAGTCATTCGTGTAGAGGAGGAAGAACCAGGGGGAGAGCACATACCCCTGGGGGGTGCCAGTGCTGATTATCCGAATGCTGGATATGATTTTCCCCAGCCTCACCTGCTGCGTCCTGTCTGTCAGGAAGTTTATGATCCTTATGATCCTGATCATGAGTTGCTATGGAACTATATCTCGGTAAGAAGTGAACTAGCGTCGTAGCATGGCAAACCCAGGGTGAAACCTGAAGTTACCTCGCTAAGCCACTAATCTTGCTTCGTGGTATAGGCCCCAGGTCATGATTTCTGGAAAGAGAAAATTGCTGTTGAGTTTTCAAATGTATGTTTTTGTCGCTTTGAGCACCACAAGCCAAGTGCCACCCAGTTCCATTGTATTGGAGAGAAGGCAGACATCTCTAGGGCCGATATCTCCAAAACTCAGGCAACTAACACAAAACAATGTAGATGGATAAATAGCACTACAGGTGAAAGGAAAAATATGTAAAAATATTTTCGATTTTAGGGTGAGCTGATTCAGAACTGTGCTATTTGATTTCTTGTCCATTCATGATGTGTTACATGCATTTAAAAGTATTTTCATGCTGTATGGTACACAAATACATTGCACATTAAATATATTCAGATGTAAACTATTTTAAGGATAAATTATAGCAAAATGTGTTACATCATAAAGGAACACTCTGCCCATTTTCAACCAGCTTTGTATCATTAGAACATCAGTAGTATATCAGAAAACTGTAAACTGTTTTGAAGTCTGTCATTTAATTTGACAGTTATTGAGTGTTAAAGTGTGGACCAGTGACATCACTGGTCCACACTAACTCAAATTTATAACTCATTAACTCAAATCAACTCTCAATAACTGTCAAACTAGATGAATGATGAATAGTTTGACAGTTAGTTAGTGTGGACCAGTGATGTCACTGGTCCACACTTTAACACTCAATAACTGTCAAAGTAAATGACAGACTTCAAAACTGTTTACAGTTTTCTCATATACTACTGATGTTCTAATGATACAAAGCTGGTTGAAAATGGGCGGAGTGTTCCTTTAAGTTGTATACTGTCATACAGTACATCATCATCCGCTTTTGTCACCATCAGATTGTCTGTTTAATTTATGTTACCCTCCAAATGCCCCCCCCCCCCACACACACACACACACAAACACACACCCACACACACTCGCTCATAGTTTCCTTTTCTGTGTTTGTGCTGAAGAAGGTGAGGTGCAGGCTTTCCATGAGGACCTGAGCGGCAGGCAATACATCAACGAGGTGTACAAGTTTGGTGTGGACAAGATGTACGACGTCCTCTTCACCGAGTCTCAGTTCATGAGGGACTTTCTAGAGCGGAGGAGGTTCTCAGGTAAACTCCATACACTATGTAGGATCTCCAACCCCTGTCTAGTGTCCACACACTCATTTACTTTTTTACCCCTCCTGCATTCCTTCAAACCTAGCTTCCATGTATACAGTACCTTTATTCACTTCTGTTGATCCCTCTATCAAGTATCGGTGTGGGCTTTCACTCTTTCACTGGAGATAAAAAGGCCATCGTAACAAGTCCTTCCTTATTTTTTATCAAAACAAATAAAATAAATGTTGCCACTCGGGCTAATTCCATCTCTAATTCCACCACAGTTTCTAATACAGTTTCACTTTATATTTAAGCAAGGCAGCTCATTGGCAGAGTGATTATTATTATTATTAGTAGTAGTAGTAGTAGTAGTAGTAGGATTGTCATCATTATTGTTGTTGTTGTTGTTGTTGTTGTTGTTGTTGTTATGTTGAGGAAACATGATTTTAAGACCCAACACTTCAGCACATTGATATTTTTAGCCATTTTGTGCTGATTGCCATTTTGTAATTGTTGTTTGTAATAGTTTCCAAAGCAGACAATACATTTAACACCTCAAAACCTCATTAGAATTACAGTATACTGTAGTTTTTGAAAATGCTATGCCAAGCTCCTGGATGTCACCTTTTGGCTGAAACAGAATCAAATCTTGTTACTCCTCATTTGACACAGTGTCAGAGCACAACACAAGCAGTGACTTTTCATCAAATGAAACCTACATTTTTTCTGTTTCTTTTCTCCTGCAGATGTGGTGTATCACCCATGGAGGAAAGAGCAGGATGGGAACCAGACCAGAGAGATCATGTACACCATCGCCCTCACTAACCCCCTGGCTCCCAAAACAGCCACAGTCACAGAGACGCAGGTTGGTGACATCAATGAGCCACTGCAGGGTACGACTCAGCAAAAGTGTCATTATCTTCCTCAAGATACATTGACGACTTGGACGCTTTACTGAAGTATAAACACATACAATTATCATTTTGGTGTGAAACAAATTTAATACAACATGGGACCATATCTCAGAGGGCTTTAGAATGCGTATAGCTAAATCTAGCTAAGCACAATCAATAAACAGAATTGAACAAATTAGCTATATAAAGCAAAAACAAACATAGAAGAGAAGAAGGGGAGGGGAAGAAAGGGCAGAGGGAGGGAGAAGAGAGAGGAGAGAGGGCAGAGAAAAAGAAGAGAGGAGAGAACAGAACAAGAAATCAGACACTCATTAACTACTCTAACCTTAGCCTAAACTACCTAGCAACCAAATATTCAGAGCTTTAAAATAGTTCATTGCATTAAAGTGGTCAATAAATAATCTTGCTTAAATTATTTATTGGATAAAAAAATGCATTTTGATCAAACTCTTTAAAGCAGCCATTCCCAACCTGTGGGCTGGGGCCCAGTGGTGGGCCGCGAAGGTATTGCAAGTGGGCCGCCAAATAATTTGCAAAACATTACGATCTTCATGATTTTCTTTTTAATATTATTATGTATGACAATGCATTTCTCATTGTTGAATGATACCATTATTTAATTTGTAATCAATAATTTGTTAATTAGCCTATTGCAGACAGCCCCTCACTTTTAGTTTGTGATTTCTGCGTGGTGCTGATGGACAGCTCCTTTTATCGTTAAAATAAAAAGTGCTCTGAGAACACATACGGTCAGATGTGGGCCTCAAACATTTTTGACAGTTTCAAGTTGGCCTTGTGTTAGAAAAGGTGGGGAACCGCTGCTTTAAAGTAATAATCTGTCAGTTTGTATTATAAATAAATGCCTGTTACTCTCTGACAACGATTGATACCATCCAATAGAGATTCAGTCTACATGTATAGCCAGTTTATGAAATAAAATTAGCTGTTCTAAAAAAAAATCCTTGTTTATAGTCTATAGAAGCAAGAAAAGCGGTTTGTTTGGAATACGTGTAACAAATATAAAAAGTCCACAGTCTACATTGAGTGTCATTATGTGCAAAACACCAAAGCAATAACCGCTTATCACCAAAGGTAGCGCCAAAGAAAATCTGAATCAGATTCAGATTCAGATTCAGATTCAGATTCAGACAACTTTATTTATCCCAGAAGGGCAATTCAGTTTCCCAGCCTACCCAACACCTTCAAAAGCTCACAGTGAGCTACAAACTTCAGACATGACAGGACGTAACGTAACAGCATGACATAACATAAACAAACAAATAATGTCAGAGATAACAGATCAGCCTCATATAAACATGAACAAGAAATAAAAAGTATACATATATTTCTATATGTATACTATGAACTTGATGAAGCAGCAAGCCTGCGAAACGCGTTGTTCTTCATAAAATAAATATGATAATTTGATACAGCATTGGTCACCCTGTTCTTCTGGAGTGTGCGGTCAACTTCATATGGACTTGTTCCTGTAGAGACTGTTTTTATGGTATATATTTATATGTAAAGACATGAGAACATGTACAGTATAAGAAATAAAAGATATATACCGTAAATTCCGGACTATAAGCCGCACCTTTTTTCCCGTTTTTTGGCCTTTTTTGGCCCCTGCGGCTTATATAACGGTGCGGCTTATCTATGGATTTTTCCCAAAAAAAAAAAAAAAAAAAAAAAAAAAAACTCTCTTTTTTAGCACTCTTTCTAACTATAAATCCTATATAACTATAATAAGTTTTAATTTCCTCTCTTGCCCTCTTTTCACCACACTGTATGACACTGTGTGCACTGTAAAAAACAACACAGGTGGTGTTGTGTTATGTTGTTTTGTTGAAATGTTAATAAATGGGAGCTTCCTCAAACAGCCATCTCTTTCCCGACAATCCCCTCTGTGCATGAACCCTTACATATGGTAATTAAACATTAAAACACAAAAAAAAAAAAAAAAATACCATTAAAACACCCGCGGCTTATAGTCCGGTGCGGCTTATATAAGAAAAAAATAGTCAACTTTGCAGGTGCGGCTTATACACCGGTGCGGCTTATAGTCCGGAATTTACGGTATCTATAATATATGTATGAACGAGCCTAACCTGTTCGTCACAGACAGGATACGTACAGCCTGTTGTGCGCTCATATAAGTGAAGGCATTCATTTAAAATGACTACTGTCTGTGTTTAACAGCCTGACAGCTGAAGGGAAGAAAGACTTGGAGTACCGGTTAGTTCTCTTAGGGGGCGCATGGTAGCGCCGGCCTGAGGGGATCAGAGCAAATTCACTAGACAAAATGTGGCTAGATTGTTTGATGATCTTTTTTGCCTTCTGTACCACACGTTTCTCCCAGATGGAGCACAGGTTATTCTGCTGGACTCCAATAATCCTGGAGCAGACCTTGACTATAGCGTTTAGGCTATTCTTGTCCTTCACAGACAACACGTTGAACCAGCAAATAAATGAAAAAGTTAGAAGACTTTCAATAAAAGATTGGTAAAAATTACAAAGAATGGTGTCAGAGGTAAAGGAACTGAGCTTTCGCATTAAGTGGATTCTTTGCTGACCACGCTTGACAATAGACTCTGTGTTCACCTCGAACTCGAGTTGAGAGTCGAACACTATTCCTAGATATTTGTATGTCTCTACGATTTCAACATCCACACCATGTATGATGCTAGCTTTTGGTTTGTCACAGTTTTTCCTAAAGTCAATAATTAACTCCTTGGTCTTAGCCACATTAAGATCAAGGAAGTTGTCATCGCACCATTTGACAAAGGCAGGAATGGCATGATCAGACTCTGAGCCCTCAAGAAGAGACAGTAGGGCAGTGTCATCAGAGTACTTCACAAGGAGACTGCCCTCCTGGAAGGACCTGCAGAGGTCTGTGAACAAAATAAAAAGCAGGGCAGAAAGAACACAACCCTGGGGCGAGCCAGTACTTGAAAACAATAAATTGGACATGTGTCCATTCACTAAAACCTGCTGGATTCTGTTAGTTAAAAAGTCCAAAAGTAACAATAAAAGCTGATCGGGCAAATTAAAATGAGAGGCAAGACGCTCAATCAAGATGTGAGGCTGCATCTTGTTGAAGGCTGAGGAAAAGTCAGCAAATAAGAGTCTCATGTGGGATCTGGGTTTCTCCAGGTGCCTGTACACTCTGTCTAGGATGAAGAGTTTGGCATCCTCTACACCAGGGGTGCCCAAATTATTTCCCATGAAGGGCCAAAACTCAATCTGGGTGGAGGGCCGAGGCCCAAAAATAAACGTTGTGGAATTACATTAAAATGTATTGTGTTTTATAGAAAATTAACATTCTAAATCTATAATAACATTTCAATATAATAATCTACTTTTTATCTGTTTGGTAATTGTAATAATTTGCAATTGGTTATATATATTTAATTATAAAACGGCTCTCTCAAATCAAGCAATCTGATTGGTTCACAGCCATTGTATAAATCCAGTAACCCACTCCAATAACCCATGGCCATGGGTTATTGAGTTGCCATGGCAACTCTCTTACTAAAAGGCTTTGGTTACCTCAAATGACAATGTAGAAAAAACAAATGGCGGAGACAGCTGTCAGATCCTTGTGAATCGATCTTCGCTTATAACTTTACTAATACTTCGCAGAAAATTATGTTTTGTACAAGAATAGACGCGGGCTAATGTCTTCTTTGCAAAAAAAAGGCTGTTAACCCCGCATTTAACCCCGCATTTAACCCCGTAACGTTAGTTGGTGTCGGGCTTTGCAGAAAAGCTCTCAGCTTCTCAGCAAGCGCTGAGAATGCAGCGCTGCGCTCGAGCTGCGTGTCGGGCTTTCTCGAAAGCTCTCAGCTTCTCAGCAAGCGCCAGGATTGGCCAATGTCAACTTCAGTCTCCAGAACGATCCAATCAAATCACCCGCACGTTCTTGCGGTCCCGCCTTACAGTAGTGTTTCAACTGACTCTATCAGAATACCATGCCAGTCGGACTTATAGTATTATTATTATTATTATTATATTATCATACTTGGAAACCGTTTTATAAAAGCAATATAGCACTCGAGCAGCGTGTGTTGTGGCATATATCCCGCTGCTCAGCTGTTATCCCACGAAACAGTTGTATTTTCCACCTTTGTAATCAAGAGAGAAATTTGACTTAATTCACAACTTGAAAAATCCTCAAGGTACTTTGAAAATCAGTTTCGTAGTGGCGACGTATATTGTACTCTTTCAAAACAGCCACTCTCTGTCTGCAAATGAGACAAACCGCTGTTGAATTTACTTCGGGAAAAAAAATACTTGTCTTGCCACTCCATCCTAAACTTTCTTTTGTCAGTGTGCCACTGCCGTGATGATGATCTGTCCATCTTGCTGAGCTGGTGTAAAGCCAGTGACTGGGGAGGGATCAAATATCAGAGCTCACCCCCCAACCAGGTGATTCAGCCAACCAATCAGGAGCAATCAATCCTCAGATAGCAATGCCTCACACCCGTGTGATAGAGTCAGGAAGAGAGAATACCAGCTGCACAAAATTAACGTTAATCGTAGATAGAAGAGTCCCGACATCTCCATTCAGGCGCGGACTGCATAATCGGGCACGTCGGGCAACTGCCCGGTGGCCTGGCCTGCAATTTTTTTTTTTTTTACCCCCAAATCCGTGGCGGGCCAAAAAAAAACTTGGCCCGCGGGCCCCAAATTGGGCACCACTGCTCTACACCTTTACCTGCTTGATAAGCGAATTGCAAGGGGTCAAGTTTCCCGTCGATTGAGGAGACAATAATATCCTTTAAAATCTTCTCAAAATTCTTCATCACAAGGGATGTAAGTGCAACAGGTCTAAAATCGTTAAGTTCTTTCGGGTTTTTTGATTTGGGAATCGGATTATAGTTGATGTTTTCCAAATTGTGGGTATAATCTGGCCACAGTCAGCGCACATCTGGAAGAGTTTGGTAAAAAGCTCACTGAGCTGGTCAGCACAGTAGCGCAAAGTGCGCCCACAGATGGCATCTGGGCCAGCAGCCTTTCTTATGTTTATTTTCTTGAATAGGGCTGTGACACATTCCTGAGATATCACAATATCATCCTGAGGTACAAGAGACTCTTTCAGCTTGGAAACATTATCAGTAAAATCAGACCTTTCAAAACGAGAGAAAAAAGAATTAGAATCTGATTTGGTCACTAGTAGAAATATTGGACATACTTGCTTTTGTTATTTGAAAGTTGCATCACCCTTTGTCCTGTTGTGTGTTTAGACTCTGTACAAGGCGAGCCAGGAGAATGAGTGCTATATCATCGATGCAGAGGTGATAGCCCATGATGTGCCCTATCACGACTACTTCTACACACTTAACCGCTACATGCTCACCAGGGTGGCCAAGAACAGGTGTCGTCTAAGGTGAGGGATGATAATTCACACTCTTGTCTGTTTTATCACCAAAGCAAACTGTGTTTTGAGTAAGTCATTGGGTAATTTCAGATCCAAGAATATGGGGTCAAAACATGAAACAGTAGTCACTGTCCACATACTTTGGAGCTTGCTAAATGCACATAACAATGTTTACGTTTAGAATGTCTCCAAGCCAGTTTTAACTCATTGTGTGTATGTGTGTGTCCTGCAGGGTATCGACAGAGCTCCGTTACAGGAAGCAGCCTTGGGGGCTTGTGAAGGGCTTCATTGAAAGAAACTTCTGGAGTGGCCTGGATGAGTACTTTAGACACTTAGGTTAGTGCTACAACACACACTTTTGATGTGACATAATGTAACTAAATAGAGAGCAACTGCATTTACAGTACAGCAGAGGACCACAATGGAAATAAGCCTTTGGGCTTTATTGTGTTTTTATCCTCGGTGATTGTCTGTTTTTGTATTTGTGCCCTGTTTTGTTGACATCACCAAATAAAGTTGGGGTGGCTGTAGCTCAGGCGGTAGAGCGGGTCGTCCACTAATCACTTTGGATAAAAGAGGTCGGTGGTTCAATTCCCAGCTCCTCCAGTCTGCATGTCGAAGTGTCCTTGGGCAAGATACTGAACCCCAAATTGCTCCCGTTGGTGTGCCAGCACCCTGCGTGGTAACCTGCCGCTATCGGTGTATGAATGGGTGAATGTACCTACTGACTGTAAAGCGCTTTGGATAAAAGCGCTATATAAATGCAGGCCATTTACCATTTACCATTTATAAAGTCAATCAATCAATCAATCAATCAGAGCCGGTGAGATAGGTTAGGTTAAGTTTATTTGATATGGACTAGGGATGGACATTTTAAGTAATTTAAATACTCGAGTACTCTCCCTCCATTATGGACGAGTAATCGAGTACTCACCGGGGGGGGGGGGGGCGGTGGCTGTACCCCGGCTCCACAAAGCTTAACGGGAGCATATCTCCAGCCACCATTTTCGTCACGAGATGGGAAATCTTCTCTGCCCTGACGGCATCACAACGGCGTCTGTTGCTGCTAGCAAACGAGGTAATGCAAGACTGCTTTTCATCTGCCCCTGTTAGGTTTACATTTTCCTTGTGCTTTCCTTGTGCTTTTTCCTTGTGGTTAAGCATCGAACTGGTATGTTTATGATACGCAAGTTTAGCATTACATAACCTGCACTGCACAGTCGTGTCGTGCTTTCTGTCGAAATACTTCCAAACGTTGCTCTTATGCGGCGGCATGTTGTCTCTGTCTGTATCGCCAGATTCACCTGTGGTGTCGTGTGCAGAGCTACCAATTTTAAAGGGTAGGGGGGTGGGGCGAGTACCTGGACAGCTGAAACGCTACTCGACTAATGACGTTACAAACGAGAGTACTCGAGTACCCGAGTACTCGCCCCCATCCCTAATATGGACATCACAGAGCATTGGAGATGTAACATAAATGTATGCACAACAACCAGATACACAATGTTAAGTGTTTATAGCGGAACGCAAATTTTCAACACCTGTCCACAGGCGACTCCTACACCAAAACACAACCCAAAAGGACATACCCTAAAATAAACATAATCAAATATAAAACCACAAGAGTAAAAGCTACATACAAATGTATTGACAAGAAAGTCACTAAAGAAAGTCACTAAAATACACCCCAGAGGACATACCCAAAAAGAAACATAATCAAATAGAAAACCACACGAGTAAAGCTATACATACAAATGTATTGACAAGGAAGTCACTAAATGCTGGAGATGTTTTTGTGTATCTGTCAATTAATGCATAAATAGTTGACTTTTTAAGGGCAAAGTCACGCCTTTTCATTAAGTGCCAGATATCTTGACCAAACCATGGAAGAGAGCTTCTTTTAGGGCTGCTCCTCCATGTTTTAGTGTATCTGTCAATTAATGCATTAATAGTTGTCACAACATTTTCACAGCAGGTATTCAAGGATGTACATACAATACAGTACACACAATGTACACACGATGTACACGCAATACAGACATAATACACAGAGTACCACCAGAGGTCTACAAGGGTATTACGTGTGAGAACACAGTTGTTTCTCTTTTAACCATGACTTAATACCCCTGTTAAAAACATTAAAATCGTGTTCTGTTTTCAGCTCAGTAGGTAGACTGTTCCATAGTTTTGCTCCTTTAACAGATTCCCCTGTATGTTGCTTCAACTTGGACTTGGCTAAAGACAAAGATGAAAGAGATTGAACTAAAGTAAGTAAGTAAAGCAAGTATCAGTATATCAACCCTTTGTAACCTCAAGTCCATCTCAACTTCTTAACTAATCAGAAAACAGGGCAGCAGGAAAATGTTGTCCAGTGGTGAGAAGATCCACCATTTCCCAAATTTTCATCAGAATCTGTTCAGTTATGTTGCATGTGAAAGAACAAATGGTTATTTGACTGTCCCTCATGGCAGCTAGTTTCAGCTATTTCGTTTTGACCTTTCCAGCTCACACTCAGCATAGCATGTTATTCAAGAAAGTCAAGCCTGGCTCTGTGGGACTATGTGGTATTCCAGTTGTTGTACCAACATCCTGGCTCCTCCTGTCTCTCCAGAGCTGGAGCTGAGTAAGCTGGATGCGGTGCTGCTGGATCCCCATGGCCCCAAAGGCAAGGTGGTGAGGAGGAGGAGACGAACCCTGGTCCATCACCTGAGGCCCCTGGACGAGGGTCTGAGCACCGTCACCACGCCTGAGGACGATGAGGAGGACATCCACCACATCAAGCATGTGGCAGGTCAGCTGGAAGGGGGAGGGGGGCAGGACAGCACCAATGAAACACTATAGGACTGAAGGTAGACTTGACAAGCACACCATGGATGTATAGATGGGTTTCTGTGCAACGTCATCACATAGATGCGCGTGCATCACCGGGGTAGAAAGCCGCTCCACACCTTAGAGTAGACTGTATGCTCCACACACTCGTTTGAGTTGACTGCCTCCTCGCCTGGAAAGCAGACGAGAGCAGCCGAGCGCAGTCAGGCGAGGCGTCAACAAGTTGAACATCCCCGACGGCACACTCACTGCTGCTTTTCTTCTTCTACAGTTTTGTTTAACAGCGGTTTGTAAACAAATTGAAACATGCATTAGCGCCACCCACACAAACTGCTCAAATGACCCAGCCCTTCAGATTACTTATTTTATTGTTAATGTAGGCATTACAGGTGGTATTTATGTAAAATCTAGAGTGACAGCTTGGAATAGATATAAAATTGTAGTTTCTACACTTTACTGTGGGTTTGTGATGCACCTGTGTTGAACCAATGGGCGATCAGCTCGATGCGTTTCTCATCATCCTCTGTCCCTGTGATGCGCGCGCACCCACTAATGTTTGTATACAAGAAACATGTCTATACAGTCAATGATTTAGAGCAGCTGTGAAGTGGAGTGATATACACACAGTTAAGTGCCAGTGCTGTTATCGTGAAATATCAGCACTGCTGGATCCGTCTTGTCCAATCAAATTGCTGGGCCGGAACTAACTGTTGTATAAGTTGCATTATACTCTAATTTATAAAGAACGATTTGAAGCAGGGTGTAGAAGCTATTTCCAGAGTTGAGTGTAATGGGTACACCAAATTGTTCCAGTAGGAGTCAGCCACCTATTTGTGACAGGTTGACAGATATGGGAAGATGTCATTATAATGTTTATGTTTACTATCGGGGACCAACAACTTCTTTTATTTACCTTATTGCACTGACAGATAATTTTATAATTTTACTAGTTTCAAATATTTGTGTTTTCAGGATGATAACTTGTCGCAGAACATCTATTTTGGTTTATTTGGTAAAAGTGTAACTGTATTCCTTCTGGTTTTCTTCATTGTTCATGCTTTTGTGGAAAGCATTCACTATAGACCATACATGGGCAAAAGGCCGGCCCTGGCCCCTGGACCATCTCAATACGGCCCCCAATGTCCTCAAGAAAAACAAAACAACCCCCCAAAAACTCAACAAAAGGCAGAATTATGTTAGTAAATCTCATCTGCTACAGCCATTGGATTTGTATCACTATTATATCGGAGATTAACGAGAAATTACCAATAACAGCGGGAGAGGGTTAAAAATATGGAGACTCCCGCGAAAATCAATAGTGTTGGCAGGTATGATCTCCTCGCTTACTTTATGTAAGTCAGTATGGCCCTCTGGCCTGCTATAGACAGTCAGTTGGAACAGTTGACCGTTGAGACAAGTACTTTGGTGTGTGAGAATTCACTACACGATTCTCGCCACAAGGCGGTACCTGTGAGCAAGTGGCGACTGTTGTAAACGGGATAGAAGAAGTAGGGCCCTATCTTCCCAAAAGCGGTAATTTAGCGTTTGCGCTCGTTTAACGCTGTGCACAATGCAAATTGGGGGCGGGCACAAGCGCATGCCTGTTATAATTGTACTGGGCCACATGCCAAAGCAGGCATTTCAGCGCTAAAATGTGGGGATAGATGGCATTATCCTATTGTCAGCAACGCGCAATTACTTTGTGCTAAGAGCTTTGAAAAGCACCTCTTAGCTGCGCTCCAGGCACTGAAACACTTGCTGTGCTTGATCGCACCATAATATCCAGAAACGTCATTACGCACGGACGTGGCACCCCAGGACATCCAATTCTGCTGCTAAAATTGGGTAACCAGCAGATTATTCGGTGAGGCAATCAACTATAATTCACTGAGAAACTTTTATCACATCGCAAGGAGGGGTTATGGTAAATGAATTGAGAAAACCTGTACATTGTAGCCTACTTGCAATAGGCTATTCACCTACTGCTATCCCATAACCCGGAGGGTCGTTGGCACCACAGCCGATCTGTCACAAGCTCTCTCCATCTCTCTTTGTCCTCGGCACGAGCGAGTCCACTCTATTACGCATGGAGAGAATTACAGCATATTGCATGCCTCGCTGGCATGCAATATGCATGGGTTATATGCGGGGTTATGGTAAATGAGTTGAGAAAACCTGTACATTGTAGCCTACTTGCAATAGGCTATTCACCTACTGCTATCCCATAACCCGGAGGGTCGTTGGCAAAAACTAACTAAACTAAACTTTACCACTATTCCTTCAGAAGTTGTAGCTGTCATAGACTGTGTTGCATAGTTGATTGCTCTATTGCTGACAAAAATGTGTTATTGAAAGTCGCTTTGGATAAATGCGTCTTCCAAATTACGTAATGTAATGTAAAAAAGAAGCGGCTGGGCAACTGCGCATGTGTCGGAGGAAGCATGGTGCTAGTCTCGGGCTCTCCCCAGCCGGCCAAGCAGCGACCGGGGCAGCAGGGGGAAATTGGCGAAGTACAATTGGGGAGAAAATGGGGGGATACTGTATCTGAAAAAAAAGAAAAGAAATGCGGTCATATTGATGGGAGGTGGTGGTGTCTTATCTTGCTTTAGGTTCAACACAGACCAGACATATCCCCGACGCCCCAGGAGGCCTGGCACTCTACAGTGTCTCCAAGCTGCTGCTCCTCATCAGCCTTGTGTGAGTAATCCTGTCAACAAAAACATAATGCATATTTTGTATTACTAATTTCAAAAGTGATGTCATTGCTTTCATATTACTTCCTGGAAGCAGTAATCATTACACTCCTCGTTTCAATACTTTTCAACTGTCAAAATTGCCAATTGCATCCTCTCTTACCCTCAGGAATTAGATAATTCAGATTCTAGTGTTTCTCCTAAAATGAGGGCAGTGAAAATACGTCCACCCAGAGACAGTAAACTGAGGCTTGGGCCGATTAGCAGGCTCAGTTTTAAAGCCAGACTGAAGTTTCTGATATCATATGAAACTAGAAGACCAGACCTAAGTCCTGTAACTAGAAGACCTAAGTCCTGGGGTGTCCCTGTGGTTCACCTGGTAGAGTGTGCACCATTAAGGCTTAGTCCTTCCTGCATCGACCCAGCTACCTGCGGTCATTTGCTGC